>NC_135882.1:164187220-164566530 GCF_964194155.1 Cetorhinus maximus | reverse complement strand
GGGGGGAGGGTGGGTGTGTGAGTGGGGGAGGGTGGGTGTGTGAGTGGGGGAGGGTTGGTGTGTGAGTGGGGAGGGTGGTTGTGTGAGTTGGGGAGGGTGTGTGTCAGTGGGGGAGTGTGGGTGTGTGAGTGGGGAGGGTGGGTGTGTGAGTGGGGGGAGGGTGGGTGTGTGAATGGGGGAGCTTTGGTCTTTGAGTGAGGGAGGGTGAGTGGGTGGGGGAGGGTGTGTGAGTGGGGGAGGGTGTCTGAGTGGGGGAGGGTGGGTGTACGAGTGGGGAGGATGGGTGTGTGAGTGGGGGTGGGTGGGAGTGTGAGTGAGGAAGGGCGGTTGTGTGAGTGGGGGAGGGTGGGTGTGTGAGTGGGGGAGGGTGGGTGGGTTAGTGGGGGAGGGTGGGTGTGTGAGTGGGGGGAGGGTGGGTGTGTGAGTGGGGGAGGGTGTGTGTGTGAGTCGGGGAGGGTGTGTGAATGGGAGGGTGGGGTTGTGAGTGGGGGAGGGTGGGTGTGTGAGTGGGGGGAGGGTGGGTGTGTGAGTGGGGAGGGTGGCTGTTTGAGTGGGGGAGGGTGGGTTTCTGAGTGGTGGGAGGGTGGGTGTGTGAGTGGGGAGGGTGGGTGTGTGAGTGGGGAGGGTGGGTGTCTGAGTGGTGGGAGGGTGGGTGTGTGAGTGGGGAGGGTGGGTGTGTGAGTGGGGAGGGTGGGTGTGTGAGTGGGGGGCGGGTGGGTATGTGAGTGGGGAGGGGGTGTGTGTGAGTGGGGGAGCGTGGGTGTGTGAGTGGTGGGAGGGTGGGTGTGTGAGTGGGGAGGGTGGGTGTGTGAGTGGGGAGGGGGTGTGTGTGAGTGGGGGAGGGTGGGTGTGTGAGTGGGGGAGGGTGGGTGTGTTATTGGGGGGAGGGTGGGTGTGTCAGCGGGGGAGGGGTGGTGTGTGAGTGGGGGAGGGTGGGTGTGTGACTGGGGAGGGTGGGTGTGTGGGTGGGGGAGGGTGGGTGTGTGAGTGGGGAGGGTGGGTGTGTGAGTGGGGAGGGTGGGTGTGTGAGTGGGAGAGGGTGGGTGTGTGAGTGGGGGGAGGGTGGGTGTGTGAGTGGGGGAGGGTGGGTGTGTGAGTGGGGGAAGGGTGGGTATATGAGTGGGGGAGGGGGTGTGTGTGAGTGGGGGATGGTGGGTGTGTGAGTGGGGGAGGGTGGGTGCGTGAGTGGAGGGAGGGTGGGTGTGTGAGTGGGGAGTGTGGGTGTATGAGTGGGGGTAGGGTGGGTGTGAGAGTGCGGGAGGGTGTGTGAGTGGGGGAGGGTCTGTGAGTGGGGGAGAGTTGGGTGTGTGAGTGGGGGGGATGGGTGTGTGAGTGGAGGGAGGGTTGGGGTGTGAGTGCGGAAGGTGACTGTGTGAGTGGGGGAGGGTGGGTGTGTGAGGGGGGAGGGTGGGTGTTTGAGTGGGGGAGGGTGTGTGTGTGAGTCGGGGAGGGTGGGTGTGTGAGTGGGAGGATGGTGGGTGTGTGAGTGGGGAGGGTGTTTGTGTGAGTGGGGAGGGTGGGTGTGTGAGTGGGAGGATGGTGGGTGTGTGAGTGGGGAGGGTGTTTGTGTGAGTGGGGAGGGTGGGTGTGTGAGTGGGGAGGGTGGGTGTGTGAGTGGGGAGGGGGGTATGTGAGTGGGGGGAGGGGGGGTATGTGAGTGGGGGAGGGTGGTTGTGTGAGTGGGGGGAGGGTGGGTGTGTGAGTGGGAGGATGGTGGGTGTGTGAGTGGGGAGGGTGTTTGTGTGAGTGGGGAGGGTGGGTGTGTGAGTGGGGAGGGTGGGTGTGTGAGTGGGGAGGGTGGGTGTGTGAGTGTGGAGGGTGGGTGTGTGAGTGGGGGAGGGTGGGTGTGTGAGTGGGGGGAGGGTGGGTGTGTGAGGTGGGGAGGGTTGGAATGTGAGTGGGGGAGGGTGGGTGAGTGAGTGGGGGAGGGTGGGTGTGTGATTGGGGGTGGGGAAGCTGTGTGAGTGGGGAGGGTGGGTGTGTGAGTGGGGGAGGGTGGGTGTGTGAGTGGGGAGGGTGGGTGTGTGAGTAGGGGAGGGTGGGTGTGTGATTGGGGGTGGGGTGGGTGTGTGAGTGGGGAGGGTGGGTGTTTGATTGGGGGAGGGTGGGTGTGTGAATAGGGGTGGGTGTGTGAGTGGGGAGGGTGGGTGTGTGCGTGGGGGAGGGTGGGTGTGTGAGTGGGGGTGGGTGGGTTGTGAGTGGATAGGGTGGGTGTGTGAGTGGGAAGGGTCGGTGTGTGAGTGGGGGAGAGTGGGTGTGTGAGTGGGGAGGGTGGGGTGTGTGAGTGGGAGGGTGGGTGTGTGAGTGGGGAGGGTGGGTGTGTGAGTGGGGAGGGTGGGTGTGGGAGTGGGGGAGCGTGGGTGTGTGACTGGGGGTGGGTGTGTGAGTGAGTGGAGACGGTGGGTGTGTGAGTGGGGCGAGGGTGGGTTTGTGAGTGTGGGAGGGTGGGTTTGTGAGTGGGGGAGTGTGGTTTTGTGAGTGGGTAGGGGGGGTGTGTGAGTGGGGAGGGTGGGTGAGTGGGGAGGGTGGGTGTGTGATTGGGGGAGGGTGGGTGTGCGAGTGGGGGAGGGTGGGTGTGCGAGTGGGTGAGGGTGGGTGTGTGAGTGGGGAGGGTGTGTGTGTGAGTGGGGATGGTGTGTGAGTGGGGAGGGTGGGTGTGTGAGTGGGGAGGGTGTGTGTGTGAGTGGAGGAGGGTGGGTGTGTGAGTGGGGCGGGTGGGTGTTGTGTGTGGGGGAGGGTGGGTGTGTGAGTGGAGGGAGGGTGGGTGTGTGAGTGGGGAGAGTGGGTGTGTGAGTCGGGGAGGGTGGGTGTGTGAGTGGGGATGGTGGGTGTGTGAGTGGGGAGGGTGGGTGTGTGAGTGGGGAGGGTGGGTGTGTGAGTGGGGTAGGGTGGGTGTGTGAGTGGGGAGGGTGGGTGTGTGAGTGGGGGGAGGGAGGGTGTGTGAGTGGGGAGGGTGGGTGTGTGAGTGGGGAGGGTGGATGTGTGAGTGGGGGACGGTGGCTGTGTGAGTGGGGGAGGGTGGGTGTGTGAGAGGGGAGTGTGGGTGTGTGAGAGGGGGGGAGGGTGGGTGTGGGGGAGGGTGGGTGTGTGAGTGGGTGAGGGTGGGTGTGTCAGTGGGGCAGGGTGGGTGTGTGAGTGGGGAGGGTGGGTGTGTGAGTGGGGGAGGGTGGGTGTGTGATTGGGGGTGGGGTGTGTGTGGGAGTGGGGAGGGTGGGTGTGTGCGTGGGGGTTGGTGGGTGTGTGAGTGGGGGGAGGGTGGGTGTGTGAGTGGGGAGGGTGGGTGTATGCGTGGTGGAGGGTGGGTGTGTGAGTGCGGGAGGGTGGGTGTGTGAGTGGGGAGGGTGGGTGTGTGAGTGGGGAGGGTGGGTGTGTGAGTGTGGGAGCGTGGGTGTGTGAGTGGGGAGGGTGGGTGTGTGAGTGGGGAGGATGGGTGTGTGAGTCGGGGGTGTGTGGGTGTGTGAGTGGGTGTGGGGTGGATTTGTGAGTGGGGGTGGGAGGGTGTGTGAGTGGGGGTGGGTGGGTGTTTGAGTGGGGGAGGGTGGGTGTGTGAGTGGGGAGGGTGGGTGTGTGAGTGGGGGAGGGTGGGTGTGTGAGTGGGGGTGGGTGGGTATGTGAGTGGGGGAGGGTGGGTGTGTGAGTGGGGAGGGTGGGTGAGTGGGGAGGGTGGGTGTGTGAGTGGGGTGGGTGGGTGTGTGAGTGGGGGTAGGGTGGGTGTGTGAGTGGGGGGAGGGTGGGTGTGTGAGTGGGGTGGAGGGTGTGTGTGTGAGTGGGAAGAGGGTGGGTGTGTGAGTGGGGGGAGGGTGTCTGTGTGAGTGGGAGGAGGTTGGGTATGTGAGTGGGGGGAGCGTGGGTGTGTGAGTGGGAGGAGGGTGGGTGTGTGAGTGGGGGGAGGGTGGGTGTGTTAGTGGGAGGAGGGTGGGTGTGTGATTGGGGGGAGGGTGGGTGTGTTAGTGGGGAGGATGGGTGTGTTAGTGGGGGGAGTGTGGGTGTGTGAGTGGGGGAGGGTGGTTGTGTGAGTGGGGAGGGTGGGTGTGTGAGTGGGGGGAGGGTGGGTGTGTGAGTGGGAGGAGGGTGGGTGTGTGAGTGGGGGAGGGTGGGTGTGTTAGTGGGGAGGATGGGTGTGTTAGTGGGGGGAGGGTGGGTGTGTGAGTGGGGGAGGGTGGTTGTGTGAGTGGGGAGGGTGGGTGCGTGAGTGGGGGGAGGGTGTGTGTGTGAGTGGGGGGAGGGTGGGTGTGTGAGTAGGGGGAGGGTGGGTGTGTTAGTGGGGAGGGTGGGTGTGTGAGTGGGGGAAGGGTGGGTGTGTGATTGGGGGGAGTGTGTGTGTGTGAGTGGGGGAGGGTGGGTCTGTGAGTGGGGGAGGGTGGGTGTGTTAGTGGGGGAGGGTGGGTGTGTTAGTGGGGGGAGGGTGGGTGTGTGAGTGGGGAGGGTGGGTGTGTGAGTGGGGGAGGGTGGGTGGTTGAGTGGGGGAGAGTGGGTGTGTGAGTGGGGAGGGTGGGTGTGTTAGTGGGGAGGGTGGGTGTGTGAGTGGGGGGAGGGTGGGTGTGTGAGTGGGGAGGGTGTGTGTGTGAGTGGGGGCCGGGTGGGTGTGTGAGTGGGGGGACGGTGGGTGTGTGAGTGGGGAGGGTGGGTATGTGAAAGGGGGAGGGTGGGTGTGTGAAAGGGTGAGGGTGTGTGAGTGGGGAGGGTGGGTGTGTGAGTGGGGAGGGTGGGTGTGTGAGTGGGGGAGGGTGGGTGTGTGAGTGGGGAGGGTGGTTGTGTTAGTGGGGGAGGGTGGCTGTGTGAGTGGGGGAGGGTGGGTGTGTGAGTGTGGGGAGGGTGGGGGTGTGAGTGGGGCGGGTTGGTGTGTGAGTGGGGAAGGTGGGTGTGTGATTGGGGGAGGGTGGGTGTGTGAGTGGGGGAGGGTGGGTGTGTGATTGGGGGAGGGTGGGTGTGTGAGTGGGGGAGGGTGTGTGAGTGGGTAGGGTGGGGTGTGAGGTGGGGGAGGGTGGGTGGGGTGAGTGGGGAGGAACCAGGTGATTGGGGGAGGGTGGGTGTGTGAGTGGGGAGGGTGGGTGTGTGAGTGGGGGAGTCTGGGTGTGTGAGTGGGGGAGGGTGGGTGGGTGAGTGTGGAGGGTGGGTGTGTGAGTGGAGAGGGTGGGTGTGTGAGTGGGGGGAGGGTGGGTGTGTGAAAGGGGTAGGGTGTGTGAGTGGGGAGGGTGGGTGTGTGAGTGGGGAAGGGTGGGTGAGTGGGGAGGGTGGGTGTGTGAGTGGGGGAGGGTGTGTGTGTGATTGGGGAGGGTGGGTGTGTGAGTGGGGGAGGGTGTGTGTGTGAGTGGGGAGGGTGGGTGTGTGAGTGGGGGAGGGTGGGTGTGTGAGTGGGGGAGGGTGGGTGGGTGAGTGTGGAGGGTGGGTGTGTGAGTGGAGAGGGTGGGTGTGTGAGTGGGGGGAGGGTGGGTGTGTGAAAGGGGTAGGGTTTGTGAGTGGGGAGGGTGGGTGTGTGAGTGGGGAAGGGTGGGTGAGTGGGGAGGGTGGGTGTGTGAGTGGGGGAGGGTGGGTGTGTGAGTGGGGGTGGGTGGGTATGTGAGTGGGGGAGGGTGGGTGTGTGAGTGGGGAGGGTGGGTGAGTGGGGAGGGTGGGTGTGTGAGTGGGGTGGGTGGGTGTGTGAGTGGGGGTAGGGTGGGTGTGTGAGTGGGGGGAGGGCGGGTGTGTGAGTTGGGAGGGTGGGTGTGTGAGTGGGGGGAGGGTGGGTGTGTGAGTGGGTGGAGGGTGTGTGTGTGAGTGGGAAGAGGGTGGGTGTGTGAGTGGGGGGAGGGTGTCTGTGTGAGTGGGAGGAGGTTGGGTATGTGAGTGGGGGGAGCGTGGGTGTGTGAGTGGGAGGAGGGTGGGTGTGTGAGTGGGGGGAGGGTGGGTGTGTTAGTGGGAGGAGGGTGGGTGTGTGATTGGGGGGAGGGTGGGTGTGTTAGTGGGGAGGATGGGTGTGTTAGTGGGGGAGGGTGGGTGTGTGAGTGGGGGAGGGTGGTTGTGTGAGTGGGGAGGGTGGGTGTGTGAGTGGGGGGAGGGTGGGTGTGTGAGTGGGAGGAGGGTGGGTGTGTGAGTGGGGGGAGGGTGGGTGTGTTAGTGGGGAGGATGGGTGTGTTAGTGGGGGGAGGGTGGGTGTGTGAGTGGGGGAGGGTGGTTGTGTGAGTGGGGAGGGTGGGTGCGTGAGTGGGGGGAGGGTGTGTGTGTGAGTGGGGGGAGGGTGGGTGTGTGAGTAGGGGGAGGGTGGGTGTGTTAGTGGGGAGGGTGGGTGTGTGAGTGGGGGAAGGGTGGGTGTGTGATTGGGGGGAGTGTGTGTGTGTGAGTGGGGGAGGGTGGGTCTGTGAGTGGGGGAGGGTGGGTGTGTTAGTGGGGGAGGGTGGGTGTGTTAGTGGGGGGAGGGTGGGTGTGTGAGTGGGGAGGGTGGGTGTGTGAGTGGGGGAGGGTGGGTGGTTGAGTGGGGGAGAGTGGGTGTGTGAGTGGGGAGGGTGGGTGTGTTAGTGGGGAGGGTGGGTGTGTGAGTGGGGGGAGGGTGGGTGTGTGGGTGGGGAGGGTGTGTGTGTGAGTGGGGGCCGGGTGGGTGTGTGAGTGGGGGGACGGTGGGTGTGTGAGTGGGGAGGGTGGGTATGTGAAAGGGGGAGGGTGGGTGTGTGAAAGGGTGAGGGTGTGTGAGTGGGGAGGGTGGGTGTGTGAGTGGGGAGGGTGGGTGTGTGAGTGGGGGAGGGTGGGTGTGTGAGTGGGGAGGGTGGTTGTGTTAGTGGGGGAGGGTGGCTGTGTGAGTGGGGGAGGGTGGGTGTGTGAGTGTGGGGAGGGTGGGGGTGTGAGTGGGGCGGGTTGGTGTGTGAGTGGGGAAGGTGGGTGTGTGAGTGGGGAGGGTGGGTGTGTGATTGGGGGAGGGTGGGTGTGTGAGTGGGGGAGGGTGTGTGAGTGGGTAGGGTGGGTGTGTGAGTGGGGGAGGGTGGGTGGGTGAGTGGGGAGGGTGGGTGTGTGATTGGGGGAGGGTGGGTGTGTGAGTGGGGAGGGTGGGTGTGTGAGTGGGGGAGTCTGGGTGTGTGAGTGGGGGAGGGTGGGTGGGTGAGTGTGGAGGGTGGGTGTGTGAGTGGAGAGGGTGGGTGTGTGAGTGGGGGGAGGGTGGGTGTGTGAAAGGGGTAGGGTGTGTGAGTGGGGAGGGTGGGTGTGTGAGTGGGGAAGGGTGGGTGAGTGGGGAGGGTGGGTGTGTGAGTGGGGGAGGGTGTGTGTGTGATTGGGGAGGGTGGGTGTGTGAGTGGGGGAGGGTGTGTGTGTGAGTGGGGAGGGTGGGTGTGTGAGTGGGGGAGGGTGGGTGTGTGAGTGGGGGAGGGTGGGTGGGTGAGTGTGGAGGGTGGGTGTGTGAGTGGAGAGGGTGGGTGTGTGAGTGGGGGGAGGGTGGGTGTGTGAAAGGGGTAGGGTGTGTGAGTGGGGAGGGTGGATGTGTGAGTGGGGAAGGGTGGGTGAGTGGGGAGGGTGGGTGTGTGAGTGGGGGAGGGTGTGTGTGTGATTGGGGACGGTGGGTGTGTGAGTGGGGGAGGGTGTGTGTGTGAGTGGGGAGGGTGGGTGTGTGAGTGGGGGAGGGTGGGTGTGTGAGTGGGGAGGGTGGGTATGTGAGTGGGGAGGTTGGGTGTGTGAGTGGGGAGGGTATGTGAGTGAGTGGGGGAGGGTGGGTGTGTGAGTGGGGAGGGTGGGTGTGTGAGTGGGGGAGGGTGGGTTTGTGAGTGGGGGGAGGGTGGGTGTGTGAGTGGGGGAGGGCGGGTGTGTGAGTGGGGAGGGTGGGTGTGTGAGTGGGGAGGGTGGGTGTGTGAGTGGGGGAGGGCGGGTGTGTGAGTGGGGAGGGTGGGTGTCTGAGTGGGGAGGGTGGGTATGTGAGTGGGCGAGGGCGGATGTGTGAGTGGGGAGGTTGGGTGTGTGAGTGGGGAGGGTGGGTATGTGAGTGGGGAGGGCGGGTGTGTGAGTGGGGAGGTTGGGTGTGTGAGTGGGGGAGGGTGGGTGTGTGAGTGCGGGAAGGTGGGTGTGTGAGTGGGGGAGGGTGTGTGTGTGAGTGGGGGGAGGTTGGGTGTATGCGTGGTGGAGGGTGGGTGTGTGAGTGGGGGAGGGTGGGTGTGTGAGTGGGGAGGGTGGGTGTGTGAGTCGGGAGGGTGGGTGTGTGAGTGGGGAGGGTGGGTGTGTGAGTGGGGAGGATGGGTGTGTGAGTCGGGGGTGTGTGGGTGTGTGAGTGGGTGTGGGGTGGATTTGTGAGTGGGGGTGGGTGGGTGTGTGAGTGGGGGTGGGTGGGTGTTTGAGTGGGGGAGGGAGGCTGTGTGAGTGGGGAGGGTGGGTGTGTGAGTGGGGGTGGGAGGGTGTGTGAGTGGGGTTGGTGGGTGTGTGAGTGGGGTAGGGAGGGTGTGTGAGTGGGGAGGGTGGGTGTGTGAGTGGGGGAGGGTGGGTGTGTGTGTGGGGAGGGTGGGTGTGTGAGTGGGGCAGGGTGGGTGTGTGAGTGGGGAGGGTGGGTGTGTGAGTGGGGAGGGTGGGTGTTTGAGTGGGGGAGGGCGGGTGTTTGAGTGGGGGAGGGCGGGTGTGTGAGTGGGGAGGGTGGGTGTGTGAGTGGGGGAGGGCGGGTGTGTGAGTTGGGGAGGGTGGGTGTGTGAGTGGGGAGGGTGGGTGTGTGAGTGGGGGAGGGCGGGTGTGTGAGTGGGGGGTGGGTGGGTGTATGAGTGGGGGAGGGTGGATGTGTGAGTGGGGAGGGTGGGTATGTGAGTGGGGGAGGGTGGGTGTGTGAGTGGGGGAGGGTGGGTGTGTGAGTGGGGGGAGGGTGGGTGTATGAGTGGGGGAGGGTGGATGTGTGAGTGGGGAGGGTGGGTATGTGAGTGGGGGAGGGTGGGTGTGTGAGTGGGGGAGGGTGGGTGTGTGAGTGGGGGGAGGGTGGGTGTATGAGTGGGGGAGGGTGGATGTGTGAGTGGGGGAGGGTTTGTGTGTGAGTGGGGAGGGTGGGTGTTTGAGTGGGGAGGGTGGTTGTGTGAGTGGTGGAGGGTGTGTGTGTGAGTGGGGGAGGGTGGGTGTGTGAGTGGGGATGGTGGGTGTGTGAGTGGGGGGAGGGTGGGTGTGTGAGTGGGGGAGGGTTGGTCTGTGAGTGGGGGAGGGTGTGTGAGTGGGGGAGGGTGTGTGAGTGGGGGAGGGTGTGTGAGTGGGGAAGGGTGGGTGTGTGAGTGGGGAGGATGGGTGTGTGAGTGGGGGAGGGTGGGTATGTGAGTGAGGAAGGGCGGGTGTGTGAGTGGTGGAGGGTGGGTGTGTGAGTGGGGGAGGGTGGGTGTGTGAGTGGGGGAGGGTGTGTGTGTGAGTGGGGGAGGGTGGGTGTGTGATTGTGGGTGGGGTGGCTGTGTGAGTGGTGATGGTGGGTGTGTGAGTGGGGGAGGGTGGGTGTGTGAGTGGGGAGGGTGGGTGTGTGAGTGGGGGAGGGTGGGTGTGTGATTGGGGGTGGGGTGTGTATGTGAGTGGGGAGGGTGGGTGTGTGAGTGGGGGTGGGTGTGTGAGCGGGGAGGGTGGGTGTGTGAGTGGGGAGGGTGGGTGTGTGAGTGGGGGTGGGTGTGTGAGCGGGGAGGGTGGGTGTGTGAGTGGGGGTGGGTGTGTGAGCGGGGAGGGTCGGTGTGTGAGAGGGGGAGGGTGGGTGTGTGAGTGGGGAGGGTTGGTGTGTGCGTGGGGGTTGGTGGGTGTGTGAGTGGGGAGGGTGGGTGTGTGAGTGGGGAGGGTGGGTGTATGCGTGGTGGAGGGTGGGTGTGTGAGTGGGGGTGGGTGGGTGTGTGAGTGGGGAGGGTGGGTGTGTGAGTGGGGAGGGTGGGTGTGTGAGTGTGGGAGCGTGGGTGTGTGAGTGGGGAGGGTGGGTGTGTGAGTGGGGAGGATGGGTGTGTGAGTGGGGGGTGTGTGGGTGTGTGAGTGGGTGTGGGGTGGATTTGTGAGTGGGGGTGGGTGGGTGTGTGAGTGGGGGTGGGTGGGTGTGTGAGTGGGGTTGGGTGGGTGTGTGAGTGGGGGAGGGAGGGTGTGTGAGTGGGGAGGGTGGGTGTGTGAGTGGGGGTGGGAGGGTGTGTGAGTGGGGATGGTGGGTGTGTGAGTGGGGTAGGGAGGGTGTGTGAGTCGGGAGGGTGGGTGTGTGAGTGGGGAGGGTGGGTGTGTTAGTGGGGGAGTGAGGGTGTGTGAGTGGGGAGCGTGGGTGTGTGAGTGGGGAGGGTGGGTGTGTGAGTGGCGGGAGGGTGGGTTTGTGAGTGGCGAGGGTGGGTGTGTGAGTAGGGGGAGGGTGGGTGTGTGAGTGGGGAGGATGGGTGTGTGAGTGGGGAGGGTGGGTGTGTGAGTGGGGGAGGGTGGGTGTGTGAGTGGGGAGGGTGGGTGTGTGAGTGGGGAGGGTGGGTGTGTGAGTGGGGGAGGGCGGGTGTTTGAGTGGGGGAGGGCGGGTGTGTGAGTGGGGAGGGTGGGTGTGTGAGTGGGGAGGGTTGGTGTGTGAGTGGGGAGGGTGGGTGTGTGAGTGGGGTGGGTGGGTGTGTGAGTGGGGGAGGGCGGGTGTGTGAGTGGGGAGGGTGGGTGTCTGAGTGGGGAGGGTGGGTATGTGAGTGGGCGAGGGCGGATGTGTGAGTGGGGAGGTTGGGTGTGTGAGTGGGGAGGGTGGGTATGTGAGTGGGGAGGGCGGGTGTGTGAGTGGGGAGGTTGGGTGTGTGAGTGGGGGAGGGTGGGTGTGTGAGTGCGGGAAGGTGGGTGTGTGAGTGGGGGAGGGTGTGTGTGTGAGTGGGGGGAGGTTGGGTGTATGCGTGGTGGAGGGTGGGTGTGTGAGTGGGGGAGGGTGGGTGTGTGAGTGGGGAGGGTGGGTGTGTTAGTCGGGAGGGTGGGTGTGTGAGTGGGGGAGCGTGGGTGTGTGAGTGGGGAGGGTGGGTGTGTGAGTGGGGAGGATGGGTGTGTGAGTGGGGGGTGTGTGGGTGTGTGAGTGGGGAGGGTGGGTGTGTGAGTGGGGGTGGGTGGGTGTGTGAGTGTGGGTGGGTGGGTGTGTGAGTGGGGGAGGGAGGGTGTGTGAGTGGGGAGGGTGGGTGTGTGAGTGGGGGAGGGAGGGTGTGTGAGTGGGGATGGTGGGTGTGTGAGTGGGGTAGGGAGGGTGTTGAGTGGGGAGGGTGGGTGTTTGAGTGGGGGAGGGTGGGTGTGTGAGTGGGGAGGGTGGGTGTGTTAGTGGGGGAGTGAGGGTGTGTGAATGGGGAGGGTGGGTGTGTGATTGGGGGAGGGTGGGTGTGTGAGTGGGGAGGGTGGGTGTGTGAGTGGGGGAGGGCGGGTGTGTGAGTGGGGGAGGGTGGGTGTGTCAGTGGGGAGGGTGGGTGTGTGAGTGGGGGGAGGGTGGGTGTGTGAGTGGGGGGAGGTTGGGTGTGTGAGTGGGGAGGGTGGGTATGTGAGTGGGGAGGCCGGGTGTGTGAGTGGGGAGGTTGGGTGTGTGAGTGGGGGAGGGTGGGTGTGTGAGTGCGGGAAGGTGGGTGTGTGAGTGGGGGAGGGTGGGTGTGTGAGTGGGGGAGGGTGGGTGTGTCAGTCGGGAGGGTGGGTGTGTGAGTGGGGGAGGGTGGGTGTGTGAGTGGGGGGAGGTTGGGTGTGTGAGTGGGGGATGGTGGGTGTGTCAGTGGTGAGGGTGGGTGTGTGAGTGGGGGAGGGTGGGTGTGTGAGTGCGGGAGGGTGGGTGTGTGAGTGCGGGAAGGTGGGTGTGTGAGTGGGGGGAGGGTGGGTGTGTCAGTGGGGAGGTTGGGTGTGTGAGTGGGGGAGGGTGGGTGTGTGAGTGGGGGGAGGTTGGGTGTGTGAGCTGCCGCTCAATCTGAGCCATTTCCCATCGGGCAGAGTTAGGGATGATGGGAGGGTCGGAGGGTTTTGCCTACAAGGCGCAGGCAGGTTAATAGCAGCCAAGCTGTGACTGCAAACCTCCATCCTCCTGGGAGAAGGGACCTGCCTGACATGGGCTTCTGTGGTTAGTCTTTCCATTGTGATAGGGCCAAGATCTCTCCATAGACCCTTGAGACCAGTGAAGACAATTGCTTCAGTGTGAGAGGGAGGGTCCTGGCTTTCGTCACTCCTGTCAAAGAGCCATGTCTCTATGTGCAGGCATGTATTAGGGGGAAGAAGATCCATCCTTGGTCTCCCATGAGGGCGACCCCTTCATCTGGGAGGGATGGCGTGCACATGACCATTGAAGCAACTCGCAGTAAGAAGGAACCCAGGAAACTCCCAAACGCTGCAGTGAAGATATATTTACAAGTGCCAGAACTATATACGATGATTTTACACCCGTGCCACCAGTGTGTTTTCAAAACTTCTTCATTTCCCTTACTCTAACACTACACCTGTTCGCAGCACCGACATCCACAGCAGATGTACCTACACCACATGGACTGCAACGGTTCCAGAAGGCAGTTCACCATCATCTTCTCAAGGGCAACTAGGGATGGGCAATAAATGCTGGCCCAGCCAGCGACACCCACATCCCGTGAATGAATATTAAACAGAAGCTGGAGGCAGCCGACTGAATGCAATACTCTGTTGTCTGAGATGACTTTGGCAGGTGTCCGCTGGAGGCCCAATGCCTGGAGGGCCCAGCCTGCTAAGGGTCTCCAGCTGTGGGGCAGGTGCACCCTCCTCAGCCTGACCAGCAGAAGTTGATAGGGTTTCTGGCAGAGGGGATTTGGAGCGGCTGGATACCTTGGAGTGCCATGGGTCGGTGGCCAGGGTGACTGGCTGACGCACCTCCTCCCTTTCGGTGCCCGAGGGCCCCTCCCTGATTCCTTAAGGAGAAGGGGCACCTGGAGGGAGGGTCGAGGTGCCCCATTCCCCTCTTGCCTAGCCACTGCTGGAACACACTGCGTGAAAGCAATGACACCCAGGTCCCTGTGCATATCCAGCAGAAACTGTCGGACCTGGGTCTCCGCCATCCTCCCCAGGGAAACCTCCATCAGCTCACATGCCAGAGCTACGACATCAGAGAGCACACAGATGGACTCCTCAATCTCTCATGCCGCTGTGTTGAGGGCCTCTGACACCTCTGACTGATGTTCCTGTGCGTCTCACTGAATCTCCAGCATATTTTCTATGGCTGCTTACAGAGGCTCACCCTCGGACTCAGACTTAGCATGGGCCTTGTCTCCAGCAGTCCGCTGAGTTCCAGTGACCTTGGCTGCCGCAGCCTCTGCCTGCAGTGGACACGTGCGTGTGAGGAGACCACCCGAGTGTGACCCCAGCCTAAACTAGATCTATGACCCGCCGAGGTGTGTGTCTCTGGGCTGGTGGTGGAAGGTGCACGTGAATGCTGTGACGGCTCTATGGGTGTGAGGTCCTCGTTGGCTTCCTCGGAGGTGGTCTGGAGGGCTGGGGCTGTCTCCTGAGGGGGGTCGTTGGCCTTCCCCTCTTCCTACTGACGCCTGGAATGGAGAAAAGAGAGGATGAGTGACTGCCTGGGCTGGCTCAAACATTGCACACATCAGTCACCTTGGTTTTCCGAAGTTCTCGGGGTAATGCATGCTTCCTCATTGGATTCTTGGGAGAGGCCAACCTCGCCCTCGGCATAGGCACGATCCCCATCCTCCCCTGCCAGCTCTGCAGCTGGCCGCTCGACTGCAATGAGGGAGTCGGAGCTCTGGCAGCCCACCTCCCGTCTTCTCTCTCTCCCTCCTGGTGCGGGCTGTCTTCCCCTGCATAAAAACAGATGGATGGATTGTGAGCACGTACGATGAAAGAGCAGGTCGCCAGCTGCTAATTCTGTGGCTCATAATTGACCTACTCCCTAAAGCCTGACCAGCATGTACAAGGCACAAGTCAGGAGTGTGATGCGTGGGTGCAGCTCCAGGAAGACTTAACAAGCTAGACAGCATCCAGGGCAAAGCAGCTCGCTTGACTGGCACCCTATCCACCAATTTCAACATTCAGTCCCTCCACCACTGACGTGGAGTGGCAGCAGTGTATACCGTGTACAAGATGCACTGCAGCAACTCACCAAGGCTCCTTTGATCTCACCTTCCAAACCCGCGAACTCCACCAGCTGAATGGGTAAGGGCAGCAGGCACATGGGAACCCCACCACCTGCAGGTTGCTCTCCACTCCACACCCCATGGCTGTATTTTCACTGTGGCTGGGTCAAAATCCTGCAGTTGCCCCTCTACCAGCACAGCACATGCACTGCAGAGATTCACAAAGGCAAGCGCCCCACCACTTTCCCAAGGCATTTCGATATGGGCAACAAACATGCTGGCCTTGCCAGTGATGCCCACACCCCACGACATAATCACAAAAACGAATGATGACGTGAGTTTGGAGTGAATCGAAGGTTCACTTACCCTAGCGGAGTGGGTTAGATCACTGAACCGTCTCCTGCACTGCAGGGCAGTCCTCCCTTGGACCCCACAGGCGCTGACCACTCTGGCGAGCTCCTCCCAGGCCACTGTGGTCAGTCAGAGGGCCTCCTGCTGCCATCCTTCGGAAAGAGGGACCCCTTTCCCTGGTGGCCTGGAGGGGAGTCTCCAGGGAGGCACCGCTGAATTGTGGGGCCCGAGTTCCCTACCTTCTACTGCGCATCTTCCTGCAAGAGTCCCGGGCCCATTAATGAAGGGCTGTCCGGGTGGCTTTTAAATATTGCGCCTGGACATGAGGTTGAGGCAGCTGACTCCCTGACCACCCCACCATGAGGCCTGACGCATGGTTGAGGCAGGCAGAGCATGACTGCGGGTAACAGCCCGCCCCATTGAACAGCGGAAGTCACTCCGACTTACTGCTCCCGTCATGGAACTAATGGCTGGAGGGGACCATTTTCTGCCGGTTATCTCCATTAATGTAAGGAAACTAATAATTAACCCAATAGGGAATTCAAGAGAAACTTCTTTACCTAGAGAACGGTTATAGAATGTGGAACTCACTACCACAGGAAACGGTTCAGGCCAATGGCATAGACGCATTTTAGAGGAATCTAGATAAATGCGGGAGGGAGAAAGGAATAGAAGGATATTTTGATGGGATTCGATGAAGGAAGTGGGAAGGGGTTTGTGTGGGGTATGTACTCCAGAATAGACCAGTTGGGCCGAGTGGCCTGTTTCTGTGCTGTAAATTCTGCATCAATATGAGAAAAAGTGAATGAACATAGGAACTTATTGACATCACTGGTGTATTTTAAGACTTCCAGGTCCTGATGGAGGAGGACGTAGTCGGATCAGCACCGATAAAGTGGCAAGTTCAGTACATCCACTTTCGTAGCATTACTGCCCCTTTGCCACCCAAAAATTCAGGGGTAGTCTTTGACCCCTGTATTTCTGCCAAAAACACCTTAATCTGAGGAATAGGAGATATCCCGGCAAGTTGTACTCAATTCCGCAGTAAAGGCAGATGATGCTGGAAATGTTCAGCATCTGTGGAGAAGAGAAACAGAGTTCACCCTTCAGGCCAAGGGCCCTTTGATCAGAACTGGGAAAAGTTAGAGGTGTAATAGGCTTAGAGCAAGCAGAAGGGTGGAGGGTGAAAGGAAAGGTCAGCAGGAGGTGGGAGGACAGGAGAGATTCAAATGACGGAAGGTTTCATCATGCAGGGCCAGAGGGAATGGTTAAGCTTTGGTAGATACCCGATCAAACAGGAAAAGGGGAACGGAAAGCAATGGTGAAAGAGACAGCCGGAAATTCCATCGGAGAGAATGGAACTTCTTCAAGGTGACAATCCTGGAAGGGAAGTGAAAATAAAAGTAAGTCACTGTTGTCCCAGAGGCTGCTCTTTCAGCAGAGAGAGATGGCCGGTGGTGAGCTTAACCTGAGGGTCACCACACCCTCAGGCAAGGGGGAGGGCGCAGTGCTTTCATGGATGATCTCAGTACAGGAAACTCTTTCGAGTTACCAACAGTCACAGATTGCAACTCTTTCGAGTACAATCACAGTTCTTGGTTTCCGGGAGTGGGACATGAACCCACAACCCTCTGATTCAAAGGCGAGGGTGCTATGAACTGAGCCACAGCTGACACCATTAAGCCTGTGCTGTTAGCATTACTAACCAGCTGTCCAGCCAGCTAAGCTAACTGACACAACCTCCCCCACAAGAAGGCAAGTGACAGTGAATTAAACACCAATCCAAAAGCAAAATGCTGCAGATGCTGGAGACCTGAAACAAATTTAATTTTAGATTTCCGGCATCGGGAGTTTTTTTTTTGCTTTCGCAATTCCAAAGTCATTTCAGGATAGTAATATTTTTGTTGTGAAATGGAGGTCAACGAAAAGACAGGAGTAAGAGTGACCCGACAGTCTATGACTTATTTGCTTATTGGTACGTTGTCTCCTGACAGTTTGATTGGTTCTTGATGAAATATAGCGACGGACATGGAATCACGAGGCCTGCTGAGCTCGGATGGAGGAAAGGTTTATGCATCCTCCTCCCTATCATTTAAAAATCGTATCATATTACACAGAACGTCATCTGTCTCTCTTGGCTCCTGGGTGCAGCCAATGCTTTAAAGCTCAGTTCACTTTTACTTATGGGTGGAATACATCTCAGGCTTCAATGTTCGCGTCAGAGAGTACTTGAAACGAAAGAAGATCACAAATGGAAACAGATAAAGAGCAGGACAACTTGTCGACGCGTCGCGAGGTACTAAGTTTTATCCATTTTTTTTTAAGAAGCTTTCCGGTAGATTCAGTGATGGAAATGGGTCAGCTCTAAGTGAAAAGTTTATGCGGTTTTATGCACGTTACCAACTTTGGGGACTGTGGTTGTCGTTTGCTGAACATTTTTACGAGCTGCATGATCAGTATAAATCACAGCTAGCACATCGCGTGTGCCTCCTTATTCCCAACTAGCTGTAAATTTGCGGTTGTTTCACGTTGACTTACCAAAAGATCTGTGAGAAAGTTTCAGAATATTTTCTTACAATCGTGCAAGAAAGCACAAACTCCCAATCTTGAATATTTAGCTTCAAGCCGATGCGACAATGGGTTTATAGAGGGTTTTCGCTCAGGCGCTATGGACTTTTAGGCTGTTTCCTCTCAGTTTCTATTACGTGAGAGACTTCTGTGCTCTCACCTTAATAATATCAACTCCTGCAGCAGAGTGGCAAGAGGCAGATAACAGTGCTAAAGATTAAACCGAGCTCTGTCTGGGCCTCTCAGCCGGACATGAAAGATCCAGTGGCACTATTTTTCAGAAGAGCTGGGGGGAGTTGTCTGTGGTGTCCTGGCTCACTTGGTATCCCTCAACCAAAAATGACTAAAAATGGGTTATCTGCTCATTAATCTCTTGCTGTTTGTGGGATCTTTCTGTGTGAAAATGTTCTGTTGTTTTCCCACAAGACAGTGACAGTGACTGCACTTCAATAAGTACCTCGTTGGGCAGCAAAGACCTTTGGCACATCCTGAGGTTGTGTGAGGCACTATATAAACGCACACCTTTCTTTTCTCTACATCATTCACTTCCAACCCCTGAACGTTTGGTCTTGTGCCCTTTCAGTACTCAGGCAGCAAAGTTCCATAAATTCATTTATAGGCCCCATGTGTGTGCTGGAAATATGTAACCAAGACTCCGGACCAAACTAATAGCTCTCACTCACTCCAGAAATATCCATCCTGTAATCATACAGTCCCTTTCCTTCACACTGTGTCCCCTCTGTGTTGCAATCAGAACCCATCTTACAGTCCCCTCCTCTGAGTTGTTCTTTCCCCGCGAGCTCAGATACACATAAGACCTTATCTTCTTCATTCAGTCCTTCTTCCAACATTCTCCGGGCTTTTAAAACCCAAGGGAGGTGCCTCTGGCTTGCTGAGTTATAACGCTCCTGCTCTATTTCTCCCCCCACCCCAACCCCCGCCAAGCCTTGCTGCCCACACTGTGCCTGCCTCCTGACCCTTTCACCTTGGTATCTCAGTAACATTGAAAAAGACAAACTGCTGCTGTTATCTGGGGCTCTGTCACAAGAGGATTGCTGCAAGGCAACAACTGCAAAATGTCCCCAGAGGGTTTTTTTTTTCCGCATTGTGCCATTTTTCACTGCGTGTATGCAGATGCATAATTGGATCATCCCCGGAATTAAGCCTGATCAGACGAACCCAGACAGATTATCCTCACTGGTTCTCCCTCTCAGCAGTCGTATGCTGTTTCCCTTTCCGCACACCAACAAATCATCGTGGTTTACACAGAATTGCACAGAGCAGAAATGGACCAACTGGTCTATACCGGTCCGAGAGCAAAGTTGACATTTCGAGTCCTCATGACCCTTCAACAGAACTAAGTAGAAATAGGAAAGGGGTGATTCCCCCCCTCCCACTTAAACCATCTTATATTTCACCCCTTTCCTATTTCTACTTAGTTCTGTTGAAGGGTCATGAGGACTCGAAACGTCAACTTTGCTCTTCTCCGCCGATGCTGCCAGACCTGCTGAGTTTTTCCAGATATTTCTGTTTTTGTTTTGGATTTCCAGCATCCGCAGTTTTTCGTTTTTATCTTTGGTCTGTACCGGTGTTTATGCTCTACAAGAACTTTCTCCCACCCCTCTTATCTCACACACTATTACCATAGCCTTTTATTCTTTTCTCCCACGTATATTTATCTAGGTTCCCCTTAAAGACACCTATGCTATTCACCTGAACTACTCCACAAGGTAGGGAGTTCCCCTCTCTAGCCACTCTCCGCTAAAGAAGTTTCTCCCGACTTCCCTGTCGGTTTTATTTTTTTACTATCTTATATTTTTGGGGTCAGAGCTGGGGCAGTTTTCTCAATGAGACTGAGCTTGTAGACAATTAGGGCTGTGGATGGAAACTGTTGCAAGGTAACTGTTCTTACTTTATTTAGAACCCTTAAAATGACAAATAAACGAGAATACGTTCCCATCATTGGTATCCCGATCAAACATAGATCTCAAACCTTTTCGCCTAATACTACATGAAAGAGTATAAACCAAGCTGTGAAAATTAACATTTGGGCAGGGCAGTTATAACACAGAGTGGTACCAAAAACACCCAGAACAACAAAGACTTGCATTTATATAGCACCTTTCATGATGTTCAAAGCATTTTACAGTGCTTCTTGAAGCGCAATCACTGTTAGAATGCAGGAAACGGCAGTCAATTTGTGCACAGCAAGCTCCCAAAACTGCAAAGCGATAATGACCAGATGCTCTGTTTTTAGTGATGTCTGTTGAGGGATAAATATTATCCAAGACAGCGAGGAAAACTCCTCTACTCTTCAAATAGCGGCATGTTAACTTTTATTTGAGATGTCAGACAGGGCCTCAGTTAAAATTCTCATCTGAAAGATGGCACTTCTGACAGGTGCAGCATTCCCTCAGTGTCAGCCTACACTTTGTGTTCAAATCTCCGGAGTGAGACTTGACCTTCTTACCTGGTCTGGCCTACATGTGACTCCAGACCCACAGCAATGTGGTCCTCTTAACTGCCCTCTGAAATGGTCTAGCAAGCCAAGAATGGATGGACAATAAATGCTGATCTTCCCCAGATTCTGTGACTGAATTTTTTTTTAACTTACCGTATCAGGAAAGGGCAGCACCACAAATTTAAAGTATGAAATATTTAACAAAATACACAAGATGAAATTGAAAAATGGCCCAGAACTTCTGATCTCTGGATGGTCATACCCCGGAGGTACCCCCCTAATATGCATTGGGAGACCACTCAGAAGTTCCCATGCACTGACTACATGGGGTTTGCCCAGGAAGTTTGGATTTCCGATGATCAATTCCCCTGCATCTGGAACCCTCCAAAACTCTGAATTAAAGTCAGAGACTTTGGTTGCTTCTGACTCACTTACCAGAATAGTTGCCCAGGGAAAGTTAGAAGGGTTAAAAACAGTTCTAACTCCTGGGTAACTATACTACTGACCCCCTACTCCCAACTGGACCCCCTGACTACCCCCTCCCGACAACTCAACTACCCTACCAAACCCCTGACTGCCCCACCAGCCAGACTACTCCCCCAGCTATCCCCCTGAAGCCCCCCCAACTACCCTCGCGACCTGACTAACCCCATGACCGCCCCGACTACCCCCTGAATCCCCGACTATCTCACAATTCCCGACTCCCAACAACCCAACCCAACCCTTCACCCTCTTACCTGCTATCCTATCCTCTCACACACACCCACCTACCACCCTACCCCTCATCCACCCGCCTACCATCCAACTACCTCAACCACTTACCTTACACACTTACCTTCTCTCCACGGCTTCTCAAAGTGGTTTTAGGGCGTTTAAACTTACCAGAATATGGCAGCTACTGCCATTAAAAGGGGGTGTGACTTGGCTTCCCCCAACTATCCTTCATGACGAGGAAGGACTCCCAGAACAGGTACACTCCACATTTCTGAGGAGACCCAGCTCGGAAGTCCAGGCGAGAAATGTGGAGCTCCGATCGAGGTAAATAAATAGTGGTGGAGAGGCAAACCGGCGATGGATTCCACTCCACTGAAGATTCAGCCCAATGTAAAATTTCCCCTGACAATTCAAATCGAAGTCTAACTGATTTTTATTTAATGGGATTATATACAGGAAGGAGAGAAAACTGTAATTTATCTGTATTAAACATTATGTAAGGACTATATGTTGTCATACACCTTCAAAGTGATTAACTAGAGAATTTAATATCATGCACTAACAGAAAGTTGAAAAATATATATCGCCTTTCACAATCATAGGACAGCCCAAAGCTCTTTATCTTGTTTTTTATTCATTCATGGGATGTGGGCTTCGCTGGCTGGGCCAGCATTTATTGCCCATCCCTAATTGCCGTTGAGAAGGTGGCGGTGAGCTGCCTTCTTGGACCACTGCAGTCCATGTGGTGTAGGTACACCCACAGTGCTGTTAGGAAGAGAGTTCCAGGATTTTGACCCAGCAACAGTGAAGGAATGGCAATATATTTCCAAGTCAGGATGATGAGTGGCTTGGAGGGGAACTTACGGCTGAAGGTATTCCCAAGTATCTGCAGCCCTTTTTCTAGTTGGTAGTGGCCGTGGGTTTGGAAGGTGCTGTCTAAGGAGCCTTAGTGAATTCCTGCAGTCCTCCAATAACAAGTCCAATAACATGTGTGAGGAGCTCATGGACTTCTGTCACTTAGATCATGACCATCCAATCAGCTGCCTCTACCACTTCCCTCCTTTCCACTTGCCCACTGGGTCAAATTCCTTCTAAAACTACCCACTGCCTGTCCTAACCCTAGATTTTGCATGTTGCCTGGGCTGGAGAATTTTAATTATGAGGAAAGATTAGATAAGTTAGGTTTGTTTTCTTTGAAACAGAGGAAGCTGAGGGGAGATCTAATTGGTCTGTAAAATTATGAGTGGCCTAGATAAAGTGGATAGGGAGCCTTTGGTTGAGGGGTCCATAACCAGGGGATATAGATTTAAGGTAAGAAGTAGGAGGTTTAGAGGAGATTAAAAGGGGATTTTTTTTCACCCAGATGGTCTGGAGCTCACTGCCTGAAAGTGGGGTAAAGGCAGAACTCATAGCAGTTAAAAAGTACTTGGAAATGCACTTGGAGTAACCTACAAGGCTACAGACCAAGAGCTGGAACATGGGATAAGGCTGAATGGCTATTTGTTGGCCAGCACAAACATAATGGGCCGAATGGCCTACATGCACCCTGTAAAATTCTGAGTTTTGGCCCTGAACTCTCAGTTTTTGGGTTGTCACTATTCATCTGTACATCTGAAACAGTAAAAGACAATTGTTATTATAAAGGTTTGTTCAAGTGAGTTCATTAAACTGAGGGTCATGAGAAGAGCTGAATGACTGTAAACAGCAGATGATGAGATGAGCATATCCCTCATTCTTCCTGTCTTCCTTATGGGTATCGTACAGGACCAACTAAATCAACATCAATATTTAAATTAATTTCAAAGTGCTAATTATTTGCAGTGATGGAAATGAGTGCATTTACAACCACAAAAGCAACATGCACTTCTAAATCAGATACACTTGTTTGAGTTCAGTCATGCACCCAGTTATCATTCACTCAACCCCCACCCCAAGTACTGGAAGTCTTTTCATGCTTCCCTTATCGATTAAAGTACACGCACCTTTAGTCTGCAGTCCATGTTGTTAGAAGTAAAACATCAAGAAGCCAAGTCAAACTACATTAGAGATAAAAGCAAAATTAGGGAATGTTCCTCGAAAATCAGTAACAGCTGATTTGAACATGTTGCATGCTATCTTGCCATACTCCAGATTAGAATTTAGAGGAACTCAAAGAGGTGAGTCAAGCACGTCTGATCTCTTGATTTGCTAACGTGCATTTAGATTTAGAACAAGTGAGGACATTTAGAGCAAACTAGTTGTAGCAGCAGTGCTTGGTAATATAGGGTAGAGCTGAAGCAAATGCTTTACCACTAGCATACATCACTGAAATAACATGGCGCAAATTAGCCCTTTCAAGTGCTGAATGTGCTGTGGGACTTAGTCCTTTGTTAACAGTTACAAATAGTTTTTCAAAGCGAGAGATTAGGGCTGTAAAGAGCTGGAGAAGTTAAAATGGACATTGAGGGAAAGCACCCCTTAAAGGATCATAGAGACAATGCTATCCAATAATAGTCTGTAGAGAACAAAACAAAAACAGAATTACCTGGAAAAACTCAGCAGGTCTGGCAGCATCGGCGGAGAAGAATAAAGTTGACGTTTCGAGTCCTCATGACCCTTCAACAGAACTGAGTAAAATTAGGAGAGGGGTGAAATGTAAGCTGGTTTAAGGTAGGGGAGGGGGGGGGGGTGGGGGGAGAGAAGTGGGGGTGCGGGGTGTGGTTGTAGGGACAAGCAAGCAGTGATAGGAGCAGATAATCAAAAGATGTCACAGACAAAAGAACAAAGAGGTGTTGAAGGTGGTGATATTATCTAAGAGAATGTGCTAATTAAGAATGGATGACAGGACACTCAAGGAACAGCTCTAATGGGGGTGGGGTGAAATAAGACTAACAGGGCATAAAAGACCTGCGGTCTATCCGCAAGAATGACCCAAACCTCCCTGTCGCTTGCCATTTTAACACTCCACCCTGCTCTCTTGCCCACATGTCTGTCCTTGGCTTGCTGCATTGTTCCAGTGAAGCTCAACGCAAACTGGAGGAACAGCACCTCATCTTCCGACTAGGCACTTTACAGCCTTCCGGACTGAATATTGAATTCAACAACTTTAGATCTTGAACTCTCTCCTCCATCCCCACCCCCTTTCCGTTTCTTCCCCCTCCCTTTTGTTTTTTCCAATAATTTATATAGATTTTTCTTTTCCCACCTATTTCCATTATTTTTAAATTTATACCTTTTATGCCCTGTCAATCTTTCCACCCCACCCCCACTAGAGCTGTATCTTGAGTGTCCTGCCATCCATTCTTAATTAGCACATTCTCTTAGATAATATCACCACCTTCAACACCTCTTTGTTCTTTTGTCTGTGACATCTTTTGATTATCTGCTCCTATCACTGCTTGCTTGTCCCTACTACCACACCCCGCCCCCCCACTTCTCTCCCCCCACCACCCCCCCCACCCCACTTCTCTACCCCCACCCCCCCCCAACCTTAAACCAGCTTATATTTCACCCCTCTCCTAATTTTACTCAGTTCTGTTGAAGGGTCATGAGGACTCGAAACGTCAACTCTTTTCTTCTCCGCCGATACTGCCAGACCTGCTGAGTTTTTCCAGGTAATTCTGTTTTTGTTTTGGATTGCCAGCATCCGCAGTTTTTTGTTTTTATAATAGTCTGTAGAGGTAGGTTTTACCGAGCCTCTTATAGGCAGAGACAGAGGCGGAGAGGTTCAGGGAGGGTTTTCCAGGGATTTGGACCCAAGCAGCTGAAGGCACGGCCGCCATTGATGAGAAGAAGAAATGCGTGTGTACAGGTGGCCAGAATTGGAGGAACACAGAGATCTTGGAGGTTGCAGTGCTGGAGGGGATAAGAGAGATAGCAAGGGAGGCCATGGAGAGATTTGAACACATGGATGAGAATTTTAAAATTGGTGCACTGGGAACCAATGCATGTCAGTCAGCAGAGGGGTGATGGGTGAACAGGACTTGGTGCAAATTAGGACATGGGCAGCAGAATTTCAAATGATCTCCAGCTTTTGGAAGATGGGAGGTGGTAGCTTGGCCATGGAAATAAGGGAATAATCAGGCCTGGAAGTAGCAGAGGCGTGGGTGAGGGGTGCAGCAGCAGGTCAGTCGCTGGAAGGGGGCTGATTTTACAATGGTGGGAGTAGGTGGTCTAGGTAGGTGGTCTTGTGAGGGGAGTAGCTGGAGTCAGAAGCGCATGTCGGTGTTTAATAGGAAACTGAGGTTGCAAATCACCGGGTTCAATCAACCATGGAATCATTGGTTGGGAAACAGAGATACGCCAAAAAGCAGGAGTGAGGAGGACAGAGATTCAGGTAAGTTTAGTACAGATGGCGTGAAGCATTTCTTTAAAAAAAAAAGAATGGTTATTATGAAGGTTGGTTGAGGCCACAGCGCTGGCATCTTTTAATAAACAGCACAGTTCTGTAAGAGGAATATGTACGCTTGATATTCTGAAAGATAGGCCACACAGTGCTTCATCATCTAACCTGCTGATTTTGGGATACAGTCTTTATTCTGTAGCTGCTCCTCATGTTTAAACTTCTCCAGCGGATCTGAAATACTGGACTGGTGCCATAACAAATATCCTGGCGTAATCTGTAGTCCTTCGGATTTTGGTTTTATCTAATCCCTTTTAACAAGCTGCCACAATCAGAGCAAAAGTTTTTTTTTAAATCAGCGTTTGTGCTAAGCCCACCAATTTTTCCAGACATATTCCCTACACGTTTCCCAGACATCTGGATTCAATTGAGGTTTTTGTTTCTCAGGAAATCCAGGACTTCGGTATCTGTGGGAAAAGCGATTATCGATGCATGCATAGGTTTAAAGCTCAATTGCAATGAATAAAAAGCACAGGAGACCCTCCTGTGATACTTAAAGGAGTGTAGTTAGGATCAGAGAACAGTACAGAACAGAAAGAGGCCATTCGGCCAGTAAAATCTATGCTGGCTCTTTTCAAAGAACAACCCAATTTGTCCCACTCTCCCGCTCTTTCCTCATATCGCCACAATTAAACCTCCGTCAAGTATTTATCCAATTACAAAAGCTACTATTGAATCTGCATCCACAACCCTACCAGTTAGCGCATTCCAAATCCTAACCACTCATTGGGTAAAAGGGTTTTCCTCATGTCACCTCTGCTTCTTTTGCCAGCCATTGTCTCTTAAATCTCTGCCTTCTGGTTTATCAGCCATTGGAAGCAGTTTCTCTTTATTTACTCTATCTAAACCTTTCAGGGTTTTTAACGCCTCAATCAAATCTCCTCTTAACCTTTTCTGCTCTGTTATGATCCCAGTTGATGTTACCCTGGACCAAGCCTGATCCCAGAGTAGAACCCAGCTTGATAGATCCTAACTTTTGTTTGTTTAGATAAGTGTAGAGTGGCGACTGAACAGAGTCACAGGAGTCAGCTGATGAACTTTTAACAAAAGATTAAAACATTTATTAAACAAGAAAAGATGAACTATACTACAATACTCCTTTACCCACAACTATACCTTTACAGATATATACAGATTTGTATAGGACAACACAAGTTGTCTTATCTATCTTATATTCTAATGTTCACAGTAAGTACATACTCCATGTACCAATAGGCACCCTGTGGTCAGACACACCGCACTCTGAAACCAAGTGACAGATGCCACTTAAACCAGATGCTATGGATCTCTCATCAACTCCCCCCAGACGCTTGTCACACCACAAGCCAACCAGTCTCACTGAATTCCGTCCTTCACATGAGGGTTTCCAATCTCCGCTCTCCAGGACCTGACCTTGGAATCTTCTCCCAAATCAATGCTTTCTCTCAGACACCTTTCGCAAGGGTTCACACCCAGGGTTTCGAACTCTTTTCCCAATGTTTCTCTCCCCTGGGTCACTGCATGCATTAAAGATGTCTTCCATGCACTCTCTCTCACCGATTCAGGCGTCAACAGTATCACTGCTTCACATGCCCATAGCATGTGAATTACAGATCAGTTGTCTCTTTGGACCTTCTTATCTCTTGCAAGCTGTTCTTGATTTAAATCTGCTTTCTGCACCTTTGTCTCTTTAAATCTGAAGCATGGAGCCTTTCTCTCTGCCCCTCACTCTTAATTTCACTTCACAGAACCTTTTCCAGGTTCCTGTCCTCCTTTTGATTAGAAGATCTGCTTAGGACTTTCTCCTGCTCCATTCCCTTGGGTTTTGGGGTCTTTTCTTTAGCCTGGGACTGGCTCTCTGTCCTCTTTGCTCCAGTCTCTCCTGGCAGCTACTTTCAAAATCAACTGAACTCAAACAGCTTCCAAAATCAAACTGCTGTTTCCCTTTGTGTGTATGTGTGTCTGTGGGAGTAACCTGTCTCTCTGGGCCCCTGTTGATAGGTAACAGCTCTGTTTTTTTCCACTCTTGTTTGCTTAACTTATCTTATGGTCGTAAAACTCTCATTAGAAATGCAAGCTCCTTTTAAAGTGAAACAAAAACTCAGTGTGACTTTTCTTAACACACAAGTACAGAAATACAAATCAAACTTAACCTTCAAAGCTAAAACTCATTTCTAACACCTACAAAATACAAATATAACTGACTTAAACTGTCTCTATTTCCTAACAGCTCTAAGGAGTTATGGCCTATACTTACTAGCGACTTTCCAGCAGGGAGCAAGTTTCTTTCCCACGCATCCATGACACAATGAGACATGTCTTGTACACAAAAAGCAGGACAAATCCAACCTGGCCAATTACTGCCCCATCAGTCTACTCTCCATCATCAATAAAGTAATGGAAGGGGTCATCAACAGTGCTATCAAGCGGCACTTGCTTAGCAATAACCTGCTCACTGATGTCCAGTTTGGGTTCCGCCAGGGTCACTCAGCTCCTGACCTCATTACAGCCTTGGTTCAAACATGGACAAAAGAGCTGAACTCCCAAGGAGAGGTGAGACTGACTGCCCTTGACATCAGGGCCACATTTGACCGAGTGTGGCATCAAGGAGCCCTAGCAAAACTGGAGTCAATGGGAATCAAGGGAAAACTCTCCACTGGTTGGAGTCATACCTAGCACAAAGGAAGATGGTTGTGATTGTTGGAGGTCAGTCATCTCAGCTCCAGGACATCACTGCAGGAGTTCCTCAGGGTAGTATCCTTGGCCCAACCATCTTCAGCTGCTTCATCAATGACCTTCCTTCCATCATAAGGTCAGAAGTGGGGATGTTCGCTGATGACTGCACAATGTTCAGCACCATTTGTGACTCCTCAGATACTGAAGCAGTCCATGTCCAAATGCAGCAAGACCTGGACAATATCCAGCCTTGGGCTGATAAGAGGCAAGTAACATTCACACCACACTAGTGCCAGGCAATGACCACCTCCAACAAGAGAGAATCTAACCATCACTCCTTGACGTTCAATTGCATTACCATCACTGAATCCCCCACTATCATCATCCTGGGGTTTACCATTGACCAGAAACAGAACTGGACGAGCTACATAAATACTGTGGCTACAAGAGCAGGTCAGAGGCTAGGAATTGTGCAACGAGTATCTCCTGACTCCCAAAGCCTGTCCACCATCTACAAGGCACAAGTCAGGAGTGTGCTGCTATACTTTCCATTTGTCTGGGTAAGTGCAGCTTGAACAACACTCAAGAAGCTTGACCCCATTCAGGCCAAAGCAGCCCGCTTGCTTGGCACCATATCCACAAACATTCGCTCCCTCCACCACCGATGCACAGTAGCAGCTGTATGTACCATCAACAAGATGCACTGCAGGAATTCGCCAAGGCTCCTTAGACAGCACCTTCCAAACCCATGACCACTACCATCTAGAAGGACAAGGGCAGCAGATAGATAGGAACACCACCACCTGGAAGTCCCCCTCCAAGTCACTCACCATCCTGATTTGGAAATATATTCCTTCACTGTCGCTGGTTCAAAATCCTGGAACCCCCTTCCTAACAGCACTGTGGGTGTACCTACACCACAGGGACTGCAGCAGTTCAAGAAGGCAGCTCACCACCACCTTCTCAAGGGCAACTAGGGATGGGAAATAAATGCTGGCCTAGCCAGCAAAGCGCACGTCCTGTGTTTGAATTTAAATAAAACATAGCCAAGCCTTGTTTAAATCCTGGGGTTCTGGATGTGAAGTCAGCAGCTAGCAGAGAAATATTACCCGGTCCACGGGCAGGGAGGAGCAGGATTAGCTTTGGGAATTGCCTTGCAGGCTTCTCGCTTTCAGGAACCGGGGTTGGGGGGAGGGCAGAATGGTGGTGGGGGAGTTGGGGAGGGGATCCACAGCAGGGAAGGCCTTGGTTCTTCTTCTCAATCCTAGAGGCTGATTCGCAATCTTCACATTCCAACAAAGAAAGTAAAGAGAAAGCACTCACCTTTTTGGGCCTCTTCAGGCTGCGGTACCCTCTACCCTGTTGTCTCCTCTGGTCAGGAAATCCATGGCAACCTCCCACTTGGCCCGTCCAGCTCAAATTAGAGTCAGGTCCTGATGGTGCCTGGTCGGTGCAGCAGCTGAAACTCCTCATAGCTTCATGAACTACTATTCCAATTGTTATAAAACCACAAGTCCCCCAACAATCGGTGAGTGCCAGCACAGGAGATCTTCTCTGCAGCACTGCCAACTTCTAATGCTCTTCTGCCCAGCTTCCTACCTTCCATCCTTTGTAAGCCTGAGCTCAAATTCTGCTGCCCACCTTCTGACTCACACCCTTCATCACTCCTGTGGTCTCTGACCTACATTGGCTCCCAACGTCACAGTTTTACAATTCTCAACCTTGTTGTCATATCCCTCCATGGCCTCACCCCTCCCGATCTCCGTAATCTCCACCAGCCCCATAATACTCTGAGGTTGACGCAGTCCTCAACTTCTGGCCTCTTGATCATCCTCAATGTTAACCATTCCACCGTTAGTGGCCTTGCCTTCAGTTGTGTGTGAGCCCTGACCTCGGCAATTCCAAACCTAAATCTCTCTCTGCCTCTCTTCCTCTCTGTTTTTCTTTAAGGTGCTCATTAAAACCCACCGCTTCGACCAAACCTTTGGGTCACCTGGTCCAAAATGCAGTCCAGTGCCAGGTTTTGTTTGATAACCCTGCTGTGAAGCAGCTTGGGAAATGTTTACAGTATTGTCGGCTCAATATAAATGCAAGTTGTTGTTGTTGTTACAATGTAGAACGGTTCATATCTCTCACTTGGAGGTGGGTGGTGTGAGATGGCAGTGATATGTACATGGGAAAGATAGTCTGGTTCTGGTTTCACTGTGATACAATATTATTGACCATATTTATAAGGCGTTGCATTGACTGCAAAGCATTTTGTAACATCCTCAGGTCATGAAAGATGCTGTATTAATTAATGCAAGTTATTCCTTCTTTACAGGCCCAGAAAATAAAAATTATTCTGCAATCACCCTCCTCTTACGGTTTAATCAGTGGAAGAGGCTTTGCCATATTTATCATATTGACGTCACTTTACAATCACTTTAATCCCATTTACGAAGGTAGATTTAGGTGTGGAAAGATTGGAGGAGCCTCACCCAGAGCATAAACACTGTCGTGGACTGGTTGGGCAGAATGGCCTGTTTTCTAGGCTGTACATCATTTGTAATCCGATAGGAAATGTAGACCCTCTTCCATTAATGGCTTGATTTGTCTGGAAGTAATATTCTGAGTTCGCTTCGATAACATTTAATATTTTATATATCTCGGCATGGTTCTACATTAAACTGCTCCCCTCAGACTACAACCTTCATTATCTTTCTTCCCAACTCATTCTTTGGGACCCTTCCTGTATTTCTCTTTAGCCACACGACCTCAATAATGTATGTTTGTCCCTTTCAAAGAATAGTGACGTACCCTAGTAACTCTAGTGTTGGCTGCCTAGGCCCTTAACACTGGAATTGTCTCCCTAAACCTCTCCATTTCTCTATCTCTCTTTCTCCCTTTAAGATGCCCTTTAAAACTTACCTCTCTGAGAAAACCTTTGGTCACCTACCCTGTTCCTTATGTGGCTCGGTGTCAAATTTTGTTTTGACGATACTCCTGTCAAAGTGTCGCAATATGGACTGCTTTATTACGTTAAAGGTATAGAAATACAACTTGTTGTTGTCTTATCCAAAAGACGATACTTCTGAGGGTGCAGCACTCTCTCCGTACTGCGCTGCAGGGTCAAACAGGATAAAATATTTAATTTTCCTTAGAGTGGCTTGAACCCACAACCTTCTTACCCGGAAGGGAAGGTGCTTTTCAGGAGCCACACTCTGATGCTGTGATGAGGAGGTAAGCCACCACTTAAAATGGACCATGCCATCCTTCCAGAAAAAGCACGGCCAAACTCAGCAAGGTGGTGAAGTTGGACTATTAACTTGGAGGTAGCTTTCAATGTCCACCTCCCTGGGAACCAGTGGCACAACACAGGATCTCACACAGTGCAGGACCTTCCATTAGGTGCAGAGAAGATTTACCAGAATGGTACCAAGAATAAAGGATTTCAGTTACACGGAGATACTGAGAAGCTGGGGTTGTTCTCCTCACAGCAGATATAGCGAGGGGAGATTCAATAGAGATGTTCAACATTATGAAATAAAGGTTCACTGGCAGGAGTATTAGTAACCAAAGCACAAAGATTTAAGAGAATTGATAAAAGAACCAGAAGCGACATGATTTTTTAATACAGTGAGCGGTTATGATCCGGAATGTATTGTTTGAAAGAGCAGTGGAAGCAATAATAACTTTCAAAGGGATATATACTTGAAACAGGAAAATGTTGGGCTGTGGGGGAAGAGCATGATAGTGAGTCCAATCTAGATAGTTCTTTCAAAGAGTCAGTACAAGCATGATGGGCGGAACTGCCTCCCTCTATGCTGTATGATTCTTTGAGTTGTGTCTTTCTCCCTTCTTTCCTATTTAATTTTAAGAGTGTATTGCAGTGGGAAAAGCAAAGAATACGTTGTGCTGGTAAAGTCAATTAATACTCTGGAACCATACAGCACAGAAACACATTGTGCTGGTGCCGATGTTTCCCTTCACATGAACTATCTAGCCCAATCCCACTCTCCTACTCACGTAGCCCATAACCGTTAACATTCCACTGTTTAAATCACCCCTCCACTTCCATTTAAAATAAACCTAGGAGGGGTGAAATTCAACTTTGGTTTGAGTGCAAAGTGAGCAGCAGCGAGTTTCCAGTCCAAACAATGTTCCATTCCTTCCCACATTTGGGCATCCCTCTGCATGAAGATTATTTTCTAACTTCCCTTCAATTCTGCCAAGGGCGACGGTGGAAGGGTAAAATCAGCACATTTCCAAAACTCAACCCGAACCCACTGTGAATGCACCTGCTTCTGTTTTAACCACGGCGGGATTGGAACATTGGGAAAAATAATCCACTCTGGAGAACGAATCTATCGTTAGAAAATGCAAATCAGACTCCGTTCCTGAATTGCTGGCAGTGACTGAAATTTAAGGTTGGACAGCCTGGGTTCAAACAACCCGGCAGCTAAAGAGAGACCGGAGCTGCCACATCCGGCAGGTAATAGCTCTTTACGGCGCTGCTTGTGGGCCAGGAGGAGCAGGAGTGCTTCCCCCGGCCCCTCAGGCAAATATTCTGCTGCCTACGGCCAACAACCGTGCACCCCACCCCCACCCTGCTAACCTGTAATCTCACCCGACTGCTGGTCTGATGCACCAGCCAACTCACAACGTTCCCCGATTTTCCCCCTGCCCCTCCAATTGTCGGCCTGGGAAATCACCACACCCCTTCCCCTCCACCTCCACGCCGACATTGCCCAGTTGCCAGGGACTGTCTCCAAGGTTCCCGGTTGCGGACCACTACTGTGGGCCTTCCCACCCGATAGTCAAGCTTGAATGGCTGCTGGGTGGGAAACGGTCTAAGGAAAATGTTACAACCCCAGCTAATGGACAAGCCAGATCCCAGAGCGAAACCTGGCTTGACAGATCCTTTATTTTTTTTGAAACCGTGGAGGTAAGGTATTGAACAAATTCACAGGAGTCTGCTGATGAACTTTTAACTCAAAAAATAAAACATTTATTAAACAAGAGAAAATGAACTATATTACGCCAGACAAAAAGGTTGGAGATATCTCAATACAGACAAAGGAAATGATTCAAATATTCACAATTCCTTCACCCCAGCTACATCTTTACAGATACATAAAGGGCCAGAGCTTCATCAGAGTGGCAATCAGCGTCAGAATGCCACTCTGTGCCCAGTTTCTTACCTGCTATTATTTTGCCCACCCTGTCTCGCTTGACCTTCTGACTCAGGCTGGGTGAGACCCAGGCAGTGCAGCGCCTCCCCAGGGCCTAGCGGCGAAGTGCAGCTGAGTCGAAGTGAAGGAAGCCACACCCCCCTTTTTACGGCACTAGCTGCCGTAACCCAGGTAAGTTTAAAGGTTTGTTAAAATTAATGGTCCTTGACAGGCCAGGGAGAAGGTAAGCGTCTAAGGTAAGTTGGCAGGATTTGGGGGGAGGGGTGGGGGAATCGGAGGTGGGTGCGGGGGAGAAATCGGAGGTTGTGGGGCTCGGATGTCAGGGGGGAATCAGAGGTCTTGGGGAGTCGGGCCTTGAGGTGGTGTGAGGAGATCGGGGGGGTCAGAGAGTCGGAGGGGTCGGCCTCGTGGAGGTGTTTGGGCCTCAGGAGCGGAGGATCGGGCGTCGGGGGGGAGTGGTCGGAGGTTGGAGATCGGGGGGTCGGGCTTCAGGGAGGATCGGGACCCGGGGGAGGTTCGGGCTGTGGGGGGTGGGGTGGGCGGAGGGGATATGGCCTCATGGAGAAGGGGCCGGGACTGGGGTAGGGGGGTTAGTCCTCAGTTGGGGGGGGGGAAGGGGTCAGATGTCGGGCCTTGGATGGGGGCGGTGAGTCGGGCCCGCAAGGGGCAGGGAGTGGGGTGTCCCATGCCGGTGAGGGGAGTCCCATGGGCGGGAGCAGCCAGTGGGTGGGGGAAGACCCCTGGGGGGTGGTGGGGGAGTCTCGTAGGGGTTTGGGGTGTGGTGGGAGGCCCTTGGAGGGAAGGTTGAGGGGCTGGGGGAGACCCCTGTGGTGGGGGGTGGGGTCAGTGGTGGGGGTCCTCTGGGAGCTCAGGGCAATTGGAGTGGTGTCCCATGGGGGGGTCGTTTGGATCAGTACAATCGTTACCCAGAAGTTAGAAGTGGTTTTAATCCTTGTAACTTTTTCTGGGTAACTATTGGTCTAATTCAGTTGGAACCATCCGAAGTTTGCGATTTAAATCTCATTTTCGGATTGTTCCCAGTGCAGGGCAATTGCCCAGAGGAAGTTTCCACCTGTGGGCAATTGGCTTGCAAATCCTTACCCTTGGACCATCCGAAGGGGATCTTTGGGGACCCCTCAATCCTTCGCTGAGGGGCACAGAATTTAAGGCCCAGAAATTCAGGAAGATAAAATAATCTACCATATCTTGTCTAATACTCTCATATTCGGGGTAAATATCTGGTACATGTGAACCAACTGGTGAACTGTGGTCAGACACACCACACTCCAAAGTACATGGCAGATGCGACCAAAGCAGGTTCTATGGATTTCTCAACAACCCACCCAGGCGCCTGTCACACCGTCAGCCAACCGGTCTCCCTGAAACCCTAAGATACAATCGAGATACTGCGGACGCTGGAAATCGGGAATAAAAACAGAAAATACTGGAAAAACTCAGCAGGTCTGACAGCATCTGCGGAAAGAGAAACAGAGTTAATGTTTCGAGTCGGTATGACTCTTCTTCAGAGCTCTGAAGCCAGGGCTCACTCACAGGGTTTCAATCTCACCTTCTGAGACTCCTTTCCCCTGGATCTCCGAGTACAGTCAAGCTTCACCCTCCAAACACAATTTCAGCTCTTCATTCATGCCAAGCAGAACACCACTGTTCCAAAGGGGTATCTTTGCCCTTACGGACCACAGCACGGAGTCACCAACCTCCGGCTGCCCTCTCCGATCTTCAGGGCCTCTCTCTCGAGCCCACTTTGCTTCAAGTCTGCTCCCCACAGCTCTCCCTCTCTTTAATTTGGAGCTTTTTGCTCTGCTCCTTTCTCTCAACTTTACTTCACAGGATCTGTTTCTGATCGTTGTCCTTGTCCCTTACCTGGGACCTCTTCTGGGGACCTCTTTCTGTTCCACTCCCTGTTTGGAAACCTTCTTCTTGGTGTGGGACCTTCTCCGTATCCACTCCCCGTGTCCTGCTTCCTGGGACACCTCCGCAATGGAATTCCTCTCCCTATAACCTGATGTGCAGTTTTGCACTGTATCACTTTTCTTCTACATACTTGTGCAGGGCAGGATCATAAAAGAATTCGAACTGCGCATTCGCGTCCGTCTCCTGACTGGCACATGCACAAGAGGCCCGCTGGGACATGTAGTTCCTGGCCTCCAAACTTGTGATCGCCAACTGCCGAATGAAGTGCGTATTTTTGGGTTTCCTAACAATGTCATAAAACTCAGCATTCCTGGGATACTTGTTCCCCCGTAAACATTCTCCCTCGTTCCCTCTCCATAAATATCAATTCCTGTATACCTGAAGAGGACATTCTGCAGAAAGTAATTCATAGTTGTGGCAAGACGCTGCCATGAGGAACTCCTGCAGCAATGTGGTCCTGAGACGGAGATAATTGGCTTCTACAGAATCGAGCTCGGTACTGTGTCTGTTGAAGATGGTCAATAATTGGGGATGCACATTATTTGTACAAAGGAAATATGGAGACATAGATTCATAGAGTCATAGAGGTCTACAGCACAGAAAAAGGCCCTTCAGCCCATTGAGTCTGCGCCGGTCAAACAAGTGCCTAACTATTCTAATCCCATTTCCCAGCACTAAGCCCATAGCCTTGTATGTCATGGCATCGCAAGTGCACATCTAAATACTTCATAAATGTTATGAGGGTTTCTGCCTCTACCACCCTTTCAGGCAGTGATTTCCAGATTCCCGCCACCCTCTGGGTGAAAAAATTCTTCCTCATATCCCTTCTAAACCTCCTGCCTCTTACCTTAAATCTATACCCCTTGGTTATTGATCCCTCCGCCAAGGGGTAAAGTTCCTTCCTGTCTACCCTATCTATGCCCCTCAAATTTTTATACACCTCAATCATGACCCCCTCAATCTCCTCTGCTCCAGGGAAAATAGCCCCAGTCTATCCAATCTCTCCTCATAACTAAAACTCTCCAGCCCAGGCAACATCCTGGTAAATCTCCTCTGCACTCTCTCTAGTGCAATCATATCCTTCCTATAATGCAGATTCCAGAGCTGCACGCAATACTCTAGCTGTGGCCTAACCAGCGTTTTATACAGTTCCAGCATAACCTCCCTGCTCTTATATTCTATGCCTCGGCTAATAAAGGCAAGTATCCCATTTGCCTTCTTAACCACCTTATCTACCTGTCCCGCTACCTTAAGGAATGGTGGACATGCACACCAAGGTCCCTCTGATCCTTGGCACTTCCCAGGGTCCAATCATTCATCGTGTATTCCCGTGCCTTGTTTGTCCTGCCCAAGTGCATCACCTCACACTTATCCAGACTAAATTCCATTTGTAACTGATCAGCCCATCTGTCCAGCCTGTCTATATCCTCCTGTAATCTAAGGCTATCCACCTCACTATTTACCCCCCCACCAAGTTTCATGTCATCCGCGAACTTACTGATCAACCCTCCTACATTCAAGTCTAAATCATTTATATATGCCACAAACAGCCAGGGACCCAACACCGATCCCTGTGGAACCCCACTGGACACAGGCATCCTGTCACAAAAACACCTCTCGACCATCACCCTCTGCTTCCTGCCATTCAGCCAATTCTGGATCCAATTTGCCAAATTGCCTTGAATCCCATGGGCTCTTACCTTCGTTATCGGTCTCCCATGCGGGACCTTATCAAAAGCCTTGCTGAAGTCCAAGGAGACTACACCAAATGCATTGCCCTCATCTACACATCTGGTCACCTCTTCGAAAAATTCAATCAAATTGGTCAGACATGACCTCCCCTTAACAAAACCATGCTGACTGTCCTTGATTAATTCCTGCCTCACCAAGTGTAGATTAATTCTGTCCCTCAGAATTGCTTCTAATAGTTTCCCCACCACTGAGGTTAGACTGACTGGCCTGTAGTTCCCTGGTTAATCCCTTCCTCCCTTCTTGAATAACGGTACCACATTGGCTGTCCTCCAGTCCTCTGGCACCTCTCCAATGGCCAGATGGGTATTGAAAATTATTGCCAACACCCCTGCTATCTCCTCCCTTGCCTCACTCAACAGCCTTGGATACATTTCAGCCAGGCCTAGAGATTTATCTACTTTTAAGCCTGCCAGACCACTTAGAACCTTCTCCCTTTCTATTCTAATTTCTTTAATTATATCACAGTCCTGCCTGATTTCCATACCCATGTCGTCCCTCTCACTTGTGAACACCGACACAAAGTATTAATTTAGAACCCTACCTACATCTTCCGGCTCCACACACACATTACCACCATGGTCCTTAATGGGCCCTACTCTTTCCCTAGTTATCCTCTTACTCTTAATGTACTTCTAAAATAACTTTGGATTTTCCTTTATTTTACCTGGCAATGTTTTTTCATGCCCCCTTTTTGCTCTCCTAATTTCCTTTTTAAGTTCCCCCCTACGCATTCTATACTCCTCTAGGGCTTCCGCTGTTTTAAGCCCTCGGTATCTGCCATAAGTCTCATTTTTTCTCTTTATCCAATCCTGTATAACCCTTGACATCCAGGGTTCCCTGGATTTGTTGGTCCCATCCTTTATCTTTATTAGAATATGTCGGCCCTGTACTCTCCCTATTTCCTTCTTGAATGAGTTCCACTGCTCTGATGCAGATTTACCAACAAGTAGTTGCTCCTAGTCCATTCTGGCCAAATCATATCTGATCTTATTAAAATCTGCCTTCCCCCAATTTAGAACTCTGACTTCTGACCTATCCTTGTACTTTTCCTAATAACAACCTTGTATGTAACGAAATTATGACCACTGTCTGCAAAATGCTCCTCCACTGATACCTCTACCACTTGCCTAGCTTCATTCCTTAAAATTAAGTCCAGGACCGCCCTCCCTCTTGTAGGACCTTCTACATACTGGCTTAAAAAGCTCTCCTGGATGCAGTTTAAGAATTCCGCTCCCTCTAAACCTATCACACTATGACGAACCCAGTTAATGTTGGGGAAGTTGAAATCCCCCCACTATTACTACCCTATTATTTCACTGTGACTAAATCACAGTGTTATTAGATTGTCAGAATGAAGCTTTAAACATGAGAAAAAGATAACTTACACTTTGGTTTTTATTATGCGTGGGAGTTATTGAGATCAAGGCGTTGATGCAATCTGAGAAGGAAATGAAAGAAATTGTCAAAATAAGCTTGAAAATACTAACTACACCGAAGGTTGAAATAAAAGGCAAGAACACTGGACAGCGTTTCATGGAGCAGAGGCCATTAAAGGTAACAACAGTATCAGTCATACTCACTGTTTACAAAAGGCTCAAACTGACAAGAGTAATTTGCACAGTATCATTGTGCCAGCAAATCTGTTCTGAGATTGCAAATAGCATCAAGCACATTGTGTAGTGTCTATCGAATCCTTCATCTGTGTGGCCCTTGCGCAAGCTTGCAAGGTGTCAATTTTTTTTCAATATTTGCTCTGTATCAACCTCCGCCAGACCTTGTACTTGTTAGATTAGTGATGCTGGAAGCACCAGATGGGATGGGGTTAGAAAGGACAGGAACAACAATTGAGAATGTACATCAAGATGACTGCACAGCTGTCTGGCTATCATTACCCTTGTTGCTACTCTGCACTATTGTGCTATGTAAATGCAAGTTGTTGTTGTAGAGGTCATTACTCAATGGCAATCCCTTGTTCTCAGTGAACTGAAGTGTGCCCTTACAAGCATAGAATTACATAGGATACAAAGCACAGAAACAGGCCATTCAGCCCCGCTAGTCCATGCAGTGTTTATGGTCGTCTTAAACCTCCTCCCACTTTCCTCATTTAAAATCTATCATTGTAAGCCTCTGTTCCCTTTTCCCTCAAATGTCTGTCTATCTTCCCCTTAAACATATCTATACTCTTCACTTCAACCACTCCCTGTGATGGCAAGTTCCACATCACACCACTCTCTGGATGAAGAAGTTTCTGATTTCCCTAATTAACTTTCTAAATTTCCCCTCACATGAACCCACCCGCCTGAAGCTATTTAGTTCAAAGCCTGAGTTATATGATTCGCCAGGACACTGGCCCCATTGTGGTTCAAGTGAAGTCCAATCCAATGATACTGCTCCCTCTTTCCCCAATACTGGTGCCAGTGCCCCATGAATCGAGATCCATTTCTCCCACACCAATCTTTGAGCCAGGCATTCAACCCTCTGATCTAATTGACTCAATTGCATGATTCAAATATTTTATTTAAGAATATCAGATATGCTGGCTGATGATAAATGGTGGATTTAACTCCCAGAAGGGAACTATGAATCTTCGCAACTGGGAATAGCCTATTGTTAATGTCCCATCAACCAGCTGCCCTGCCAACATGACAGCTGATGACCCACCCAGCATATGGGAAAGCATAACAAAAACAGAATTACCTGGAAAAACTCAGCAAGTCTGGCAGCATCGGCGGAGAAGAAATCAGTCAACGTTTCGAGCCTCCATGGCCCTTCGGCAGAACTGCAGCATGGTGTGTTCATTAGTTTGTACTATTATAGAGGACAACTCATACTGAATGAATTAGATATGTTTGACCACGCCTGCTGCCCGGTATACTTGTTAGCTGTGAAATAAAACAGCCTAACATTTTGCCTCTGGCGTCCTATTACCAGCTATTTTCTCGATCCACTTTTGCATCGATTGGAGGGGCAGGTGGAAAAGACACGAACTCTGTTTACATCACAAGGGGTTAACCTTATTACATCTCTGAGTTACTCGGTTGTGTGGGTAGATATCCAGCGCTATGGGACACCTTGGGAAGTATCACTTGGCGTTAAACGTGCTATGTAAATGCAAGTTGTTGTTGTAGAGGTCATTACTCAATGGCAATCCCTTGTTCTCAACGAACTGAAGTGTGCCCTTACATGCATAGAATTACATAGGATACAAAGCACAGAAACAGGCCATTCAGCCCCGCTGGTCCATGCAGTGTTTACGGTCGTCTTAAACCTCCTCCCACCTTTCCTCATTTAAAATCTATCATTGTAAGCCTCTGTTCCCTTTTCCCTCAAATGTCTGTCTAGCTTCCCCTTAAACATATCTATACTCTTCACTTCAACCACTCCCTGTGATGGCAAGTTCCACATCACACCACTCTCTGGATGAAGAAGTTTCTGATTTCCCTATTTGGTATCTAGGGGATATCTTATATTGATGGCCTCTAGTTATGCTCATCCCCACAAGAGCAAGCGTCCTCTCTATATCCACTCTATCAAAGCCTTCCATAATTTTAGAGACCTTTGTTCAGTCACCCCACAGCTTTCTCTTTTCAAGAGAAAAGAGACCCAGCCTGTCAACCCTTTCGTGATCGATATATCCCCACATTTCTGGTACCATCACATTTTCACCATTTCTGGTGCCTCTATATCTTTGTTATAATGTGGTTGATATCTGGTGATTCATGGCGACACTGCGATAGCGATACCGCTTGGTGGACAGGGAGTCTTTGTTCAGACATGCACGGCAAACGACACAGTGCCCCACCTGACCCCTCAAACTGATAACTACTGCTCTGCTGAAAATTATAAACCAAGCTTATTAACATATCAGATTAAAGAGTAGATAGTAACTAAGTTGTCATGCTTCTTGTATCTCATATTTCCAATATAATAAAAACTAAAAATAATTTTCCAGTTCCCGGAAGCACTTTGGACAACTCAGGGGGCAGAAGTTTCCCCCCGTTGCTGGGGGAAGTTGATGGGCTGACACGTGCGGGCGCCCCCGATCGGAGGTGCGGCGCCATTTTACGTGGGTGGGCCAATTAAGGCCCGCACAGCGTGACGTCCGGTGGGAAGCACTACGTGGTCCCTGTGCCGTGGGGGGGGATTCCCTAAAATCGAGTGTGCGCTTTTTCGCGCATGCGCATGAAAGAGCGCACTCACCTCCCTGAGGCTAAGTGCAGCCCCAGGGAGATCGCCTCTACTTTCAGCAATATTAAAAATAGGAAAAAATAATTCCCTTACATGTCCCCTCATGTCACATGAGTTGGGACATGTTCAAAATTTCCATAACAACTTCATTAAAATTTTTTAAAACCCTACCTGAAACCTCATCCCGCCGCTGGATGAGGTTTTGTGTTTTTTCTAGTTGCCGCCGGGGCTCTACAGCCCCCGCTCGCCGACAGTGAAATCCTGCCCAAGGGGTTTGGCGGAGAGGGGAGGTGGGGGGAGTGATTTTAATCTCACTTGTCGAGCAGGAAACCAATGGGATTGGGCGCAACGGGGTTTCTTTACACTCCTCCCCAAAACGCCAAAAAGGCTTCGTACTGACTGCACAGCACCCCTAGAGGCACCCTCCTTGAAGCCCTGTCACAGCGCTCACCACACCCTCCACCAACGCAGAGACAGACACCTCGGTGGGACCTAGCTTTAGAGTACTCTCGGGATCACAATCTGGTGAGCACATCGCACTTTCTGATCCACTGCAGGTGGAGGCAGGGACTTCCCAGGTCCCCGGCACTCGAAGGACTGCTGGAGGCCAGAAATTTGCTGAGTCTGAGTCAGATGAGGAGCCTCTGGACTCGGTCAAACCTCAGTTGCTGGAGCTGCAGAGGCAAACTCGGGAACATCAGGATTGGATGTCCACTGCACCCCTCAGGTTGAAAGGCACAATGGAGGAGTCTGTTGGCCTTCGGGCTAAGGTGATAGCGCTGACATCATTGCACCACGGTCAGCACTGGTAAGATGGCAGCCATCATGGAGACCGTGGTCCAGGACATCGCTCCTGCACTGCTGCGCAATCTGAACTCCATCACTGACTCCATACTGGGCCACCAACAGTGTGTCCACGAGAGGGATGTGGGGCAGCTCGATCTCACTCCAGCTTCCCCTTCTCCTCACGCAGTCAGCCAGGGGCCTTTGGGCACCAGTAGGGACGAGGATCAGCAGATGCCCAGGGCCATCCATCCAGGTGACTCCAGGAGTGTCCAGCCCATCCTAATACCCTCTTCCTGTGACCTCTGCAGCTCCAGCTCCACAGGCTGAGGAGGGAGTCACTGCCACACAGCAGGACCCCGAAAGCAGGCTGGGGCCCTCCAGGTCTCAGCCCTCCAGTGGACACCCACCAAGGTCATCACAAACAGGGCGTTGCAGTCAGCAGGCTGCCTCCACCTCCTCTGTGGATGTGTCAGGAGCACCGAGACATAGTGGCAGGATTAGGAAGGTTAAGAAAATATAGCTGCACAGCCTGGGCACGGGTGTTAATCACTTGTACATAATGTTCACTATTGTAAATAAACTCCCAAGAATGTCTAAAACAAAATAAAAACAGAATTACCTGGAAAAACTCAGCAAGTCTGGCAGCATCGGCGGAGAAGAAATCAGTCAACGTTTCGAGCCCTCATGGCCCTTCAGCAGAACTGAAGCATAGTTTCAACAAGGGAGAAATATAAATTGGTTTAAGGTGGGTGGGGGGGAAGAGACACATTGAGGGTGTGGTGTGAGCAGATAATCAAAAGATGTCAGAGACAAAAGGGTCAAAGAGGTGTTGAAGGTGGTGGTCTTTGTCTGAGAAAAGTGCTAATTAAGAATGCAAGACAGGATATTCAAAGTACAGCTCTAGTGGGGTTGGGGTGGAAAGACTAAAGGTTTTAGTTTTAGATTTAAAAATAATGGAAATAGGTGGGGAAAGAAGAATCTATATAAATTATTGAAAAAAAAGGCAGGTGGGGGGGGAAAAGAAACGGGGTGGGGATGGGGGGAGGGGGGTTTAAGATCTAAAGTTGTTGAATTCAATATTCAGCCCGGAAGGCTGTAAAGTGCCTAGTCGGAAGATGAGGTGCTGTTCCTCCAGTTTGCGTTGGGCTTCACTGGAACAATGCAGCAAGCCAAGGACAGACATGTGGGCAAGAGAACAGGGTGGAGTGTTAAAATGGCAAGCGACAGGGAGGTTTGGGTCTTTCTTGCGGACAGACCGCAGGTGTTCCGCAAAACGGTCGCCCAGTTTGCGTTTGGTCTCTCCAATGTAGAGGAGACCGCAAGAAAGACCCAAACCTCCCTGTTGCTTGCCATTTTAACACTCCACCCTGTTCTCTTGCCCACATGTCTGTCCTTGGCCTGCTGCATTGTTCCAGTGAAGCCCAACGCAAACTGGAGGAACAGCACCTCATCTTCCGACTAGGCACTTTACAGCCTTCTGGGCTGAATATTGAATTCAACAACTTTAGATCTTAAACCCCCCTCCCCCCATCCCCACCCCGTTTCTTTTCCCCCCCACCCGCCTTTTTTTTCAATAATTTATATAGATTCTTCTTTCACCACCTATTTCCATTATTTTTAAATCTAAAACTAAAACCTTTAGTCTTTCCACCCCAACCCCACTAGAGCTGTACTTTGAATATCCTGTCTTGCATTCTTAATTAGCACTTTTCTCAGACAAAGACCACCACCTTCAACACCTCTTTGACCCTTTTGTCTCTGACATCTTTTGATTATCTGCTCACACCACACCCTCAATGTGTCTCTTCCCCCCCACCCACCTTAAACCAATTTATATTTCTCCCTTGTTGAAACTATGCTTCAGTTCTGCTGAAGGGCCATGAGGGCTCGAAACGTTGACTGATTTCTTCTCCGCCGATGCTGCCAGACTTGCTGAGTTTTTCCAGGTAATTCTGTTTTTATTTTGTTTTGGATTTCCAGCATCCGCAGTAGCTTTTAGCTTTTTGTTTTTATCCCAAGAATGTCTCCCTCTCTATGGCTCCTTGTTCTGATGAGCAGTGTTCGTGTCACTCCGATGTGAAACCTTAGTTCCTGCAGTAGATAAAGGCAGGTGTCTCAGTCCAGGGCCTCTTCCTTGTTCTTTGTGCAGCTTTCAGGCCAAAGTGGTGGTTCAGTCTCACACTCACTGGGCATATTATCGATGCCTGCACCCCGATGGTGCTTGTTATTTCTGCAAGAATGTCGTGGGCAGGCGTCACAGAGTTCCGTCATTCTCTCTGTGTGCTCTCAGCACCTTTAAGGTGGGGCTGGCCCCCATCTCTTCAGCATCTGTGACCAATGACGCTGTGCTCCTAAAGGAGTCAGGTGCTGAAGGCTGACAAAGAATCAGGTGCTTTTAAAGTTTTGCGGCTGCGTCTCTATGATGTGACCCTGATCACAGGGCGCAAGCGAGCTGCCCTCGGACAGACAGGAGTCAGACATTCACAGAGGCTATGTGAAGATCTATGGAGTGTCCTCACTGCATATCATCATAATTTTCCCTTAATCAAGTGACTATTAGGGTCTGTGCTGTGTCTCCATGACAGGGGCCTTATCACTGAGGGTATGTGTCTGCCATAAACCAGACTGGGGTCAAACATTCACAGATGCAATGTGAGGATCTATGGTGTCTCCTCGCTGCATGTTGTCATCATCCTCCACAAATCTGGCAGCTATGAGGGCCTCCCAAGCGCGCCTGCCTCATCTGGCCAGTATGAGGGCCTCATCCCCGTCATCGTCGCCTCCAAGGACCTCATTCCTGCTGACGTGTTCCTCAGCGTAGGAGACCTCCAGCTCCTCCATCTCCCCCTCAGCCAGCTCCTCTCGCCTTTGCAGCGCCAGGTTGTAAAGGACACAGCAGGCGACGATGCGTAATGTCCTCTGTGGACTATATTGCAGGGCTCCACCAGACCAGACCAGGAACCAGAAGCTCATTCTCAGCATCCCAATGGTCTGCTTCACCAAGGTGCAAGTTGCAGCATGGACCTCACTGTACAGTCACTCTGCTGCAGTCTGAGGCCGCCACACGGGTGTCATCAGCCACGTCCACTGTGGGCAGCCCTTGTCCCTGAGGAGCCACCCCTGCAGCTTTTGTGGACCCTGGAAGATGTCAGGGATCTGTGACCGACTGAGAATGTAGGAGTCGTGACACTCCCTGGAAACCATGCGCAGGCCTACAGGATGCGTCTGTGGTGGTCGCTCACCAGCTGCACATTCAGCGAATGGAAGCCCTTGCTGTTGACTTGTTGACCACTCCTTGTGACGGAGATCCGAGCGCCAGGTGAGTGCAGTTGATTGCGCCCTGCACCTATGGGAAACCTGAGATCTGGGCAAATCCCAGTGTTCTTCCATCCTCCCTTCCCTGGTCCCGGGCAAAATGCACAAAGTTGTGCACCTTCGCAAAGGTGGTATCCGTGACCACTTGGATGCATTTGTGGGTGGATGTTTGTGATACCCCACAGAGGTCACCTGTGGAGCCCTGAAAGGAGCCACTGGCATAAAAGTTGAGTGTCATGGTCACTTTCACAGCCACAGGCAGTGGATGCCCTCCATGACCCTGTGGCACCAAATCCTGCAGTAGCTGGCAGATGTGACTGACTAGTTCCCTAAACATGCGCAGTCTTAAACAACCTTGGTTCTCAGTCATCTGCAGGAATGAAGGTGCCATCTGTAGACCCTGGGTCTAGCTAGGCGCCAAAAAGTGATAGCTTGCTGTGACTCTTCAGCAACATGTGTGGGAGCCCCAGCTGCCCCTTCTTCCTGAGGGTGCCAATCCTCTCTCTGCCCAACCAGGCACCTCCATCGGTCTCTTCTCCTTTGTCTTTGCTGTCTGTACCCCATGAGGCACACAGCTAGGTCACCAGGCTCCTTTCTCCTGATGTACTCCTCCTGCAGGATGAAAGAGAGTGACACATGGGTTAGCTTGGGTACACTAAGAACCTCTCCTGGTTAAGTCTGAAGGCCCCTTAATGCATCCCGGAGAGTGCTGGCCACCACCTGGATGGGCAGAGTTTAGTGCGCTGCATGGCTACCCAAAACCCCACCCTGCTCTGCCCCATTCCACCTGACCGATTGGCAGCAGTCTTGCCCACTGGACTGCAGACTGTGCTCTCAGCCCTGGGTCAGGTATTCTCCTAACCCGCACTACAAGGCTGCACTGTTAGCTTGAACCACGAGGAAGACTGATCCAAACCAGGATGGTGACATTGCAAGGAGCTGTGAGCGCCCCCTCCAGTGACTGCTCCATGGCCAGTTTTAGGTAGGAGATTGTACAATGTGCCCAGTCGTCCATCTGTTCTGCAGTCCACTTAAAGGCTCATTAGTTTGCAATCTGTGCCTAAGGGATGGAAAGTTTAGGAGCACTTCATGGCTCTTTCATGCCTCTGTGTTGCTTGAGTTGGCAGATAGCTAGAGGCCCTATTCCAAGCATGTCAACGTGGCTGCACCTGAACTGTCTCAGCTGCAGAGGAATGGTCACTTTATACGAGGTTTCTCTAATGCGTGGCCATTTCCCTCCCCCCAACCCCGCACGTGTTTGTGCACTGCCTTCAACTGCAGTGCAGCCCTTGTTACCCCCAACTCGCCTTAACCACAGTGCAGCCCTTGTTACCCCCAACTCGCCTTAACCACAGTGCAGCCCTTGTTACCCCCAACTCGCCTTAACCACAGTGCAGCCCTTGTTACCCCCAACTCGCCTTAACCACAGTGCAGCCCTTGTTACCCCCAACTCGCCTTAACCACAGTGCAGCCCTTGTTACCCCAACTCGCCTTAACCACAGTGCAGCCCTTGTTACCCCCAACTCACCATAACCACAGTGCAGCCCTTGTTACCCCCAACTCGCCTTAACCACAGTGCAGCCCTTGTTACCCCCAACTCGCCTTAACCACAGTGCAGCCCTTGTTACCCCCAACTCGCCTTAACCACAGTGCAGCCCTTGTTACCCCCAACTCGCCTTAACCACAGTGCAGCCCTTGTTACCCCCAACTCGCCTTAACCACAGTGCAGCCCTTGTTACCCCCAACTCGCCTTAACCACAGTGCAGCCCTTGTTACCCCCAACTCGCCTTAACCACAGTGCAGCCCTTGTTACCCCCAACTTGCCTTAACCACAGTGCAGCCCTTGTTACCCCCAACTCGCCTTAACCACAGTGCAGCCCTTGTTACCCCCAACTTGCCTTAACCACCGTGCAGCCCTTACCCCGGCACCACACTGTCAGCCAGCCAGGAGAAAGCAGCTTGCCTGTGCCCTCGCCTGAATGTGCGGTGCCTCAACCTTGAAGTCCAACAGGTGACCCTGGCGAAGACTGCGCAATGTTACTGTGCGCTCACCGCCGAGTTCCCCTCGAGGTGCAGTCCACCAAGTGCACGCCTTATGTTGTGAAACACGTCGGCGTGATGTTCAGATGATCCAGCGTGGGGGGGGATGATTCCGGCGAGCTGGGTTTTTAATGTTATGCAGGTGTGTTACAATGAAGTTCCCGATGGTGGGAAATGCAGCCTGCCCCTGACGGTCAGAGCAGACGACTGCAAACTGGTTTTACATTGTCGTGAAACCGATTTTTGGCCTTCTCGCCATATTGTTGGCTCACGCTGCCAAACAACACCTGACGCCAGCGGGCACGGAAAATTCCACCCAAAGTGAACCTTTTTCACATCATCTCAAATGATAAACTGACAGTGAAGGAAATCTAAATGCGTCCTGCACAGTTAAGCAACTCTAGCAGTGCAAAACAAAAACAGAATTACCTGGAAAAACTCAGCAGGTCTGGTAGCATCGGTGGAGAAGAAAACAGTTGACGTTTCGAGCAGTAGCTTTTAGGTTTTTGTTTTTATCTCTGTGTTTAATTGACTGCCACCTCTCTTCAAGAAATGCCCTCCCTGAAGAAGTACTGTTCTGTTCTCCGACAGGATTTCCGCCTGTCTCTTCTGCCCTGCTCACCTTCATTGCTTTCCATTTCTCTCCTGGTGTTTGACAAGATGTTTACTAAAACCCGCTTTCACAGCCATATTTCCTTTCTCAGTGACTGTCTCCGTCTCCGACTCACCCCACGTGGCTTAATTAGCACTTTTTTTAGATAATATCACCACCTTCAACACCTCTTTGATCCTTTTGTCTGTGACATCTTTTGATTATCTGCTCCTATCACTGGTTGCTTATCCCTACAACCACCCCACCCTCAACTTCTCTCTCCCCCCTCCCCCCACCTTAAACCAGCTTATATTTCACCTCTCTCCTAACTATACTTCAGTTCTGCCGAAGGGTCATGAGGACTCGAAACGTCAACTGTTTTCTTCTCCACCGATGCTGCCAGACCTGCTGAGTTTTTCCAGCTAATTCTGTTTTTGTTTTGGATTTCCAGCATCCGCAGTAGCTTTTAGCTTTTTGTTTTTACCTCTATCAGTGCAAAGTTTGAAAGGGATTACATGAAAGTAATTGACTCCTTCAGGATAAAGCAGGGGTGCAAGGTTGGTTTAAAAAAAAATGAACAAACTCACTTCCGGAAATTGGAAACAATAATTGCTGAACCCCCCTCAGCAAGTCAGACAGAGAATAGGCAAAGGTGTCATTTCAGGCCAACCGAACAGACCTGGTAAACAGGACATCCTGTGGAGCCAGCATTTCAGCAAGTGGTTTGTTGAAGCCGTGTATACAGGAAATAGTCTATAAATACAGCAATGTCATAGCAGATCGATAGGAATAATTTCTATCACCTAGGTGAGCATTGAGTCTCCTCCCACTTGTTTGACAAGGAGACAGGGGAGGATTATGCTCTGCATATTTCCAGGATTGGGATATAAGAAATCGCAGAAGAAAAATTAAACCCAGTCGCACTAGTTACATAAATATGAGGCATTGATAATCCTAATCCACAAAATATGTGCAGTTGACTGATCCCAGCCACCAAGAATAATTTAATGCGATCATTTTACCATCATAACTACAATTCACTCAACATATATGTGTAAAGTAGGAGCATATTAAACAGGGCAAATCTGCACTGAAATACATAAAGCAGTGACATTGCCATAAGTAAATAGAAGCAAATGGCTCACAAAGTCCACACCCTCACCATAGATAATTAGGGTACATACATGGCCCTCACTGTGCAAGTATTACATCATATTTAAAGCACAGAATTAGGCCATTCAGCCCAAATGGTTCATGTTGGTGTTTATGCTCCACGTGAGCCTCCACCCGCCCTTCTTCATCTATTCCATCAACCTATCCTTCCATTCCTTTCTCCCTCATGTGCTCATCTAGCTTCCTCTTAAATGTATCTACACGAGTCACCTCAACTCCTTGTGGTAGCGAGTTCCAAATTCTAACCACTCTCTGGGTAAAGAAGTTTTCCTGAATTTCCTTACTGGGTTCATTAATGACATCTTTTTAATTTATGACTCTTAATTCTGCTCTCACCCATAAATGGAAACATTTTCTTTACATCAACTCTATCAAACCCTTTCAAAATCATAAAGACCTCTATCAGGTCACCCCTCCATCTTCTCTCCTCTAGAGGCAAACCCCAGCCTGTTCCATCTTCTTTGATAGGTATAACCTATCTGTTCTGATATCAGTTGAATATATCTTGTTGGTTGAGTTTACTGATGCTGCAACTACAGACGGCACACCCCCTGCACATGTACTCGCACCCCCTATGACATCAAAGCCAGCCACTGAAGAAATCTTGTTATAACCTTGGTAGAAGCCAGTAACTTTAAAAAAAATTCAAACTCCCAGTTATTACTGAAAGAATTACACCACAAGATTTCCTGTTTTAAACAAAAATCTTTTACTGTACAAGAGTTAAATAATGCAAGTACTACTAACTTAACACTATATTTCGTAAACACTTCGAGTCATAGAGTCATAGAGGTCTACAGCACAGAAAAAGGCCCTTCAGCCCATCAAGTCTGCGCCGGTCAAACAAGTACCTAACTATTCTAATCCCATTTTCCAGCACTAGGCCCATAGCCTTGTATGCCATGGCATCGCAAGTGCACATCCAAATACTTCCTAAATGTTATGACAGTTTCTGCCTCTACCACCCTTTCAGGCAGTGAGTTCCAGATTCCCACTACCCTCTGGGTGAAAAAATTCTTCCTCACATCCCCTCTAAACCTGCTGCCCCTTACCTTAAATCTATGCCCCCAGGTTATTGATCCCTGCACCAAGGGGAAAAGTTCCTTCCTGTCTACCCTATCTATGCACCTCATAATTTTATACACCTCAATCATGTCCCCCCTCAATCTCCTCTGCTCCAGGGAAAATAATCCCAGTCTATCCAATCTTTCCTCATAACTAAAACTCTCCAGCCCAAGCAACAACCTGGTAAATCTCCTCTGCACTCTCTCTAGTGCAATCACATCCTTCCTATAATGTGGATTCCAGAACTGCACGCAATACTCCAGCTATGGCCTAACCAGCATTTTATACAGTTCCAGCATAACCTCCCTGCTCTTATACTGAACACCTGAAAATTTCCACAGCACATTCCTTGTTCTCCTTTTCTTTCCACCCAAGAGTTCCCCGATACTTTACAGGATCTTGAGGGTTCCTTCACTTATCCTGGGACCAAACCAAGGTGTGCCACAGCTCTCAGGAATTCACTTTGATTCTCCTCAGTGTAGAGGCTATTCTCCGAGGTATGAGATTTCTTGCGGTCCTTCCACTAGCATCCAGCTAGGCAACCTTCCCAATCTCCTTAAGCACCTCATGGTTGTAGACACCTCAGCTCAAGCATGGGCCTCATTACCTTCTTGCTTCGTGATTCAAAATCAAAAAACATCCTTGGACCCCTGCTACTGGTCAACTGCTCCTGGCAAGATTCTCTCTCTCTGCTTGTCTCAACTGGCAGTCAGTAAATCCTGCTTACAAATATACTTTCATTTACATTATTTCCCAGGCTGAAACACATGTGCTTACGCTATATTTATTTTTTCTTCAGTGGGATGTGGGGGTCGCCGGCAAGGCTAGCATTTGCTGTCCATACTGAGTTGCCCTTCAGAAAGTGGTGGTGAGCCGCTTTCTTGAACCCGCTCCAGTCCATCTGGTGTAGGTACACCACAGTCTGATAGGTTAATAATTTCCTGCATTAGAATTTTGCAAAAATAGATTGCAATGTGAAAGATATCAATATTGCTATGCATGTAGTGAAATGCAATGTTATTTTGGCACTCTGAAATAATTGATCATTATTATTGCCAGATCGTAATTCTATCATGTTATGATCACTCTTGCCTAGAGGATCCTTTATTATGAGGTCATTAATTAATCCTGTCTCATTACATATTATCAGGAATAACATAACCTGCTCCCTGATTGTTTCCAGAATGCATTGTTCCAAGAAATTATCCTGAATATACTATATGAACACATCCTCCAGGCTACCTTTGACAATTTGATTTGTCCAATCTAGATGAAGATTAAAATCACCAACAATTATTGTAGTAACTTTCTTACAAGCCCTCATTATTTCTTGATTTATATTCTGTCCCACAGTGTTGCTGCTGTTATGTGGCCTATAAACTACTTGCGCCGGTGACTCCCTTCCTTTGCTATTTGTTATCTCCACCCAAACTGATTCTTCATCTTGATCTTCCGAACAATGATCATTTCTCATTACTGTACTGATCTCATCCTCCCAATGCCTTCTGCAGCCATTTTACAAACCCTTCGGCCTCCCAGTCCATCCCTAGACAGCTGGTAAAATTTAGCCCTATATGTCTTATAGGATCCCAATTTTCACAAATTCATGAGCCTCCCAATTCAAATGTCCAAGAAAACAGTAATGGTAAGGAGTCTAAGAAGGGAAGCAGGAAAAGAGAGGGAGGAGGGGAAAGAGAAAAAAAGAGAGAGAGAAAGAAAAAGAGAAAGAGAAAGAAAGAGAGAAAGAAAGAGAGAAAGAAAGAGGGAAAGAAAGAGAGAAAGAAAGAGGGAAAGAAAGAGAGAAAGAAAGAGGGAAAGAAAGAGAGAAAGAAAGAGAGAAAGAAAGAAAGAAAGAAAGAAAGAAAGAAAGAAAGAAAGAAAGAAAGAAAGAAAGAAAGAAAGAAAGAAAGAAAGAAAGAAAGAGAAATAGAGAGAAAGAAGAAAGAGAGATGAGAGAAAGAAAGAGAGAGAGAGAAAGAAAGAAAGAAAGAAGAAAGAAAAAAGCAAAAAACTGCGGATGCTAGAAATCCAAAACAAAAAACAAAAATACCTGGAAAAACTCAGCAGGTCTGGCAGCATCGGCGGAGAGGAGCACAGTTAACGTTTCTAGTCCGAATGACCCTTCAACAGAACCCTTTATCCAGCTCTACTTGTCCCACCCCCCCCTTAAACCAGCTTATATTTCACCTCTCTTCTATTTTTACTTAGTTCTGTTGAAGGGTCATTCGGACTCGAAACGTCAACTGTACTCCTCTCCGCAGATGCTGCCAGACCTGCTGAGTTTTTCCAAGAAAGAAAGGTAGTTTTTTATTGAATAATGCCGTTGGGTTTTTCACATCGATCTGAGAAGGCAGATTTAACATGCCACTTGAAAGACGAGTAGTCAGTGGATTTAAACTCAGGCCCTCCTGGAAGGATGGAGTTAAAATTTCCTTTTTAAAGGAGTGAATATTTTGTGATTTTTCTGATTGAGATGGATAACTCACATATAATCATTTTGAATTCAAGACTGTTGCTTGTCTTCTCTTCATTCGCAATTTTTCAATATTTCATTGAGATGTAATCAGTGCAGGAGGCTGATGGTCCATTTCAAGTGTCTTCATGTTTAGTGAATATGTTCTGGACTTGCTCCTTTGAAGAAAAACTATTTCAACAGAAGTAAATTGTGGCTCCCAATGAAAATGCAGTCAGCACTGAGTCTGGGTCAGTGTTATGTATTGTATATCGTCTCTTCGACAGAGTTCCTTGTCTCCAAGTGACTCAATTGCGTCATAAATCCACCAAGCAATTGGCAAATGAGCTTTATGAGCAGTTTAACCTTGATGGAAAATGCTTCCATTGAATATTTCATGTACATTTTTTGTTACATCAGGGTCTTTATAATTTGGCCACAAGCTAATAGAATTGAAACATTTTAAGAGGGCCAATTTTAACCCTCCCCCCACTCCCCCTCGTCGGGTGGGCTTGGCGGGAGCGGAACGGGAGCTGTCGGGAAGCCAACCGCCTCCCGCGATTGGGGCCAGACCGTGATTGGGGCCAGACCGCGATTTCACACTGGCGGGATAATTAAGGCCCGCCCAGCATGAAACGAGCGCTTCAGCGCTGCCTGCGTCGGGGGGGGGTGGGGAGGGAGGGCAAGAGCGCACGTTCGCACATGTACGCGCAGGTGCACACTGGAAAAGTTCCCTGAGGCACAGAGCAGCCTCAGGGAGATGAAGATATTAAAGAAAAATGTTTTAAGATTTTCAAAATGCTATAAAGTGTGTCCCCTCATGTAACTCTATCACATGAGCAGGGACACGTTATTAATGAAATGTTAAAATGCTTATTTTATTTTTATTTGCTGTTGGAAACCTCATCCCCGCCCCCCACCAGTCGATGAGGTTTCCTAAAAAAATGCAAAGGCCCCTTGGAAAAATTTAATTCAATTGTAACTTTAATGGCCTTCATAGGGCTTTTAATTGTCGGCAGGTGTGCTGCTGACTCCCGCACCATGCCCACTCACCGAAATATCGCACGAGTGCACGATGAGGTCAGGACGCTCGCTCAACGTCATCGCCTGCCATTTTACGCTCGTTCGGGTCGGGCACTGGCCCAACCGACGGGGTAAAAATTCTGGCCCTGGTTTCAGTATGAAAATGTCACTCGCCAGCCTCTTTGCATTGCAGGTCTGAACGTTGCCATCTTGGTAATGGTCCTGAAATCGGTGTCTGGCGCACCTGCTTTTTCAGACAGGAGGCTGCCTGTAATATACAATCAGCATCCCATAATGTCCATCGGACCCCGATTGGAATTTTCCACCCACTGGTCTACAAAGGCAAGCCTGAGCATAAATGTTAAAGCTCTCCCCCCGGGCCAATGGCTCATGCCACTTCTGTAGTATCTCTGTGCTGTGTTGATGCAGATGAGCACAGGTACAGTGGTGCTCTTGCATTGTGACGGCACATCACAGATTCACAGAATCACACAGTGCAGAAGAGGCCCTTCGGCCCATCGAGCCTGCACCGACACGTGAGAAACACCTGACCTACCTACCTAATCCCATTTACCAGCACTTGTCCCATAGCCTTGAATGTTATGACGTGCCAAGTGCTCATCCTGGCACTTTTTAAAGGATGTGAGGCAACCCGCCTCCACCACCCTCCCAGGCAGCGCATTCCAGACCATCACCACCCTCTGGGTGAAAAAGTTTTTCCTCACATCCCCCCTAAACCTCCTGCCCCTCGCCTTGAACTTATGTCCCCTCGTGACTGACCCTTCAACTAAGGGGAACAGCTGCTCCCTATCCACCCTGTCCATGCCCCTCATAATCTTGTACACCTCAATCAGGTTGCCCCTCAGTCTTCTCTGTTCCAACAAAAACAACCAAAGTCTATCCAACCTCTCTTCATAACTTAAATGTTTCATCCCAGGCAACATCCTGGTGAATCTCCTCTGCACCCCCTCCAGTGTAATCACATCCTTCCTATAATGTGGCAACCAGAACTGCACCCAGTGCTCCAGCTGTGGCCTCACCAAGTTTCTATACAACTCCAACATGATCTCCCTAATTTTGTAATCTATGCCTCGATTGATAAAGGCAAGTGTCCCATATGCCTTTTTCATCACCCCACTAGCATGCCCCTTTGCCTTCAGAGATCTATGGACACACACGCCAAGGTCCCTTTGTTCCTCAGAACTTCCTAGTGTCATGCTGTTCATTGAATACTTCATTGTCAAACTACTCCTTCCAAAGTGTATTACCTCTCACTTTTCAGGGTTAAATTCCATCTGCCACTATCTGCCCATTTGACCATCCCATCTATATCTTCCTGTAGCCCAAGACACTCAACCTCATTGTTAACCACCCAGCCAATCTTTGTGTCATCCCCAAACTTATTAATCCTACCCCCACATAGTCATCTATGTCATTTATATAAATGACGAATAATAGGGGACCCAGCGCAGATCCCTGTGGTACGCCACTGGACACTGGCTACCAGTCACTAAAGCATCCTTCTGTCATCACCCTCTGTCTCCTACAATTAAGCCAATTTTGAATCCACCTTATCAAATTACCCTGTATCCCATGCGCATTTGCCTTCTTTATAAGTCTCCCATGTGGGACCTTGTCAAACCTTCTCCAACATAGAGCCCGTTTGTACAAGACTGCAAGAGTGCAAGACTAGAAGCCATAATTATAAGACAATCACTGATACTCGGATCATCTGCCATTGTGCAGACTGATAAGCATCTGCAGCCAGTCTGAACTGACCTCAGGAACCAAAGTAAATCATGGCAGACATGAGGTAAGGTTTACAACCCTCCAGGTTTGGACTGGAGACTCCGAGAATTGAAGATCAATCTCCAGGACACTGCTGTGTGCAATCCTGGAGGAATATCATAGGAACATTGAACAAAATTGTTTTGTCATTTTCTTTGAATATTTCTCTTTGCCAGAAAAATATAAAACTATTGAAAATGGGGGGAAAAGTGCTGCTTGGCTGAAATCAAGCAGCAACCAAATGGGTAATGAGTCCTTGATGAGTCTTCTGCTCTGAAGAAAAGTCACACGGACTGGAAATGTTAACTCTGTTTCTCTCTCCACAGATGCTGCCGGACATGCTGAGTTTTTCCAGCATTTGCTGTTCTTATTTCAGATTTCCAACATCCATAGTATTTTGCTTTTATCTCGGTAATCAGTCTTTTTGCTTTCCAACTGGCGTAGGCGGTCAGAGCACCAGAAGGATGGATGTGTTGGCTTAAGGGTTGGGTTGAGGGGGGAGGCAAATCATGCGATGAAACCTCCAGTAATATATTTAATCACAGTTGGCAACCCTAGAGTGACTTCATGTTCTTTGGGAACTGGCCTGACCGATCCTTTGTCCCCTTCGCCACCAGGTCAGACTACTTGAAGGTGCTGGGGAAATGGTTCAGAGGGGCCAGGGCGTGTGTCAAAATCTGGAAGGAGCATGTAGTCAAGGTGAGGCAGAAACTGGGCATGTGGGAGTGACGCCCCTTCTCCATCGCAGTAAGGACCTGGCCATCAGGAGCGAGGCACTCTCATTGCTGCTGTGCACAGTGCAGGCCTGGCCCATACCCCACTCCAGTGCTGTGGTGATCAACCAAGTCATCTTCTGCTTTGTCTCATCAAAAATGGACCATGTCTGTGGGGACACTTTATACAAATATTTGGACAAGGGGGGAAAAATGTACCCAACACTGCCCTCGTCCTGATGGCCATTTTTTGTGCGCAGCTGCATCAAGCTGTGCATGGACCCTCAGTACGAAACACCAAGTGTCACTACGTGCTGAGGTTCTACTTGTCCCCAGTGTTGCGAGAGATGGGCCTGGCCACATTTCCTCAGAATGCTTCAGTCAGTTGGGCCGTGCGTTACCACCTGTCCTTTGTTGAGGCTTATGCAGAAAAAAAACCTTTAACCACAAGTCCATCAGGCAGTGGGCCACACATAACGTCCTCGAGACCCTGCGGGTAAAGAAGGTGGTGGATCCTGTCAGGTGGTTCAGTGCTGAACAGACTGTCACAATCATTTGGCAGAGTGCCTCATCTCCAAAACTTTCAAACAAGTACCAAGACGTGGCTTGACTGGTGGTGAGAAAGGCCCTTCCTACACACCCAGACTCCCATCAGCCTTCACACTGTCCTCAAGGTGGCTACGGTGGGGGAGAGGCCATTGGCCACCTCCTTCTGGAATGTGGCTTTGCAAAGAAGGTCTGGGAAGTGACGCAGTAGATTTTGTTGAGGCTCACCCCAGGCAGCTCTAGGATGGAGGACTGTATAACCAATCGCTTAATCCCTCATTTGTCAGAGAAATATTACAAAATATCCCAGCATAAAGGAGACACGAGATCAAGTCAGAATTTCCTGCCGCCTTCACAAATCTTTAAACATTCCTAGTAACCATAATTTTTCCTCAGAGCACCTTCTCACACAGCAAGTGGTTAAGGTCTGGAATGCACTGCCTGAGAGTGTGGCGGAGGCAGGTTCAATCGAGGCATTCAAGAGGGATATGCAGGGCCAAGGGAAAAGGCGGGGAAGTGGCACTAGGTGAATTGCTCCTTCATAAAACCGGCATCGACATGATGGGCTGAATAGCCTCTTTCAGTGCTGTAACCATTCTATAATTCTAGGTACCCAAACTAATTCTACAGAAAGCTCTAAGCAGTGTGTTTAAAATGACTTGCAGGGCGATGGGACAATTTTAATCTAATCCACCCGTCAGGAATCTAACAAGATCGGGTGCAGCGCTAATTTTATAACTCAAACAATTTTACTTTCCATTGAAGTCAGCAGAGAGATTTATTGGGTGGGGTTTAGATCAGCATTGCACATAATCTGTGGCTTTCTCCCCCAGTGAATTAGGTCAAAATTTCTCCCCTAACCAATCAGTAGAACCTGCGTTTATGTTAATGTAAAGCCGGAGAGGTTGGAGATTGTGGCAGTATCTCTTTAAAAAAGACTTGGAGAAAACATGTTCACAGTTCAACATATGAACAATAAGGCTGTCAGTGGGTGCCAAGTTCCCAAGATGAATCTAAGAATCTGTGAGTTCTAATTGAGCATGAAGAGGAAACATCTGTGCTTCAGGAGCACGTTGGGAGTGTGTCTAATGTCAAAGAACAAGCTTTGACCCACTTAAAAGTGAAAGGACCACGATCGCTGTTAAAAGGCAGAATGGGAAGATTATGGGTCAAAAAGATGAAAGGAAGTAACAAATCTCTAAAAAGCTAATGGCAGAGTTTCAGAGTGCTGAGTTTTAAATTGAATGCCGGAATAGCATTTAAATGCCAGTTAACTTCATCAGGCACTATAACACACAGGGACATCCTGACCTTGGTAGGAGAACAAATGAGTTGATAATGGGATGAGGTACCTGCACTATGAGGAAAAATTATGTCCATCTTGGAGAAAGATAGCTTGAGACACCAATTCTTTCTGGTAACTTTCCTCCATGCTCCTTAAACTATTGACTTATAAAGCATGAAAGCAAAATACTGCAGGTGCTGGAAAACTGAAGGATATAAAACGCTGGTAAAACTCAGCAGGTCTGGCAGCATCTGCAGAGAGGGAAGCAGAGTTAACGTTTCGAGTCCGTATGACTCTTCTTCAGAGCTCTGATGTTAACTCTGTTTCTCTCTCCACAGCTGCTGCCGGACCTGCTGAGTTTTTCCAGCAGTTTATATTTTTATTTCAGGCTTCTAAAGCTTTCTCTCTTGGGTGCTTATTCTTATTTCTGCTAACATCACAGTCACGGAAGCATCCTCCAGTCTCTAGTCACTGTTAATCAGCTTCCTTCCTTCCTTATTTGGCTCACAATATCAGGCTTCAAGGCAGCATGTGGTACTTGATGGTGAAGTGTACTTATATACTAATAACAGACCTTACTGATATCTAATGTAGGTGATTGACCTATACTGTACTTAGAGATTGGCTTTCAGTTCCTTGGTCTATCTTTCAAGCCTTTCAAAGAACTGTTGAAAACCATGCTCCTTTATACACCTTATTTTTGTCTACAATGAAGATACAGGTCATGGATAAGACGTCATGATATATCAGTTCCTGAGCCCTTTGAAAACCCCTATTCGCCTAAACAATTGCAGTTGTTTACCTCAAAGGTACTTCTCTCAAGCAAACCTTACTGATTTAGCTGTTCTTGACTCCTTTCAGAAGTAGACATATGAACCATTATCTTTCTATACTATAGTTAACAGATCCCTCTGTTTATGTTTGTTTCACTGGTCTCTAAAGCTACATGTTTGGTAATTGGATAATTAGCTGAAGAGAAAAAAATGTGGGGCTATGGTAAAAATGCAGGGGAACGAGACTAGCATCCTAGGACTAAGAATATCAACATCCTGGGGATTACCATTGACCAGAAACTGAACTAGACTAGCCATATAAATACTGTGGCTACAAGAGCAAGTCAGATGCTGGGAATTCTGTGTTGAATACTCACCTCCTGACTCCCCAAAGCCTGTCCACCATCTACAAGGCATAAGTCAAGAGTGTGATGGAATACTCCCTCCTTGCCTGGATGAGTGCGGCTCCAATGACACTCAAGAAGCTCAACACCATCCAGGACAAAGCAGTCCGCTTGATTGGGATCCCATCCACCACCTTAAACATTCATTCGCTCCTCCACCAAGAGCACACAGTAGCAGCAGTGTGTGTACCAGCTACAAGATGTACTGCAGGAATTCACCAAGGCTTCTTCAGCAGCACCTTCCAAACCCATGACCTCTACCAACCCACGACCTACCCGCCTAGAAGGGCAAAGGCAGCAGATGCATAAGGAAAACCACCACCTGCAAGTTCCCCTCCGAGCCACACATTATTCTGACTTGGAACTATATCACCATTGCTTAACTGCTGCTGGATCAAAATCCTGGAACTCCCTTCCTCCCAGCACTGCAAATGGACCTACATCAGATGGACTGCAGCAGTTCACAAAGGTGGCTCATCATCACCTTCTCAAGGGCAATTAGGGATCGGCAATAAAAGCTGACATTGCCAGCCACATCCACATCCCATGAAGGGATAAAAAAGGCTGAGTTGCTCTCACAGAGATCCAGCACTGACTTGTGGGGCCAAACAGCCTCTTCTATGTTGTAACCATTCTGTGATTCCACATAATCTCAAACACTCATGCTTGATAGCTTCCCAGTCACTTCGCAGTCACTTCCCAGTCGCCCACAATCATTTCTCATACATTATACTTTAACATCAAAAATAGAGATAAGCTTTGCTTCCTTCTCGGAGACTCCAAGGCTCTCTTTATCTTGGAAAGCCTTTTGTTTCAAGATTACAGGAAGGTTAAATATTGACTCTTAACTTTCCAAGATGTCCAACAGATGCCCATGGTGCTACTCCTTCTGCCATCTCGGTCTTCCTGAATTTAAAGGGAGTCTGGCCACTTTATTCAGCTGCAGCCTTTAAAATGATGCACTTCCCCCTTTCCAGTGATGGTAAGCTACTCTGGAATGAAGATATTAGCTCTATGGTACAGTAGCCTGTTCCACACAATTACTGGGCCAGTGACATTACCACTACATCACTATCTCCCCTTCTGCATAGGGCTTTTCCGCTTGATAGATTTTTATAATGTATTCAACAGGCTGTTCTCTACATGAGAAGCTCTTTAAAAAAGGCAAGTATGGTTATTGTGGGCTGACCAGCTTAAATATTTGCTTTTATGTTGCGTGCAAAGCATTATTAAGGGATTATAAATAGAAACATCCGTTGAGAATTTGGACACATCATTAAATTATCTCAACAGGCTTCACACCGTGAATCAACCTTATTATATTCAGTTTGACATTGGACGTTGAGAGGACCTTGACATTTGCACCTTCCCAATGTGTTTATTCTTCATATCCGCTGTTTCTTCAAAGGACAACTTGCAATATGAATGCACAACATGGTCATGTTACTAATCCGGAAGACATGAGCTCAAATTGCAACATGACAGCTTGAGAATTAAAATTAGGCTTTTAAAAAAATATGGAAATACAATAGTTTGGCATCAGTATAAGTGACCATGAAAATACCATCAAAATCTAGCTCATTCATTCACATGCTTGAGGGCAGGGAATGTTATATTCATATCCGGTCCATCCTATATGTGATTCCAGACCCACACCCATGTGGTTAATACTTTACTATCCTCTGGAATGCTATAACAACAACAACTTGTATTTATATAGAGTCTTTAATGTAATTAAACACCCCAGGGTGATTCAAAGGGATATTATAAAAGTAAATCTAACGTAAGGAGACATTAGGGCAGTGACCAAAAGCTTAGTCAAAGTGGTAGGTTTTAAGGAGTGTCATGAGGTGGAGAGGTGTAGGGAGGGAATTCCAGAGCTTCAGGCACAGGCAACTTGAAGGCATGGCCGGCACTGATGGAAGGAGCCATTCGGTTGTTCATACCTGGACAATAAATGCCAATCTTAACACCAATATCCACATCCCAAGAATGACAAAAACCACAGACACCCTTCCCCCTGGAAGTATAATGCGGACAGAAGTCCCACCCCAAAATTTCCCAATGGGCAGAGGAAAATTCTGCCCAGTGATTCAGTATTACTCCTGGAAGGGCTTTTGCCCACTGAAGCTTTATAGATTTATAGCAATATAAATGGAGTTTAATTGCAATTGAGGCAAGAATATGACACTATGACTTTAAACACAAGTAGTTACTCAGCAATAATGGAAGCTGTTAAGCTAGAATAAATGCCACTTTTCTTCAGGTGAGAATCACATAAATTGGATATTCAAATGGAATCAATTTGTCCTCTGAGCCCTTCACAAATAGGGCTCAGGGTCAATGTTGGAGATACCTTAAAACCTATCTCTTTGGCCAGGCTTTTGATCACCTACTAATAGCTCTTGTTGGGCCCAGTGTCAAATTTTGTCTGTAGGTTGCTCCTGTGAAGCTCACTGGGACATTTTTACTCTGTTACAAGTTGTCGATAGTTCAATGCTTTGTTGTTCATTCATGTAGCAAGTGTACCTCAGTTGACCTCTGAAGGAACAGCAGATGTGAAGATTAAACACATTTGGAAGGTGCAAATGCAGTCCATATTGGAACTGTCAAGATCCTCTCAACGTGCAATGTTTGTTGTCAAACAGAAAATAATAAAGTTGATTCCCTGCGAGAAGCCTGTTCAGATAATTTAATGATGTATCTAAATTCTCAACGGATATTTCTATTTATAATCCCTTAATCATGCTTTGCACGTAACATAAAAGCAAATATTTAAGCTGGTCAGTCCACAATAACCATACTTGCCTTTTTTTAAAGAGCTTCTCATGTAGAGGACAGCCTGTTGAATACATTATAAAAATCTATCAAGCGGAAAAGCCCTGTGCAGAAGGGGAGATAGTGGTATAGTGGTAATATCACTGGTCCAGTAATTGTGCAGAACAGGCTAATGCTTTGGGGACTAACCCCAAGGTAGCTGACAGAATTTATTACTGATTGCTAATTGCATTTAAATTCTGTCACTATTACTGATTGCTAATTGCATTTAGTGACTAATACTGATTAGTATCAAAATCCACCTGGTTTACTAACATGGAGCTAAAAAGCAGCACTGAAAACAAGATATGCCCAGTAAGGTGGGGTGGAAAGGGGGGTGCAATGCAGGAAAGCAGGGCACTTCAAGCAGATCTGTAAATCTAAGAATGCGTTAAAGGAAGAAAGCAAGAGAATGTCTCTGAAAAGCAGGAAATTGGGAATGAGGAAGGAAATTAGAATACAGATTGCCCCAGGAGAAGTGAAGAATCAAGAAGAAAAGTTTTGGTCAGTTGCTTTAGAAGTTAAAGCCTTTAAAACAGATTTCAAACTTGATATGGAGCCAGTCTTGCAGTAATGACTGACCATCTGGAATGGCTCAATGTAGTAGAGATCCAGCCATCAAGCATTAAACTGCAGGACCCAGGTGGTGCAGATCTTCACGTGAAAGGTCTGATAATGGCCACCCTTCACCACAAGGGGTGAGAGATTCCAGAGGCCCTCTATATCTTGCACAATCAAAGCGCATCTTTACTGAACAGAAATGCATGTACTCAACTGGGTATTCTGGAAAAAGTATACAAAGTCCTACAACAGAGAAGAGTTCCGCCGAGAATTCCCACAGCTCATTCAGGGGCTTGGTAAGCTCAAACGCGAATATCATATTATGTTGCCTCTAGATGCTAAACCTATATGTCTGTTCACACCCAGGAGGGTGCCACACCCATTGCTGGAGGAGGTTGAAGAGGAACTTGACAGAATGTTACACAGAGATGTCATATCACCCATCACGGAGCCAACTAGATGGTGTTCAAGGCTCAGGGCAGTTCCCAAGCCAAATGATGAGCTCAAGCTTTGTGAAGACCTCACACAATTAAAGCAGTCTGTATTCCCTTGTCGTGTTAGTCCTCCCAAAACACATCGCCTCACACTTCTCAGGATTAAATTCCATTTGCCACTGCTCTGCCCACCTTACCAGCCCATCTATATTGCCCTGTAATATAAGATTTTCCTCCTCACTATTTACGCCACCACCAATTTTCGTGTCATCTGCGAACTCACTGATCATACCTCCTACATTCGCGTCTAAACCATTAATGTACACTACAAACAGCAAGGGTCCCAACACCAATCCCTGCAGTACACCACTCATCACAGGCTTCCAGTCACAAAAACTACCTTCCACCATCACCCTCTGCCTCCTGCCACTAAGCCAATTTTGGATCCAGTTTTCCAAATTGCTCTGGATCCTATGGGCTCTTACCTTCTTGACCAGTCTCCCCTGCGAGACCTTATCAAAAGCCTTACTGAAGTCCATGTAGACTACATCAACTGCACTACCCTCATCTAAACAACTAGTCACATCCTCAAAAAATTCAATCAAATAGAAATGACCTCCTCCTGGCAAAGCCATGCTGACTACCCCGGATTAATCCCTGTCTTTCCAAGTGGAGATTAATCCTGTACCTCAGAATTTTTTCCAATAGTTTCGCTACCACTGACCTTAGACTTATTGGCCTATAATTACATGGTTTAGCCCTGCTACCCTTCTTGAATAATGGTACCAAATTAGCTGTCCTCTGGCACCTCTCCTGTGGGCAGAGAAGATTTGAATATTAGTGTCAGAGCCCCTGCAATCTCCTCCCTTGCCTCACATAGCAGCCTGGGATATATCTCACCTGGGCCTGGGGATTTAACCACTTTTAAGCCCATTAGAACCACTAATACCTCTTCCTTTTCAATGCTAATTTGTTCAAGTATATCACAGTCCCCCTCCCTGATTTCTACACCTACATCATCCTTCTCCATAGTGAACACAGATGAAAAGTAATCATTTAAAACCTCACCAAGTCCTCCGGCTCCACGCACAGATTGCCACTTTGGTCCCGAATGGGCCCTATTCTCTCCCTGGTTAAGCTTTTGACCTTAATATATTTATAAAATGCCCACGGGTTTTCCTTTATCTTGACAGCCAGTGTTTTTCATGCCCCCTCTTCACTCTCCTATTTACTTTTTTATTCCCCCCCACCCCCCTACACTTTCTATACTCCTCTAGGGCTTCCACTGTTTTCAGCCCTCTGTATCTGCCTTAAGCCTCCTTTTTTTCCCTTATCCAATCCTCTATACCTCTTGATATCTAGGGTTCCTGGACTTGTTGGTCCTACCCTTCACCTTTATGGAAACATGTTGACCTGAACTCTCACTATTTCCTTTTTAAATGAATCCCACTGGTCTGATGTAGACTTTCCTACAAGTAGCTGCTCCTAGTCTACTTTGGGCCGACCCTGTCTTATCATATTGAAATCAGCTTTCCCCCAATTCAGGGCATTTATTTCCAGTCCATCTTTGTCCTTTTCCATAACTACCTTAAATCTTACAGAGTTATGGTCACTATCCCCAAAATGCTCCCCCACTGTCACTTCTACCACTTGCCCGGCTTCATTCCCTAAGATTAGATCCAGCATCACCCCTTCTCTTGTCAGACTTTATACGTGCTGGCTCAAAAAGCTCACCTGGATGCACTTTAAGAATTCCACCTCCTCTAAGCCTTTCACACTAAGACTTCCCAGTTGATATTGGGGAAGTTGAAATCTCCTACTATTATTACCCTATTAATTTTACACTTCTCTGAGATTTGCCTATATATCCGCTCCTTTATCTCACCCTGACTGTTTGGAGGCCTGTAGTACACTCCCAGCAAAGTGATTACCCCCTTTTGGTTTTTAAGTTCTACCCATGTAGCCTCATTTGAGGAACCTTCTAAGATACCAACCCTCCTTACTGCAGTAATTGACTCCTTAATCAATATCGCAATGCCACCTCCTCTTTTACCGCCCCCCTCCCCCTGTCACACCTGAAGATTCTATACCCTGGAATATTAAGCTGGCAACCCTGCCCTTCCCTCAACAATGTCTCTGTGATAGCAACAATATCATATTCCTATGTGTTAATCAACGCCCTCAATTCATCTGCTTTAAGACTCCTTGCCTTAAAATCGATGCAATCCAGCCTTGCATTATTCCCTTGTGCCTTAACAGGTCTATATTTGCTCTGCCTTCCAAACTAACTTAGTTTCTCTTCTTTATTTGGCTGTGCATCACCCCGTACTGTACCTCCACTCTGTATCCCATCTCCCTGCCAAATTAGTTTAAACCAGACCCCCCAAAACAGCACTAGCAAACCTCCCTGCAAGGATGTTGGTCCTGTTCCAACCCGTCCGACTTGTACAGGCCCCACCTTCGCCAGAAACAGACCCAGTGATCCAGGAAACTAAAGCCCTCCCTCCTGCACCATCTCTTCAGCCACACATTCATCCTCTCTATCCTCCTATTCCTATACTCGCTAGCACGTGGCACAGGGAGTAATCCAGAGATTACAACCTTTGAGGTCCTGCTTTATAATCTGCTACCTAGCTCCCTAAATTGTTGTTGCAGGACCTCATCGCTCTTTCTACCTATGTCGTTGGTACTAACGTGAACCACGACCTCTGACTGTTCGCCCTCCCCCTTCAGCATGCCCAGCAGCTGTTTTGTGACATCCTTAACCCTGGCACCAGGGAGACAACACACCATCCTGGAGTCACGTCTACACGGCCGCAAAAGTGCCTGCCTGCACCCCTCATTATTGAGTCTCCTACCACTGTTGCTCTTGCACTCTTACTCCTCCCCCACTTGTGCAGCTGAGCCACCCACAGTGCCGTCAACTTGGCTCTGGCTGCACTCTCCAGAGGAACCTTCACCCTCACCATTTTCCAACAGAAAAACAGTTCTTGAGTGAGATGCACTCTGGGGCTTTCCTGACTACCTGCCTGCCTCTCTTCTTCTGACCGGCGGTCACCTATTCCCTCTCTGACTGCACTTCCTTAAGCTGCAGAGTGACCACATCTTAAAAATACGCTATTCACGTAACCCTCAGCCTCGCGGATACCCCCCCAGTTCTCCAGCTGACGCTCCAGCTCCAAAACCCGTTGCTCAAGCTGGTCAAGCCGGTGGCACTTCCTGCACATGTGGTCATCCAGACTGCAAGGAGTGTCTAAGAATTCCCACGTGCTGCAGGCCGTACAACACACGGGACTGAGCTCCTTTACCATACTTTTTGTTTGTTTTTAATTAAAAGGCTATTGACATAAGAACATTAGAACTAGGAGCAGGATTCGGCAATTCAGCCCCTCGAGCCTGCCCCGCCATTCATTACAATCATGGCTGATCTCATTTCGGCCTCAACTCCAATTTCCCGCCCTCTCCCCATAACCTTTCAACCCGTTACTAATTAAACATCTGTCTATCTCCTTCTTAAATTTATTCAGCGTCCCGGCATCCACTGCACTCTGAGGTAGTGAATTCCACAGATTCACGACCCTTTGAGAAAAGTAATTCCTCCTCACCTCTGATTTAAATCTCCCACCCCTTAGCCTAAAACAATGGCCTCTCATTCTAGAATGCCCCAGAAGGGGAAGCATCTGCTCCACATCTACTTTGTCCATCCCCTTTAGCATCTTATATGCTTCAATTAGATCTCCTCTCATCCTTCTAAGCTCTAGCGAGTATAGGCCTAAACTGCTCAATCTCTCCTCATAAGACAAGTCCCACATCTCTGGAATCAATCTAGTGAACCTCCTCTGAACTGCCTCCAGTGCAACTACATCCTACCTCAAGTAAGGGGACCAAAACTGTGCACAGTGCTCCAGGTGCGGTCTCACCAATGCCTTGTACAGTTGCAACAACATTTCACTATTTTTATACTCTATTCCTTTAGCAATAAATGCCAAAATTCCATTTGCCTTCCTTATTACCTGCTGTACCTGCATACTAGCTTTCAGCGATTCATGAACGAGGACACCCAGATCCCTCTGCACTGAAGCGTTCTGAAGTTTCTCTCCATTTAAATAATAAGTCGCATTTTTATTCTTCTGACCAAAATGGATAACCTCACACTTATCCACGTTAAACTCCATCTGCCAAATTTTGGCCCATTCACCTAACCTGTCCATATCCATGTGTAAATTTCTTATTTCTTCATTGCAACTTACTTTCCCACCTATTTTGGTGTCATCTGCAGATTTAGCTATAGTACCTTCTATCCCTGAATCCAAGTCATTAACATAGATTGTAAATAGTTGGGGTCCGAGCCCTGTGGCACCCAACTAGTCACAGCTTTCCATCCAGAAAAAGACCTATTTATCCCGACTCTCTGCTTTCTGTTGGTTAGCCAATCCTCTATCCAAGCTAATATATTACCCCTAACTCTGTGTGATCTTATCTTGTGTATTAATCTTTTGTGCGGCACCTTATCAAAGGCCTTCTGGAAGTCCAGGTATACTACATCTACAGGATCCCCATTATCCACTTTGCTTGTCACATCTTCAAAGAACTCTAGCAAATTAGTCAAACACGATTTACTCTTCATAAAACTATGCTGACTCTGATGGATTGCATTTTGACTTTCCAAATGCCCCAATACTACTTCCTTAATAATGGATTCCAACAATTTCCCAACAACAGACATTAAACTAACTGGTCTATAGTTTCCTACTTTCTGCCTCCCCCCCTTTTTGAATAAGGGCATTATATTAGCATTTTTCCAATCCGCTGGAACCTTTCCAGAATCCAGGGAATTTTGGAATATTATAGCCAATGCAGCCACCATCTCTGCTGCCACTTCCTTTAAGACCCTGGGATGTAGGCCATCAGGTCATGGGGACTTGTCACCCTTTAAATCCAATAGTTTGCTCAGTACTTTTTCCCTAGTGATGGTGATTATTCTAAGTTCCTCCTTCTCTATACCCTCTGCACTACCTGTTACTATTGGGGTGGTATTAGTGTCCTCCACTGTGAAAACTAAGGCAAAATATTGATTAAACGTCTCTGCCATTTCTGCCCCACTATTAACTCCCCAGTCTTGTCCTCCAAAGGACCAACATTCACTTTAGCTACTCGCTTTCCTTTTATATACTTGTAGAAGCTTTTGCTATCAGTTTTTACATTTTGCGCTAGTTTTTTTTCATAATTTACCTTTGCTCTTTTTATTATTTTTTTAGTAACCCTTAAATTTAAGCCCTGCTCTGCTCACTGAAGTCTCGGTGGACAATCTTCTAGTGTTTAGCCATAGGCGGTTATTACCATAGGCTATGTGGGAGGAGATTCTTCATAGAATCCATGGTGGTCACTTCGGAATAGCGAAGTGTAGAGCTCATGCACATCAATCTGTGCGGCAGTCAAGAATTTCGAAAGCAATTTAAGACTTCATATTGTCATGCCATACTTGTGAAATTAATATCCAAACCAAACAAAACCTTTATTACTGACTAGGTTTCCAGATGGGCTTTGGAAAAGACTGGGATTAGATCTTTTTGACTTTGGAGGGAAAGTGTACCCTATCACAGTGGATAATTATTCAAGCTACCAGATTCCACACTACGACAGCGAAGACTATGATAAGGGCATTAAAGGATATCTTTTCAACACATGGGTTTCTGGATGAAATAGTTTGGCATAATGGTCCACAGTTCATGAATGAATGCGTCAAGAAATTTACAGAAGAGTGTAGAATAAATCACGTTCATAGTTCTACTGTTCACCCACAGGCCAATGGAGAGGCCGAGAGAGTGATGATAGCTTTTAAAATGCCAATGACTAAGGATAGCGATTGACATTTAGACTTGTATAGAGAAACACCCTTAAGTTATAGCTTTTCACCAGCAGAGCTGCTTATGGTCCGAAAGTTAAAACAAACGCCATTGTTGAAGCAGAAGTTAAAACCGAATGTCACATCAGATGACCATAGGAGAGTGAGGAACATAAAGAACGATCAAAGAGGAAAACAGAAGAAATGGTATAATTCCAGGCACAGAGTGAAGACTTTAGCAACGTCAGTAGCAGGTCAGAAAGAATGGATTAGAGTTCGGAAGTCTGAAGGCACAGTCCTTAAACAAACAGAACAACCACATTCCAATCTCATTCAAACGTCATTTGGAACATCAGGAGAAATAGGAAAGTTCTAATCTTATTAGGGGCAGCAAGAGCAAATGGGTTTGATTGACATAAGCTGTGGGAAAATAAAACGAGAAGTACATCAACCACCTTGCAGAATGGTGCCCAGTCAGCAAACCAATTAAAGACCCATCAACAGTGACAGGAACAAGATCAGGGAGAGCTGTAAAGGTATTGCAAAGGTTGGTTTTTGAAAGATTAATTCCACAGACTTTTGCCAAGAAAACCTTAGGGTGAATGTTATTTCCAATTAGTTTTCCAGTTCCTCGTTTTCTTGGCGCTAAATGTCCGGACTGTATTGAACACTGCTATCATGGCGTAAGGCACTGATGGCTAACAGCGCAGCCGCCAGTAACGATTATAATGATGCTCAAAAAGCAAACCAGTCACCGGCACCCAGAGCCACAGTTGCTGGAGGCTGGAGCTCGCGTTATTTAACAGTTTGGGAATCGGGCATTTTGAATGTTATGGAGGGTTTGCCCCTTAATCAGTGGATGCATGAAACCTGTGGCCTGGCAGCGAACAGATTTTCCTCCAGTACAGCAAAGTTGTGCCAAGTGGGCAATTCCACAACTGTATCAATATAAATTAAAAGAAAAAAAGAAAGACTTGCATTTACCCAGTGGGGAGAACGTTCCCCATGATAAAAGCGAAATACTGCGGAGGCTGGAAATCGGAAACACAAAGGAAAAAACAGCTGGAAAACCTCAGCAGGGTCCGGCAGCGTCTGTGGAGAGAAAGACAGAGTTAACGTTTCGAGTCCGTGTGACTCTTCTTCAAGGCAACTCCGGCAATTTTTGGCTTTGTTTCAGAATTTTCCCCATGTCAGGCGGGCCGGCCGGGAGTGGACGCGGGCGGGCACGCAGCAGACCGCCACCCGCGATCGGCGCTCTGCGCCGCCATTTTATGTGGCCCACCCAGCGTGACGCACGGCCGGTAGCTCCACCTGTGCGGGCGGGGAGAGGGGGTGGGGGGGGGTGGTGGGGGGACAGTCAGGAGAGTCTCACAAAAGAGCCCAGAAATCCCCCTGAGGCAGCTCCGTGCCTCAGGGAGATTAAGTTCATATTGAAATCTTTAAATAAAGAAAAATAAAAAAATATTTAGACATGTCCCCTCATGTCACGTGAGCTGGGGACATGTTTATGAATTGTTCAAAAAATATTTATTAAACCTTCAGGAAACCTCATCCCACCCGGTGGATGAGGTTTCTTGAAAAAGGCGAAGGCCACTTGGGCTCTTTGCCTGCCCGCCAGCCTTAAGGTTGGACAGGCAGCCCTGTTAATTATCTGAATTAGTAGCCTAATGGCCTTCACAGGCCTTTTACAGTTCAGCAGGCCCACAGCCACCTCTGCCTCCGCACGCCGACGTGAAAATCCTCCCCAGTGTTTTTCAACACCGCCAGATGTCTCAAAGTGCTTTACAGCCAATGAGATACTTCTGAAGTGCAGTTACTGTTATAACGTAAGAACTGCAGCAGCTAATATAGGCACAGCAAGCTCTCACAAACAGCGACGTGATAATAACCAGGTACTCTCTTTTTTTATGATGTAGATTGAGAACATAAGAAATAGGAACAGGAGTAGACCATTCGGCCCCTTGAGCCTGTCTTGTGTTTCGATTTTCCACCTATCCCCAGGACACCAGGGAAAATTCTTCAAAGTAGTGCCATGGGCTCTTTTACATCCACCCAAGTGAACAGATGGGGCCAAGGTTAACATTGCACCAGAAAGGTGGCACCTCTAACAGTGCAGTACTTCCTCAGTACTGCATTGTCAACCTGGACTTTGGTGCACAGGACCTGGAGTGGGATTTGAACAAGAACCTTGTAATTCAGAGGCAAGAGTGATACCAACTGAGCCATAGCTAACACTCACAAACCGTGCTCCTCTCCACAGATGCTGCCACACCTGCTGAGTTTTTCCAGGTATTTTTGTCTTTGTCTCACAAACTTAAGCAATGTCTACATCCATGTCTTAAATGCAATGGAAAACAAGCTATGTGGTGGATACCTGGGTATTGAATTTTTCTAATTTTATTGCTTCCCTATCTCTGGAACCTCCTCAAGCCCTACACAGCTCGGAGATTCCTGCGTTCATCCATTTCAGCCCTCTTGCATATCCCCAAATTTCTCCACTCCTCCACTAGGATCATGCCTTCAGTTACCTGGGCCCTAAACTCTGAAATCACTTCTATAAATTTCTCCTCCTTTGAGAGGTTCCTTAAAACCGGCATCTTCGAGGAAAAATTCGGTCACCTGTCCTAATATCTCCTTATGCGGCTCTGTGCCAACTTTTGTTTGATAACAACATTTTGGGACATTTTACTGCATTAAAGGCACCACATAAACGCAAGGTGTTGTTGTATTATGAACTTCATCTTCAGTTCTTCAAGCTTGTTGCATTAAACTTGCTGCAACATTTCAACAATGAAAATATTCATGACCAAGTTGTTCCCTAACTTTCCTGATCCCTCGCACCAATAAGTAAACACGTGACAGAAAGAATTTAAAATACCACTATTACAGGATCAATAAATTACTATTTAATGTATCATTTTCAAAATTCAGTTCTGCTGGCAATATCTTCTCAAGTTAAATGACAATACTCCCCCTCCCCCTAAGCCAATCACATCATCAAGAACCCACTTAGCATCTCACCTGAAAGGCAGCACTTCCAACAGTGCAGCATTCCCTCAGTACTGCACTGGAGCGTCAACCTTGACTTTTGCGCACGAGACTTGCAGTGGGATATGAACCCAGAACCTTACAAGTCAGAGGCAAGAGTGCTATGAACTGAGCTTATAAAACAGCACAACTCAGGGGCTGTCGAAATACTAACATTAAGGTGGCTTGAACTTAGATATGAATGTTAGACTTGAAAATAAGTGGTAACACATTGGCATAACACATCTCTGCCTGATACTCAGGTCCATTCATTTCTCTGATACTGGAGCTAATTCTCTGCGTAATTTATTAGAAGACAATAACTTGCTAATGTGCGTTTTTTAAATTGCTGGGAACCTTTGCAATGTAATTAAGTGTACATCGGTGGCTTTAAAGCACAAACCGATGATTCACACCTTTGCAGTGATCTCTGCCACCCTGGCTGAAGAAGCACACCAACATATTCCCTGCAGGGAAAAAGACCACTTCATGCTCTGCACAAAGCTTGACTTGTGAGAAATAGGCCACTGTTTGGTTCCTAATGGCATTTCCACCCCACAGATTGCTTTCCGTGTCTCTGCAAGCAATGAGGGTGTCAATTAGAAGGTACCAACAGTCCACTGTTTATTAAATAACGTTCAGTAAGGAAAGCAATTTCCTCAGCCACTTGTGCCATTGGCTAGTTTCCGATTAAGTACTTTAGTAATTTACACCTGATTTGCAAAAAGCTGGCACGTGCACAGATTAATTTTCTAAGGCTCACCCATTGCCTTGATGAAGAACTTTCTTCGTTACAAAATGAAACATGCAAATTTGACTTGGTAAAATAGCTTGGTGAGGCCTCATTGGATGGAATGATACAGCAGCAAAGGAGGGCGGGCATTCGACCCATTGTGCACGAGCTGGGTCTCTGAAAGAGCCATCCAATTAGTTCCACTCCTCCTGTCCTTTCCTCATAGCCCTGAACATTTTTCCACCTTCAAAGATTTATCCAATTCCATTTTGAAAGTTATTCAACCTGATTCCACCATTCTTTCGAGCAGAGCCTTCCAGATGATAAGAAATCGCTATTTTAAAAAAAAACTCTCCTACCTCATCTTTGGTTCTTTTGCCAACTATCTTAAATCTGTGCCCTCTCCTGCGACCATCCTGCCACTAGGACCAGTTTCTCTTAATTTGTTCTATCAAAACACTTTATGACTTTGAAAACCTCGATCAAATCTCCTCTTAAACCTCTCTGCTCTGAAGAGAACCACCCCAGACTTCAGTTCAAAACCAAGTTACTGCGGATGCTGGAAATCAGAAACAGGACCAGAGATGGTTGGAAATATTCAGCAGGTCAGGCAGCATCTGTGGAGAAAGAAACACAGTCAATGTTTCAGGTCGATGACCTTTCATCAGAATGGCCAGCATTGGTAGGAAGTTTGCTAAAGGACATTACAATGAGAATAGTGGTGAATAAGTTGTTTTCAAACTACAAGGATGGAAACATTGATGACTTGCTCCCCTCGGCAAAAACAACAACCTGCATTTATTCCATTCTATGATTGCTCTGCCCAAAGGCAGGTCCTGGGCTCATTGTCCTTGCATTTATATAACGCCTCAATGTGGTTAAAAACATCCCTAGGAGCTTCACGTGAGCATTAGCAAGTAACATTTGACACTGAGCCACATAAGATATTAAGACAGGTGACCAAAAGCTTCATCAAAAAGGCAGGTTTTAAGAAACGGCATAAAGGAGGGGAGAGAGTGAGCGAGCGAGAGAGAGAGAGAGAGAGAGCGAGAGAGGGAGAGCGAGAGAGAGAGGAGGAGGGAGGTAGCAAGTTGGAGTGGTTTAGGGAGGGATTTCCTGAACTTAGGGCCTGGACAGTTAAAGGCATGGCCAGCGATAGTGGAGATAGAAATCAGGGATGCAAAAGAGGCCAGAAATTGAAGGAATGTTGTGATCCCAAGGGGATTGCAGAGCTGGAGAAAGTTTCAGAGAAAAGTAAGGGTCAGGCTCTGGAGGAATTTGAACACGGTGATGATGTCATGTATTCACATGTTATGAGCATGCCAGTGCATGAAGCAGATATGAAACATGTGACCCAGCCATCTTTATGTATCTCCCTCTTTAGAAGTTCCTTCTAATGTGTAACAGATTTCAGCAAACAACAGTGAGACTGTGATGAATAAAATATGCTCCCAGTGACTTATCTTGTAGGATTGTGAAGGTTTTCAACTAGATTGTGTTGAGCCTCACTGTTTCTGCACTCAGTTGAACAGTAGGATCCTAGTGTCCATCCAACTAAACTATCAACGCCACTGGCTCTAGTGATTATGCTGACTTTAGCTTCTGTATCATTGTTATGGACAGCCACAATAAAGCGTTTACTGGCATCACTTTGACATCTGAAAATGGGACAAAATGGCTGCATTCACAGGATACATCGGAAGACTGGGAATGTATGATAGAGTTCGAGAACCATTCCGTTCAGGCATTGAAAGAATTGACATGGTCTTCAGAGCTAATAATGTTTTCAAACACAATGGTGAAAGTGAAGATGTCCAAACTCAGAATAAGGCAATTCTTTGAGTGCAAGAAAGCAATTTGGCTAATAGAGATTGGACCAGAGGTGTATGGTATGTGGACAAATCTTCTTAAGGTCATAAGATATAGGAGCAGGAGTGGGCCATTCAGCCCATCAAGTCTGCTCCGCCATTCAATAAGATCATGGCTGATCTGATTGTGGCTTTGACTCCACTACCCTGCCTGTGCCCCATAACCCTGGATTTTCTTGCAAATCAAAAATCTGTTTATTATAGCTCTTTGAGGATGTAACAAGCAAGCTGAATAAAGGGGAACCAGTCAATGTAGTTGTAGTGATTGTAGGTATAAGCTTTCATACTGCCTTTAGGGGGTCACGTGACTGTACTGACAAGTCAGCCCTAAGCGCAGGTAATCTTAGTGGTGGAGCTTTCTAGTCGTGGACCTGGTTCAAGCATGTAGCTTCTACAAGAGCTCTGTAAATAAAGTTACCTGTTTCAAGTAAGAAACCTGTCCGGTACATCAAGTTTATTACAATTGGCGACGAGGATAAAATAGCTCCGACGCTGCACCTCACCTCCTGAATGTGAGTAAATTAATTCTTAAGGAAAGAAAGAAAAGCATACTCACCAGTCATGGAGCCAGTACACAGGGCACCATTCGTGGTGAATGAAATAACAGTGGAGGAGAAGAAGGAGGCAATTCTTTTAAGTGTCTGTGGGAGCAAGACATTTAACCCCATCCGTAGTCCGACAGCTCCAAACGTGCCCAATTCTAAATCTTTTAACGAGCTGGTCGACCTCATGAAAACACATTTTCAGCCGAGGCCATTGGTGATTATGCAGAGATTTAAATTTAACTCCAGAGTCAGGGCCCCGAGTGAGTCATTCGCAACTTATATGGCGAAGTTAAAACAGTCGACTGGGCACTGGGACTTCGGAGGTACACTCAATGACATGCTGTGGGACCGGTTGGTTTGTGGCGTACACAACGATGCCATTCAGCACCGTTTACTTGCAGAAGTTAATATTGATTTGAAGTTCGCCATGGAAATGGCGCTAGCAATGGAGAGTGCTGAGAGGGTCTCGCAGGCTTTACAGAGTGTGCAACATGGCGCCATTTATCAGTTGGGGCAGGAACCTACCACTGGGCGTGGCGCAAGAACCAGAGAGATAGCAGCAAAGCAGGAGACAGTCTCTACTACTCGAAAAATGAAAAGGCATACTGGAAACATCTCACCAGCGATTCAGAAATTAATTTGTTACCAATGTGGGAGTAACCATGTACCTGATTTAAGGAGACAGATTTAAAGAGGCAGAATGCCATTACTGTCACAAAAAAGGGCATGTAACAAAGCAATGCTGGGCGAAATCGAGACAGCCAATCAGGCAGCAGACCAAGGTGATTGAAGTGCACAATGTAACTGAAACAGAAGCTGTTGACACTGATATCTATTCCCTATACAATGTCAAAGCAGTAAAAACCGAACCAATCACCATCACCCTTCAAGTGAATGGGAAGTCTCTCGTCATGGAAGTAGACACGGGAGCACTGGCCACAGTGGTGGGAGAACACACATTTAAATACATAAACGAAGGTACCCAGCCATGGAATCTGGAGTAACCCACAGCTCAGCTGAAGGCATACACTGGACAGTCCATACAGGTAAAGGGCATCTATAGGATCAACAGAAGCCAAACATTGGGCCAACATAGGAGAGGCTTTAAGAAGTCTTTTGGAGGCTGGTGTATGATTGAAAAGAGAAAAGTGTACTTTCCAAGTGACTGAAGTCACTTATTTGGGTCATCGAGTGGATGCCCAAGGGTTGCATCCAGTAGAGGAGAAAGTCAGGGCAATATAGGGGGCACCCTCTCCTACCAGTGTCACTGAACTCAAGTCTTTTTTGGGCATGATAAATTATTATGGTCGCTTCTTGTCAAACTTGCCAACAGCGTTAGCACCTTTACACTGTTGGTCATGGAAGGTACAACAGAAAGAAGCATTCTTAAAAATCAAGAAGCTATTACGCTCATCATGTTTGCTGGTGTATTATGACCCATCAAAGGAATTAATATGAACCTGTGATTTTTTTTTTTATTCATTCATGGGATGTGGGCTTCGCTGGCTGAGTCAATATTTATTGCCCATCCCTAGTTGCCCTTAAGAAGGTGGTGGTAAGCTGCCTTCTTGAACAGCTGCAGTCCATGTGATGTAGGTACACCCACAGTGCTGTTAGGAAGGGAGTTCAAGGATTTTGATCCAACGACAGTGAAGGAACAGTGATATATTTCCAAACCAGGATGGTGAGTGACTTGGAGGGGAACTTCCAGATGGTGGTGTTCCCATCTATCTGCTGCCCTTGTCCTTCTAGATGGCTGTGGGTTTACCAAGGAGCCTTGGTAAATTCCTGCAGTGCATCTTGTTGATGGTACACACTGCTGCTACTGGGCTTTGGTGGTGGAGGGAGTGAATGTTTATGGATGTGGTTTCAATCAAGCAGGCTGCTTTGTCCTGGACGGTGTCAAGCTTCTTGAGTGTTGTGGGAACTGCACTCATCCAGACAAGTGGGGAATATTCCATCACACTCCTGACTTGTGCCTTGTAGATAGTGGATAGGCTTTGGGGAGTTGGGAGGTGAGTTACACATTGTAGGATTCCTAGCCTCTGACCTGCTGTTGTAGCCACAGTATTTAGATGGCTAGTCCAGTTCAGTTTCTGGTCAATGGTAACCCCCAGGATGTTGATAGTGGGGGATTCAGTGATGGTAATGCCATTGAATATCAAGGGGCAATGGTTAGATTCTCTCTTGTTGGAGATGGTCATTGCCTGACACTTGTGTGGCGCGAATGTTCTGACTTTATGATGGAAGGAAAGTCATTGATGAAGCAGCTGATGATGTTTGGGCCGAGGACACTACCCTGAGGAACTCCTGCAGTGATTCCCTGGAGCTGAGATGACTGACCTCCAATAACCACAACCATCTTCCTTTGTGCCAGGGATGACTCCAACCAGTGGAAAGTTTTCCCCTGATTCCCATTGACTTCAGTTTTGATGCATACGGTGTGAGAGTGGTGTTGTCACACAGGATAGAAGATGGTTCCAAAAGGGCAATAGGCTATGTCTCCAGAACCCTCTCTGCAGCCAAGAAGGGTTATTCACAACTTGAAAAGGAAGGTTTATCCATAATATTTAGAGTCAAGAAATTCCAGCAATATCTGTATGGTCGACCATTTCATGGTCGTCAGATCATAAGCCACTAATGGGTTTATTTAGTGAAGATAAAACAACAGAAGTTTACCAATTTAGCTCCACTGTATCTGTGGGAGTGCCTGGTCGACCCTGGGTTAGACTGCATATAGACTATGTCAGTCCACTTTTAAGTACCATGTTTTTAGTGATCATCGATACACATTCTAAGCGGATGGATGTGTATGAAGTTAGATCACCAACATCGTGTGCAACTATTGAAAAGCTGCACCAATGTTTTAGTATCTGTGGCCTACCGAAAGTCATTGTTTTGGATAATGGTACTTGTCTTCACTAGTACAGAATTTCAGAGATTCATGAGTTTAAATGGAATTAAGCATATTAAAACAGCACCATAATCATCCCTCATCCAATGGGCCAGCAGAAAGAGCAATGCAAACTTTCAAATTGGGAATGAAGAAGTTATCCAAAGGAGTGTTAGAAACTTGAATTTCACATGTTCTTCTCAATTATCGTACGACTCCTCATACAACTACAGGTTCAACACTGTCTGAATTATTGATGAAACCTCCCCTTCGTACAAGGTTAAGTCTGGCGTTTCCAAACTTAGAGGGGAAGGTAGAGAAGAATCAGAGTAGTCAGAAAGTGAATCGATTTATTCGTACCAAAACTTGGAGATTTACTGTGGGAGATACAGTTTTCATGCAAAATCTTGGAAGTGGAGCTAGATTGGTTCCTGGTATAATTGTTTCTGAAACTAGACCTTTGTCATTCCAAGTGGAAGTGGAAGACCGGATTGTTCGAAAACATGAATTAGAAAACCACTTCAGAGACTTAACCTATAATCGCAAGACCTGTATATATGTATATGTTGTGGATTAAGATATCCTTGTAAATAAGAGATGTAAAATAGCTAAAGGGTGAGGAACATAGTGATTGTAGGTAAAACCTTTCATACTGCCTTTAGGGGTCATGTGATTGTACTGATGAATCAGCCCTAAGCGCGGGTAATCTTAGGGCAGAGCTTTCTAGTCATGGACCTGGCTTAAGCTTGTAGATTCTACAACAGCTCTGTAAATAAAGTTACCTGCTTCAAATAAGAAACGTGTCCGGTACATCAAGTTTATTACCGTAGTGGATTTGGATTTTCAAAAGGCTTTCGAAAAGGTGCCACATAAAAGGTTACTACACAAGAGAAGAGCCTATGGTGTTGGGGACGATATATTAGAAATGGATAGAGGACTGGCTAATTAACAAGAAAGTCAGGATAAATGGGTGAGTTTCAGGCTGGCAAACTAACTTGTATAATGCCGTAGGGATCAATGCTGGGACTTCAACTATTTCTGATCTATATTAGTAACTTGGATGAAAGGACTGACTGTACTGTAGCCAAATTTGCAGACGGTAGGAAAATAGGTAGGAAAGCAAGTTGTGAGGAAGATACAAAGGGTCTGCAAAGGGATATAGGTTGGTTAAATGAGTGGACAAAAATTTGGCAGATGGAGCATAATGTGGGAAAATGTGAACTTGTTCACTCTGGCAGGAGGAATAGGAATTCAGAAGATTATTTAAATGGAGACAGGCCACAGAGTGCTGCCATACAGAGGGATCTGAGTTACAAAAAGCTAGCGCACAAGTACAATTGTAGTTAAGAAGGCAAATAGAATGTCAGCATCGCACTGTCTGATCCACAGTAGGCAGAGGCAGAGACTTTCCAGGTTTCCGGCATTCGTAACACTGCTGGAGGCCAGAAACCTGCTGAGTATGAGTCAGATGAGGAGCTTCTGGACTCGGTCATACCTCAGTTGCTGGAGCAGCAAAGGCAAGCTCGGGAACGTCAGGAAGGGATGCCCGCTGCGCTCCTCAGATTGCAAGGCACAATGGAGGAGACCGTCTGCCTTCAGGCTGAGGTGATAGCACTGGCATGCCAACGCACCAAGGTCAACACGGGTAGGATGGTGGCCGCCGTGGAGATCTTGGCCCAGGACATTGATCCTGCACTGCTGCGTGGGCTCAACTCCATTGCTGATGCCATAGTTGACCTCCTGCAGTGTCAATGCAAGAGGGCAGTGGGCAGCTCAATCTCACTCCAGCTTCCCTTTCTCCTCAAGGAGTCAGCCAGAGGCCTTCAGGCACCCATAGGGCAGAGGATCAGCAGATGCGCACCCCGGGGCCATCTATCTAGGTGACTCCGGGCGTGTCCGGTCCATCCAAATCCCCTCTTCCTGTGACCCCAGCAGCTCCAGCTCCACAGGCCAAGGAGGGTGCCACTGCCACACAGCAGGACCCCGAAAACAAGCCGGGTCCCTGCATGTCCCGGCCCTCCAGAGGATGCCCGCCAAGTTATCACAGACAGGGCGTAGCAGTCAGCAGGCTGCCTCCACCTCCGCCGTGGATGTTGGGGGAGCACCAAGACATAGTGGCAGAGTTAGGAAAGTTAAGGAGATGTAGTTTCCACAGCCTGGGCACAGGAGTTAATCACTTGTACATAATGTTCACTATTGTCAATAAACTCCCAAGAGTGACTTTTTGCCTAGGGCTCTTTGTTATGATGAGTGGTGTTCGTGTCACTCAGATGTGAAAACTTGGTACCTACACAAGATAAAGGCAGGTGTCTCAGGCCAGGGCCTCTTCCCTGTGCAGTGTGTAATGTTCAGACCAAAGTGATGGTCCGGCCTCACACTCCCTGGACACATTACTGATGCCTGCACCTCGGCAATGCTGGTCATTGCTGCCGGAATGTCGTGGGCAGGTGTCACAGAGTTCCCTCATTCTCTCTGTGTGCTCTCAGCACCTTTAAGATGAGAACACTCAGCAGGTCTGACAGCATCTGTGGGGAGGAAGACAGAGAGTTAACGTTTCGAGTCTGTGTGGCTCTTCATACGGACTCGAAACGTTCACTCTGTATTCCTCCCCACAGATGCTGTCAGACCTGCTGAGTTTTTCCAGCTATTTTTGTTTTGTTTTTGTTTCAGATTTCCAGCATTCGCAGTATTTTGCTTTTACCTTTAAGATGGGGCTGGCCATCAGGTGCATTTAAAGTTTCATGGCTGCGTCTCTATGATATGACCCTGATCACAGAGCGTAAGCGATCTGCCCTCAGCCAGACAGGAGTCAGACATTCTCAGAGGCGAATGGAGTGACCTCGCTGCATCTCGTCATCATCCTCCATGAATCTTGTGGCTATGAGGGCCTCCCGAGCGCGCCTGCCTCAGCTGACCAGTGCGATGGCCTCATCGCCAGCATCCTCGCCTTCAAGGTCCTCATCACCATCATCCCCTTTGACGTCCTCCTCATTGGAGGATACATGCAGCTCCTCCGTCTCCTCCTCAGCCAGCTTCTCCCCCTGTTGCAGCGCCAGGTTGTGGAGCGCACAGCCAGCGATGATGATGCGCAGCACCCTCTGGGGACTGTATTGCAGGGCTTTGCCGGACCTGTTGAGGCACCGGAACCTCATTTTCAAAAGCCTATCGTTTGCGCCACCAAAATCCAGGTTGCAGCATGAACCTCGTTGCCTTCACTCTGCCGCAGTCTGAGGCCGCCACACGGGCATCATCAGCCACATCCTCTGCGGGTAGCCCTTGCCCCCGAGGAGCCAACCCTGCGACCTCTGTGGACACTGGAAGATTACAGGGATCTGAGACCTGCTAAGGATGCAGGAGTCATGGACTCTCCCTGGGAATTGTGTGCAGACTGATAGGATGTGTTTGTGATGGTCGTGCACCAGCTGAACATTCAGAGAGTGGAAGCCTTTGTGGCTGACATAATTGACTGCTTGTTGCCATGGAGATCTAAGCACCACATAAGTGCAGTAGATGGCACCTGTGGAAAACCTTGAGATCTGCACAAATCCCAGAGCTCTTGCTTCCTGGTTCCCGCACAGGTCACCTGTGAAGCCCTGGAAGGAGCCACTGGCATAGAAATTGACCGCCATGGTCACTTTCACGGCCACTGGCAGTGTATGCCCTCCATGTCCCTGTGGTGCCAAATCCTGCAGCAGGTGGCATGTGTGACTGACCAGTTCCCTAGATAAGCGTAGTCTTCAGTGACACTGTTCTCAGACACCTGCAGGAATGACAAGCGCTGTCTATAGACCTTGGGTCTAGCAAGGTGACTCCGAGAGACGGCTTGCTGTGGATCTTCAGTTGCATGTGCAGCAGTCCCTGCCACCCCTTCATCTTGAGGGAGGTGTTTCTCCCTTTGCCAAGACAGGTGCCTCTACCGCACTCTTCTTCTTCTTCTCTGCTCCCTGTAAGCCATGAGGCAAACTGCTAAATCACCAGCTCCATGATCCTGATGTTCTCCTCCTGCAGGATCAAAGCGAGATACACGTGGGTTAGCATATGTGTACTAAGAACCTCCCTTGGTTAAGTCTGAAAGCCCCTTCACCCATGCAGGAGAGTGCTGGCCAGCACTGGATGGTCAGTGTGTAATGCGCTCATTGGCTGCCCAGACCCCCACCCACCCCCACCCACCTCCACCCCACTCCACTTGATCGCTTGGCGGCAGCTTCAGCCTCCGGACTGCATGCTGTGCTCTCAGCTCAGGCACAGGCTTCTCCTAACCCACACTGCAAGGCTGTGCTGTTAGCTTGATCCATAACAGATACTGGTCCAAACCTTAATAAAGACATTGCAAAGGGCTGTGAGCACCTCCACCAGTGACTGCGCCATGGCCACCTTTCGCAAGGGGATTGTACAACTTGCCCAGTCGGCCATTTGCTCTGTTGCCCCCTAAAACACACATTAATTTGCAGTCTGTGCCCGAGGGGTGAAAGGTTCTGGACCATTTGGTGGTACATTTATGCTTTTGTGTCGCTTAAGTGGGCAGAAAAGCTCCAGAGGCTCCGACTCCCAGCCTGTCAATGGAGCTGCAGCTGAACGGTCTCAGCTGAGGGAGGATGTTCACTTATGACAAGTTTTTCCAAGTGCCTGGCCACTTCCCTCCCTCCCCTCCCCCCCAGCGCCCCCCCGGCATGTGCTTGCGTATTTCCTTCAGTCTGAGCTGCCTTGCCCCCCGCCCACCCCGGCCTGGCCCATAATGAAGCCCTTGCCCCGGCGCTGCACTGAAAACCAGCCAGGAAAACGCAACTTGCCTGTGCCCCCTGCGAATGTTTGGCCCCTTCTGTGATGTCCTGTGGGTGATGCTTGTTAGCGCTGTGCAAGGTTGTGTGCACTCACCTCCGAGTTCCCCTCGAAGTTCAGCTGTCCTGGTGCTCGCCTTTTAAAGGCAGAGGTGGAGCACGTTGTTCTGAATTCACGCTGACGTGGGGGGTAAATGTGACGTGGGGGGATGATTCCGGCAAGCAGAGCTGATAATGAGATGCTAAAACATTGCAATTAGGTTCCCGATGTGAGGCAGAAGGAAAAGCAACCCACCATTGACGAGTGGAGCAGACGATTGCAAACTGGTTTCACGATGGCATGAAACCGATTTTTGGCCTTCTCGCCATATTGTTCCCCCCCCCCCTCCCCCCCCCAATGTTGGCATCAGGTGTCGTGGCCGGAAGTTTCCGGCCCTAGAGTATTGTGCGCAATTTTGGTCACATTACTTAAGGAGGGACATACTTGCATTGAAAGCAGTTTAGAGAAGATTCACTAGCAGGAGGATGGTCAGGGGGATTTAGACAGGCTAAGCGAATAGGCAAGAACATGGCAGATAGAATATATGCGAAAAAATGTAAAGTTGTCCACTTTGGGGAAAAACAGAAATCCAGAATATTTCTTAAGTAGTGAGAGATTGGGAAGTGTCGATGTCCAAGGGGTGTTTTGTTTAAGAGTCATTGAAAGCTAGCAGGCAGGTGGAGCAAGCAATTAGGAAAGCAAATGGCTTGTTGGCCTTTATTACAAGAAGGTTTGAGTCCAGAAGTAAAGATGTCTTGCTGCCATTGTCTAGAGGCTTGGAGAGACCACAGCTAGAGGATTGTGTACAGTTTTGGTCTCCTATATTAAGGAAGGATATACTTACAATAGAAGGAGTTCATTACAACACAAATCGTGACCTGAAGCTACAGTGTGATGCCTCAATCTATGGAGTTGGGGCAGTGATCAGTCATGGATGATGCTGAAGAGAAGCCCACAGCATTTGCGTCGCAAATGAATTGTCATGTGAACAGAGATAGATTAAGTGGGATCACAGAGTGGTAGAACTTAGTTCTTTAAGAGACAAGATTCTGGCAATATTTCATACTGAAAACACATGAATCCATAGTCAGAAGTTTTGTTTATGGGCCTGGTCTGGACGGTGATCTAGATTCATTGGGTAGCAGGAGCATGCCGTCAAAAACTCCTTTGCAAACATGTTCCTGAGCGAGTTGGCCATTTCAAACAGAGCATATGGGCTTGTGCAAAAAGGAAAATGACAAATTTTGGTGCTTATTGACAATTATTCTTATTGAATTGAAGTAAAGCTGAAAAGGACAGTAGACAAGTTACGACCTATTTTTGTCTGTCATGGTTTACCGGAGGAGCTTGTCTCAGATAACAGCAATCCATTTCATTCTGCACCATTCCAGAATCTCAATGCAAAATGGTATCAAACATACCATCACTCCTCCATATCAACCAGTATCAAATAGAGCAATAGAAAGACCTGTGAGAATAGTGAAGAAGCACTCAAGAAACAAGAGCTATATGAATGTTCAAGTTTCAGCATGAAAAGGAGATTGGCTAATTTTCTGCTCAAGTATAGAATAACTCCACACGCACCACAGGATGGGATCCTGGAACTCCCTTCCTAACAGCACTGTGGGTGAACCTACACCACATGGACTGCAGCGGTTCAAGAAGGCAGCTCGCCACCACCTTCTCAAGGGCAATTAAGGATGGGCAATAAATGCTGGCCCAGCCAGTGAAGCCCACATCCCTTGAATGATTTTTTAAAAAACAGGATACAAAACTGCTGAGCTCTTAATGAAAGAAGACTACACGTTTGACTTTAGTTCGACCAAATTTGACTGCTAAAGTTGAATGAAAACAGTTCAGTCAGAAATGTCAGTAAGGCCCAAGCGAAAGGAGTTTCAGGAGAAATGAACATATGTGTGTTCGGAGCCCCCCTCACAAATCATACAAGTGGGATGTGGGAAATGTCACAGAAGTTTGTGGTACTAAGACATGCTTTGTTGAATTGGTGGAAAAGTGGGAAGTGTTCACACAGATCACATTATCCCCGCATGGGATGATCCAAAACTTGAGCATTATCCATTTAATAGGGCGCTTGTGCCTGAGTATGAATCCGTTCAGGATTCAATGTCTAAAGTATCCATTTTAGAAAAAGATACAGAATCTTCTGTAAGTCCGGGACTGAAACCTGACAGTCCAAAACCTGCCTCCACACCAAGGCTTGTGAGAAGATCGGGAAGACTTCATAAATCAGTTGTTAAATTTGATTTATCGAAATAGTTTAAGAAGGAAACAGAGACAGTTGTTGTTTTGCCAAGTGTGCATATTCACGAAGGCTATTTCGTTTTTGAACTTGTGGTGAGTGTAGCTGGAAATAATTTATTGAAAACTATCTGTTTTATTTGAAAAGGGGGGACAGTGTAACATATTGATATGTTATAAGAATGCTCAGAGCGTGATGTTATTAATAAACATGCGATCTGACTATCTTGGTGTCTATCCCTCTTTGCAAATGTATCAACACATACTGGGCAGGCTCAAAACATATTAATACATTACAGGTGAGAATATTCAGAATTCTTCTCACTGCCTACATTGAACTAATCTGAAATACCAGAGCATATTTTTCATATCATCCAGAAATAGGGAGCCAAATAATTGTTATGGTAACCCGATAAGTGACCCCGGTTTAGTAGATGAAACAGGAGAAATTTAATGCGGAGTAGGCTGGTAATACATTTCTGGATGTGGAATACGCAGTAAATGTGAAAACTTTAATAAGGGTGGAAGATCAGAGAGACTTCAAGTAAACAAAATCTTTCAGGCCAACAAGTTAATAAAGCTATAAAAATAAACATGGGGCCCCAGTTTTTATAAACAAGCTGATAGAAAGATGTTAAGGCCATGAAGGAGAGATTGATGAGAATGAAAGAATTTAGTTATGAGGAGAGACGCTCGAACATTTTCGTTAGAACAGAGATTTTTTTACTCTTTCTTGGGATGTAAGCATCACTGACTAGGCCAGCGTTTATCACCCGTCCCTAATTGCCCTTGAGAAGGCAATGGTGCAGCCCACCTTCTTGAACTGTTGCAGTCTATGTAGCACAGGTACACCCACGGTGCCCTTTCCTGTAGCCATTTGGTACAACCGAGTGGCTTCCTAGGCCGTTTCTGAGGGCAGTTAAGAGTCAACCACATTGCTGTGGATCTGGAGTCACATGTAAACCAGACCGGAGAAGGAAAGCAGATTTCCTTCCTTGAAGGACATCAATGAACTAGATGAGTTTTTACAGCAATCCATTAGATTTAGGATCATTATTAATGAGGATAGTTTTTATTCCAGGTTTATTAACGAATTGAATTTACATTCCTCCAAATGCTGTGGTGGTGAGGCCTTATGACGCGGTGCGTGGCATCCCTACCTCTGGGCCAGAAGCTTTGGGTTCAAGTCCCACTCCAGGACTTGATGGCTACAGAGGCTGTGTTCATAATGTGGCCAAACAGGTTGGCTAACAATCCGTAAATCCTTCTGATATGCCTGATGGCAGGCAGTAAAAGCGGGAGAGTTTCCTGGTCAGCCATGTGCAGAAGGCAATGGCAAACCACTGCAGTACCTTGCCAAGCATAGTCATGGCACAATCACAGAAATCTATGGTCACCAAAGCCCTTTCAGAGCATTGTACCCAACGAGAAAGAGAGAGAGAATTGCAAAAGCAGGATTTGAACTCATGTCTCCAGGTCATTAATCTGGGCCTCCAGATCACTATCCAGTGATGTTACTAATATGCTACCTTCCCCAGAAAAGGCCTTTGGCATTTACAGGATGTTTAAGAGGGAAAGTTTTTTGCCTGATCAGTAAGTAGAAATATTCATATCATCATCAAAAAAAACTTATACAGAGAATTGCCAAGACATCTTTAGAATTCTCTGCCCCAGTCATTGAGTACATTTAAGACTAATATTGACCTATTTTTGGAATGTAGGGAAATGAAGGCATATGTGGGAAAGTGGAATTGTGATCAAGGATCAGCCATGATCTTATTAAATGGCAGAGTGGGCTCGAGGGACCATAAGGCTAGGCCTGTATTTACTGGAGTTTGGAAGAATGAGAGGGGACTTCTTTGAAATGTATAAAGTTCTGACAGGGCTGGGCAGACGGGATGCAGGGATAATGCTTCCTCTGGCTGGGACCATTTAAGTTGAATCACAGAATCACACAGTGCAGAAGAGGCCCTTCGGCCCATCGAGTCTGCACCGACACGTGAGAAACACCAGACCTACCTACCTAATCCCATTTACCAGCACTTGGCCCATAGCCTTGAATGTTATAATGTGCCAAATGCTCATCCAGGTACTTTTTAAAGGATGTGAGGCAACCCGCCTCCACCACCCTCCCAGGCAGTGCATTCCAGACCATCACCACCCTCTGGGTAAAAAAGTTTTTCCTTACATCCCCCCTAAACCTCCTGCCCCTCACTTTGAACTTGTGTCCCCTCGTGACTGACCCTTCAACTAAGGGGAACAGCTGCTCCCTATCCACCCTGTCCATGCCCCTCATAATCTTGTACGCCTCGATCAGGTCACCCCTCAGTCTCTGCTCCAACAAAAACAACACAAATCTATCCAACCTCTCTTCATAACTTAAATGTTTCATCCCAGGAAACATCCTGGTGTATCTCCTCTGCACCCACCCCAGTGCAATCACATCCTTCCTATAATGTGGCGACCAGAACTGCACACAGTACTCCAGCTGTGGCCTCACCAAGGTTCTATACAACTCCAACATGACCTCCCTACTTTTGTAATCTATGCCTCGATTGATATGTGTCCCATATGCCTTTTTCACCACCCCACTAACATGCCCCTCTGCCTTCAGAAATCTATGGACACACACACCAAGGCCCCTTTGTTCCTTAGAACTTCCTAGTGTCATGCCATTCATTGAATACTTCCTTGTCAAATTACTGCTTCCAAAGTGTATCACCTCACACTTTTCAGGGTTAAATTCCATCTGCCACTTATCTGCCCACTTATCTTGACCATCCCATCTATATCTTCCTGTAGCCCAAGACATTCAACCTCACTGTTAGCCACCCAGCCAATCTTTGTGTCATCCGCAAACTTACTAATCATGCCCCCCACATAGTCATCTATGTCGTTTATATAAATGACGAATAATAGGGGACCCAGCACAGATCCCTGTGGTACGCCACTGAACGCTGGCTTCCAGTCACTAAAGCATCCTTCTGTCATCACCCTCTACAACATACCTACAACTAAGCCAACTTTGAATCCACCTTATCAAATTACCCTGTATCCCATGTGCATTTGCCTTCTTTATAAGTCTCCCATGTGGGACATTGTCAAAGGCTTTGCTGAAATCCATATAAACTACATCAACTGCACTACCCTCATCTACACACCTGGTCACCTCCTCAAAAAATTCAATCAAATTTGTTAGGCATGGCCTCCCTCTGACAAAGCCATGCTGACTTTCCCTGATCAAACCTTGTCTCTCCAAGTGGAGGTAGATTCATTCCTTCAGAATTTTCTCCAATAGTTTCCCTACCACTGACGTGAGACTCATTGGTCTATAGTTCCCTGGTTTATCTTTACAACCCTTCTTAAATAGCGGAACCACATTAGCTGTTCTCCAGTCCTCTGGCATCTCCCCCGTGGCCAGAGAGGAATTAAAAGTTTGGGTCAGAACACCTGCGATCTCCTCCCTTGCCTCCCTCAGGAGTCTGGGACACAAATCATCCAGACCTGGAGATTTGTCCACTTTTAAGCCTGCCAACACCTCCAATACCTTGTCACTCCCTATATCAATTTGCTTAAGAACCTCGCAGTCTCTCTCCCTGAGTTCCATACCTTCATCCTCATTCTCTTGGGTGAAGACGGATGTGAAGTATCCGTTCAACACTCTACCGATGTCCTCTGGCTCCACCCATAGATTGCCCCCTTGGTCTCTAATGGCCCCTACTCTTTCCCATTGATATACTTATAGAATATCTTGGGATTGTCCCTACTTTTACCAGCCAGAGCTTTCTCATAGCCCCTCTTTGCTCTCCTAATTGCTTTCTTAAGCCCCACCCTGCCCTTTCTGTACTCCACTAATGCCTCCGCTGATTTGCTCCCCTTGTACCTGCTAAAAACCTCTCTTTTCCTTCTCATTGTACCCTGAATATCTCTGGTCATCCATGGTTCTCTGGGCTTGTTACTCCTTCCTATCACCCTAGAGGGAACATGTTGAGCCAGTACCCTCCCCATTTCCTTTTTGAACACCCCCCACTGCTCCTCTGTAGATTTCCCCACAAGTAGCTTGTTCCCAGTCTACCTTGGCCAGATCCTGCCTTATTTTACTAAAATCCACTCTCCCCCAATCCAAAACATTTTTTTTGAGATGAGGAGAAACTTCTTCATTCAGAGGATGGTGAACCTGTGGAATTCTCTTCACAAAGGGTTCTGGAGGCCAAGTCATTGAATATATTTAAGAAGGAAATTTCTGGACTCTAAAGGCGTCAAGGGGTATGGGGAGAGAGCGGGAGTATGGCGTTGAGATAGAGGATCAACCTTGATCGTATTGAATGGCGGAGCAGGCTCGAAGGGCCGAATGGCCCTATTTTCTATGTTCTATTTTTCTCAGTCCCACTCCTGCTCCTATTTCTTATGATCTTATGAGAGAGGTTGGCACAATAGTGCTTTCAGACCAAGGCCTGAATTTTACCTTTGGCACAGGCTGCAATCGGCAGGCCTGGAATCCGATGTGATATCCGCTTCTGCCCGCGATTGGCTCCCAACTCCCATTGCACACTGGCTTGCCAATTAATGACCGGGCAGCAATAACCACGCTGAGATTGGATCAGTGTTGCCGGCGGGGGTGGGAGCAGAGCAGTCGCCGGGTCCAATGGGGTTCCTGGATGGGGATGGGGGCAGTGGGGGGGTGCGGTGATTTAAAAGTGGGCAAGGAGCTCCCTGAAGGCCTCCAAGAGGTGGTCAGAAGCCTCAGGGAGCTGCATGTGAGTGTGTCAGTGCCTGGAAGGATATTTTCTGTCAGAGCTGTAGTTATGGCCTCAGGACCTGCATCCCATGCCAGGCGGGAAGGCAATGCCCGTGGGCACTCTGCTCCCCATTTTACCAACGAATGCCTACGTGTTCTTCTGGAGGCAGCGAGTGCCCGGCGGGGTATACTGTTCCCACAGGATGGCATGAGGAGGCCACCTCACCAAACCAAGAAGGCAGTGACGGAGGTGGCTGCCCAGGTGAGCGAGCATGATGACGATGTGCTCCGCCCTTGGCCCAGTGCAGGAAAAGGTTCAATGACCTTCTCCGCTCTGTCAGGGTGAATACTGAGTCCGCCTGGAACTGTGTACAGATGTCTTAGTGGGTGGCAGGACCTGTTGGTGTTCAGGGGTGTGAAATGCAGAGCGCCAAACGGCACATGTCCCTGTGCCTTGACAGACTGAAAAATGTGCCCGGTTGGCTTGGATGTATTCAAGGGTGATGGGCACCTGCACCTGTGTCCCTTGGGGGTGCAGGGGGTGGTGGGGCCTGGTATGGTCTGGCATGTAGAAGGGGCATGTAGCACTTTCATCCTTACAGAAGAGGAGTCAAAATGCTCAGGAGCAGGGACGAACGGGTGGCAGTATGCCCAATCTCCTGGTTTTAACACAGGTGGAGGAGGCAGTTCTGGGGATGGCTTCTGCGAGTGTAAAGCCAGGTCCACAGGGCACGGAGAGGCAGGGGTCTTGGAGGAAGGTAAGAGTCCAGTGGACAGGGAAAAGACTGCGGGTGGGTATAGGAGATGTAGGGCAGTGACATTTGGAGTGAGAAGTTTAAACTCCTTGTTCCTTGTCCATCCACAATGCCCTTGTGAGGCAGCTGTCCATTGTGAGAAGCAACCAGAGTGTGTGCACTGTGACTTCATAATGAAGTTCGCTACTAACATTCGCTCTTCCTCTCTCAGATGCACCATCCTCACGACATCAGGCTGCGGACTCTCCCTTGACACCCGAGGAGGAGCTGCTCACACATGCACCTGCGTCACATCCTCCCTCTGCGCCAAGCGCCAGCACAGATACAGGCATGTTAGTGGGCATTAGACTGTCGGATCAGATGGCACATCACACTCGTACAAGAAGCTGGTGGAGGCAGAGGGTCCACTGGGCGCCAGCAGTCGGAGGATTGCTGGAGACCTGGACGACGCTGAGTCCAAGACAAGTGATGAGCTCTAGAGTTGTCCATCAGGCGGCAGATGCTGGATGTCCAGCGGGATGCGCAGGAAGGTCTGGCGGAGATCCCTGAGGGTTGGCGTGCTGTGGTGTCTGTCATGTAGAGCGTGAGTACTGCGTTGACCCCCAGCTCCAAACGGACACCCTTCGCCATGGAGAGAGTGATGGTTCTCATGGAGAGGCAGCTCCAGGAACTCAATCAGGGCTTTCTGGGGCAGCACTCAGGCCTGCGAGGCCACACACTGGCAGTTACCTCAGCAGGTCACTACCAGTGTGAGAGATGGATGACACCTAGTCACTCTGCTAGGTGCCGGTTCATCTACGGTGAGCAGGGAGGTTCAAACCAACCTCAAGTTGGCAGGCGAGCTCCAGCTCACATCTGCGGGCACCTCTCGGGGTGCACTGGATGAAGGCAGCAGCTCCTCCACCCCTCTGCCGGTGGCCGTTGCACCTGATGAGAACACAAACCTTGATGAGCGCCCAGACATGGCGCTGGACTCTCCCGCCAAGGAGTTTAAGGGTCTTTGAACACAAGTGGGATTGTCGCGGGTGATATAACTTTCGTTAAGACCTCTGTTCTCTATAATTTGTGCTTCTGGGACCACCATATAAATATCTCATTATGTGTAATGGCCTGAATGTGCTTCACGTTTTTCAGAGGTGATGGGCATGGGAGTAGCATGTGACACAAGGGAGTAGCATGTGACACAGGAGAGTAGCATGTGACACAGGGGAGTAGCATGTGACACAGGGGAAGGGCTGAAAACTTTATTTCAGAGGTCGTAAGTTGACATAAGGGTCACAGAATGGCCTCATCAGGAACGATCAGAAAGATGGTGGCACCCCTGCCTTCACTTTCAAGCCATGCCCTGGATGCTTAGCTGAAAGAACGGAGAATCAAGACCTCCCTGACCTCCCTGCCTCCCATAAGGTACCTCACTTTGGCATCCAACTCCTCACCCTGGGTCTCCTCTGGCTCCTCATCAGGCCCATCAGTTGAGTCCTCTGGGGCCAGGGGAGCTACCTTACTGTCTTCATCCTCCAATGGGTCCCTCCTTGACAGAGCCAGGTTGTGCAGAGCACATCAGACAATGACAATAAGCGAGACGCTCTCTGGAGGATATTGCAGTGCTCCCCCTGATTGATCCAAGCAGCAGAACCTCATCTTGAGCAACCCAATGGTCCTCTCAATTGCCGCCCTTGTAAAGGCATGGCTTCTATTGTACTTCTCCTCCACTCCTGTGCTTGGGTGTCAGAGTGGTGTCATGAGCCAACTTTTCAGGTGACAGCCTTTGTCCCTCAGGAGCCAATCATCCCCCCGAGCTGGACCAATGAATAGCCTTGGCATCTGGGAGTGTTGCAAGGTGTAAGCATCATGTCAGCTGCAGGGTACCTGGCGCAGACCTGCAAGATCTGAGTCTTGCGGTCACAAACAAGCTGGACGTTCAGGGAGCCAAACCCCTTGACGAAGGTGCCTGGCTCACCCACTGGCACCTTTATGGCCATGTGTGTGCAATCCAAGGCTCCCTGAATGAGGGGGAACCCAGAAATTGCAGCGAAGCCTCTGGCTCACTCAGCCTGGCTGGCTTCATTGGCCCGGAAATGAATGAAGTTACTGACCCGTCTGAACAGAGCACCAGTGACCAGCTTGACACAGCTGTGGGCAGCAGATTGGGAAACACCACATAGACACCCCCACTGAGCCCTGGAAAGAAACTGAGGCGAAAAGATTTAGAGCCATTGTAACCTTAAGAGCCACTGGCACAGCATGGCCACCTACACAGTTTGAGGCAATCTCTGGGCTAATCATCTGGCAAATGGAGACCACAGTGTCCCTAGAGAGGCGGAGCCACCTTCGGCACCGGACCTCAGACATGTCCAGGTGGCCGGAGCACTGCCTGTAAACTCTGGCTACAGGATAATGGCGTCTTTTGTGGCCCCTTCTGTCTTGCACTTCCTGCTAGCTCTGCACCCCCTCTGGCTGCACCCCACCTGCGCCCCCCTTTCCACAGCTCGCACTTGGGTACATTGCCTGCGGGCACCTGGCCTCCTCTCGCTTCTGGGCCTCTCCTCCTCTTCTGAGGAGGTCCCTCCAGCAGGATAGACAATCCCCATTTGCTGAAGTACCGATTGCAAGGGACAGTGCACTGAAGGGGGCTCTTGACGTAAACCTCTAAAATTGCTGGTAAACCAAAGAGTCCTCCAGAACACAGAGGGATACAGTGAGCTATGTGAAAACCACCTCCAACCAACTCACAGCCAAACTCCTACCTACTCAATCTGCTTAAGATCCTGTACGTCTTTCATCCCACCCTGGGTCGAGTTTTAATTAAACATTAATTGATGGTCACCTGGCCGAGTAGCCCATGCGCCGTGCGTGAAATCGTACAGGCCGCGTAAAATCCTGGTGAATTGCCTTTTTAATGGGCCCAATTGCCCCTTTAATTGTTGGCGGGCGCGCTCCTGAGATCCATGCACGCCTGCTGACCGTAATACCGCGCGGCGTCACGACGATGTTAAAGAACCCCCCCCACCCAATCGTCTTCCCACACGATTTTAGGCGAGGTCAGGGCCTCCCGTGCCCGCTCCGACATGGTAAAATCCAGGCCATTGAACTAGATGCTTGCTCTGTGCTGTTTCCTTCAGAGAATAAATGGAACAACAAATCTTTGAACTCAACGCTAATAAAAAAAAATGATTGCACATTTCAAGAGGCATTTCAAAGCTGTAAATAACAGCAATTATGTAGATTGTTAATTTTACAACGTGACATTTTAAACAACAAGTACCAAAACAATACAACATTATAGTGTGTAGACAAACATTTACCTGAACCCTGTTGTCTGTTGATGAGGGTTTTTATTTAGCTTCACTCTGATCGTGTCTACAATGTTTTGTCTCCCCAGAAGAGAGTAGTTTTCCACTCACATCCCTGTGTAATTAGTAACTTGTGCTTATTAATAGCAATAACAATTGAGTGTGAAAAAAATGCAGTTGGCTCTAGTGAGCCTCAATAGACAATGTAGTGCTTGCGCCAGCCTTCTGTTTTCATCTGGATTACTACCTAACATGACTGAATAGTCAGAAGAACTCTTCCATAAATTACAACAGCCCCAATTTTAAACTAAACCACGCCCAAGGTTTTTACCCACTCTGATTTGATCGTCACTGGCTGGGCCAGCATTAATTGTCCATCCCTAATTGCCCTTGTAAGGTGGTGGTGAGCTGCCTTCTTGAACCGCTGCAGTCCATGTGATGTAGGTACACCCACAGTGCTATTAGGGAGGGAGTTTCAGGATTTTGACCCAGCGACAGCGAAGGTTCAGCAATATACTTCCGAGTCGGGATGGTGAGTTACTCACCACTTGGAAGGGAACTTCCAGGTGGTGGTGTTCCCATGCATCTGCTGCCCTTGTCTGTCTAGGTGGTAGAAGTCATGGTTTGAAAGGTGCTGTTGAAGGAGCCTTGGCAAATTACTGCAATGAATCTTGTAAATGGTACACACTGCTGCCACTGTGCGCTAGTGGTGGAGGGAGTGAATGTTTAAGGTGGTGGAAGAGCTGCTATTCAAGTGGGCTGCTTTGTCCTGTATGGTGTTGAACTTCTTGAGTGTTGTGGGAGCTGCACTCATCCAGGCAAGTGGGGAATAGTCCATTACACTCCTGACTTTTGCCTTGTAGATGGTGGACAGGCTTTGGGAAGTAAGGAGGTGAGTTACTCACCACAGGATTCCCAGCCTCTGACCTCTGACCAGTTTCTGGCCAATGCTAAGAATGTTCATAGTGGGGCATTCAAGCATAAACATTAAACACAAACATCACAGTAATATCATTGAACGTCAAGGGGCAATGGTTAAATTCGCTCTTGTTGGAGATGGTTACTGCCTGGCACTTGCGTAGTGTAAATATTAATTGCCACTTATCAGCCCAAACCTTAATGTGTTCCAGGATTGGCTGCATGCAAGCACTGACTGCTTCAGTATCTGAGATGTCGCAAATGGTACTGAACAGTCTGCAATCATCAGCGAACATCCCCACCTCTGACCAATCAAGCGGGCTGCTTTGTCCTGGACAGTGTTGAACTTCTTGAGAGTTGTGGGAGCTGCACTCATCCAGGCAAGTGGGGAGTATTTAATCACACTCCTAACTTGTGCCTTGTAGATGGTGGACAGGATTTGGGGACTCAGGAGGTGAGTTACCTGCTGCAGGATTGCTAACCTCTGACCTGCTCTTGTAGCCACAGTATTTATATGGCTAGTCCAGTTCAGTTTCTGGTCAATGGTAACCCCAAGGATGTGGATATTAGGGGATTCAGCAATGATAATGCCATTGAATGTCAAGGGGCAATGGTTAGATTCTCTCTTGTTGATGATGGTCATTGCCTGGCACTTGTGTGGCACAAATGTTACTTGCCACTTGATAGCCCAAGCCTGGACATTGTTCACGCCTTTGCTGCATTTGGTCAAGCACTGATTCAGTACCTGAGGAGTCGCGAATAGTGCTGAACATTGTGCAATCGACAGTATTTTCAAATTAAGAGTGGTGCTGGTGTCGCATAAACACACATATGGAAGAGGCATGGGATTAGCACACTGCTATGAACTCAGTGTACCTATGCTGCTGGATTCCAATAATAGCAGCATTAAATACAAGAGATCTCATCCTTTAGATCGGTGTGGTTCAGCAAACTGCACCCCAACCACAGTGGATGAATATTGCCTTCTATTGATAACCCCTGGGATGGATTTTCAAAAGGCATTTTCCAGTCAGCAGACAGCCACCCGCTGAAAGCTTGGGGGGAGTTATGGGTACCACTCCAACATAATCTAAAGTCCCCTCACTCCCCCCTCCCACCCAAATCCCACTGCCTGTGCGGTCTGGCAGCTGTGGCTATTTTTATCTTCAAGGCTTTTAGTAACGCTGAGAGGGCTCCTCCATCATGGAGCATCCTCTCTCTCCCTTACCGGCAGCAGTGCTGGAGGACCTCCTATTGGCCCTCCAAAGCCGGGAGCCCACCTTCATTGGACGCCAAACATGCCCTCTGGCACTCATTGGCCATTCCTTTGAAAACCATCTCACGAGGCTATTTCCAACACGGTGCAGCCTCAGGACCCTCATTCGATCCCAGCGTCAGGATCCCGACCCCAAAACAAAAGGTCTGCCCCTGGTCATGTATCACTAACCTTCTTCAAGACATAGAATTGTCAGCTTGCTGTGGAGTACAGGAAGTGTTCAACACAATTCGTCTCTCCTTAAGCTGATTATTTGAGAAACTGCAATCAGACAGCTGCAAATGAGATTCCCATCCCTTAAGAATTTCAATAAGTTTCATGGAAACTCATTGCAATAAAAATTGTGTGCATCTCATTAGAAGGAGTGGGTTCAATTAACTAAATGACATTTTCCACATTTTGTTGTATTTCACAAATGTTTTGGCTTTTCTGTAGTGTAAAATTCTTTTACGATGTAATCCTGTTCACCCTGAGACAGGGTAACATTGAGAGAGAGAGCAACCTTATCCCCTCGTGTTAACTATGGGGTAGTTTTTGTCCCTCATGTTAGTATGGGGTAGATTTTATCCCTCATGTTTACTCTCTTCAATACTTACGATTACATTGGCCAGAATGTTGAGGCCAGTGGGTGGACGTGGTCAGCGGGCCCGGGAGCAGCCAGGAAACAGCCCACCACCTGCGACCGGCCCCTGACTGCGATTTCATGCTGGCTGGTCAGTTAACGGGCAGCCAGTGTGAAAGGCGCGGCGCTGAAATGCTCAGTGCTGCCGGGGTTGGCGGGGTAGGGGGGGGGAACACTGAAGTCAGCGTGGGCACGAGGGAGCTCTCACAGAAAGCTCCCTGAAGGCAGAGAGCTGCCTCAGGGAGCTGAAGAGTTCGAATCCAATAGAAACAGACTTAAAATCCAGAATAAAATGCCCACGCATCAGAAACACTCCCCTGAACATATACAACATGAAAATTTTGTGCAAACGTTTTTATTTACTTTTATTTGACGACGGAAACTTCATCCTGCCCTTGGATGAGGTTTCCTGACAAATGCAACAGCCGTCTGGCCGATTCGCCCGCCCGCCAACCATAACGTTGGATGGGCAGCGAAAAGCCCCAGTTAATTGCGCCGTTAATGGGCTGAAAGACCCTCTGCATTGTCGGCAGGTGTGCTTCCAAGTTTAGTGCGCGCCCACCGACCGTAATATCGCATGAGTGCGTGATGATGTCAGGATGCTTACCTGACGCCACCGTGCGTTGTTTTAAGCTCGAGCGTGTCGGGCGCCTGCCTGCATGCCGAGCAAAAAGTTCTGCCCATTATGTAGAATTATACAGAACACAAAGCACAGAACCTAGCCATTCTGCCCAACTGTTCCATGCTGGTGTTCATCTTCCACATGAGACTCCTACCAACCCTCTTCGCCTTACCTTATCAAGATATCCTTCTATTCTTTGCACCCTCACGGGCTTATCCAGCTTCCCTTCAAATGCATTAATGCTATTCACCTAAACCCACTCCTTGTGGCAACCAGTTCCATATTCTAACCACTTCCCCTGTAACTAAGTTTCTCCTGAATTCCCTGTTGAAGTTATTATTAAATACCTTATATTTATGTCCTCCAGTTTTGGCCTCCCACCCAATATATCTGTCCTGGGCCAGGTCCTATTTCTCATCTACATGGAAAATGCCCCTTGACGACATCAGCCCAAATCACAGCGTTAGTTTTCACCTGTATGCCGACAATACCCAGCTCTACCTCACACTACCTCTCTCAACTCCTCCACCACCTTTAACGTGTCATGCTGCTAGTCCCACACCCAGTACCGGATGAGCAGGAATCTCCTCCAACTAAATATTCGGAAGACTGAAGCCATTGTCTTCGGTCCCCACCACAAATTCTATTCCCTAACTATTGACTCCATCCCTCTTCCTGACAACCGTCTAAGATAAAGCCAGTCTGTTCACAACCTCAGTGGCATATTTTTCTCCCCAGGGTCCTATCACAAATCCCAGCCATTTCTTAGGCCACCTACTTCCACCTCCATAACATCACACAACTCCCCCCTCCGCCGCCTCAGCTCACCTGCTGTTGAAGCCTGCATCCATGCCTTTATTTCCTCCACACTTTGCTGTGGAATGATGTGCATGCACCTTTACGGACGCATCTCTTAAGCTGCTGTCAATCATTTCACACCTCAATAGGATGTGATGTATTACTGTTTTAAAATAAGGGGTCACCCATATGAGACAGAGATGAAGAGAACATTTTTTTCTCTCAGAGGGTTTTGAGTCTTTGGAACTCTTCCTCAAAAGGCGGTGGAAGCAGAGTCTTTGAATATTTTTTAAGACAGAGCTAGATAGGGTCTTGATAAGCAAGGGTGTGAAAGGCTATCGGGGGTAATTGGGAATGTGGAGTTGAGGTTACAATCAAATCAGCCATGATCTTATTGAATGGCGGAGCAGGCCAAGTGGCCTACTCTTGCTCCTAATTCGTATGTCCATATGTTTGTATTTATTCCACCTCTTCCTATCTCTGTAATCTCCGCTAGCCCTACAACTGTCTGAGACTACTGCATCCGTCCAATTCTGGCCTCTTGCATATTCCCGATTTTAATTGCTCTACCATTAGTGGCCATGCCTTCAGCTGGCTGCGCTCTATTAGCTCTTAAATTCCCTTTCTAAACCTCTCCATCTTTCAACCTCTCTCTCTCTTCCGTTAAAACCTACCGCCTTGACTAAGCTTTTGGTTACCTTTCCTGATATCTCCTTATGTGGCTTGGTGTCAAATTTTGTTTGTGCTCCTATCAAGAGTCTTGGGGAATTTTACCACATTAAGGGCCCTGTATGAGTACAAGTTGTCGTTGTTTTATTTATCTACTGTAGAACGTAGTGAATAGGGCCTTAGAGATTAAATATTGAGGACAATTCAGTCTTTCCAATTTATCTCCTATCACTCTTCTCTCCTGGAGGTGTTAACACCTCGCTGGGTATAAGTTACAAGCATTAGTCACTTGTTGGCACCTTACCCATCTGACCAGTATTCACCCATCTTGACACTGAAGGTAGGACAGCAGCAGAATGGGACTTAGACCCATCACTGTGTGTCCATCATAACCCGTGACTCATTTTCCTGGATCAGGGTTCATGGGGAATCTAGGACAGGCTCCGAGTTGAATCCCTGCCACCAAAAGGCAGCTAGCCAAGGCAGAACATCTGGCAGTGCTGAAGCAGGACAAGCTTCAAGAACCAATGATGGTCAGACCATTGAAAAGGACATAAAAGCACCAAAATTGCTGGGGGCGGAGAGGGTGGTGGGGGGGTGGGGGGGTGTTCCTTGGAGTGTTTTAGGCCTTGGGCCTAATCAAGAACGGAATAGATTAGAGCCTGAGGCCTAATTGGTGGGAGAGGTTTCCACATGTGTGCCCCTTCCCTCCAGAATTGGTGTTAGTGCCATTTACAGTTTTTATTCCAAATTTCAAATCAAAGTATTTCGATCTCACTTGTGACTTTGCTGTCCAAAGACGGTTATCATGGAGTATTTCCTGCATTATGTAATCTTATTTTCTATGCTCAGGATATGGCAAGGCCAGCATTCAATGACCATCCCGAGTTGCCATGAGATTGTAGTGATCGTTCATCTTCTTGAACCATTGCAGGTGTCCATATCTCTTAGCAGTTTGATATGACCACATGGCTACTTAGGCTGCTTTAAAAGAGAGTTAAAAGTCAACTATATTGACGTGAGGCTAGAGTCACATATAGGCCACATGAGCTAAGGACAGCAGGTTTCCTTCCCTAAAGGACATTAGTAAACAAGTTGCATTTTAAATGACAATCTCACAAATTCTTGGTCGCTTCTTCTAATACCATCATTATTTTAATTTCCAGAATTTTATTCAAATGGCATTGAAGTTCTCAAACTGTCCATGATAGAATTTAAATGTGTTTTCTCATGATTTTTGGATTATTAAGCTAGTAACGTAACTATTACACTATCATAACCCTGACGTACCTATTACAATTCTTCTAATTATCGGTGACAATATAAATGGTTCACATTTTGGAACCCTTTGGAGGGCATGAATTTCACAATGTTTGCAGTTGTCTGAAGCTTTTTGTTACATTGCATGTACAAGGCCACTTTGCCTGAATCTACCTAATGACATTGGATTGAAATGAAGAGATGTTGGAGTTTGCGGAAATGCAGACATAAGAATTATTAAATATTCACAGTGAGCGATGAAGCATGCAGAGAACAGGAGGTAAAAATCAATAATCAATTACGAATGAACATTTAGAGATGTTTGTTTAAGCACCAAAGCTTCAGTCAAGTCATGTCCAGGCTAGAGCAATCAGTCCGCAAGGTGAACTTTTTAAGTGGTTTGAACTCCTGAATATAAAGGAGCAACCAGTGCATTTACATTGATATAGAGTCATGCAGTCATTTCAGCACAGAAGGAGGCCATTCAGTCCATCAAGTTCATGCCAGCGCTCTGTAGAGCAATCCAGTCAGCCCCATTCCCCCTCTATATCTCCGTATCCCTGCAAGTTTATTTCCCTCCTGTACCCATCCAATTTCCTTTTGAAATCATTCACTGTCTCCACCTACACCACCCTTGTAGGGAGTGGGTTCCAGGTCATTACCATTCACTGTATAAAAAAGTTCTTCCTCACATCCCGCCCTGCATTTCCTGCCCTAAATCTTAAATCTGTGTCCCCCAATCCATGTACCATCAGCTAATAGGAATCAATTTACCTTGTCTACCTTAACTAAATCTGTCATAAAAACCTGTACACTTCTATCAAATCTCCCCTCGGTCTCCTTTGCTCCAAGGAGAACACCCCAAGCTTCTTCAACCTAACCTTGTAACTAAAATCTCTCATCCCTGGAACCATTCTGGTGAATCTCCTCCGCACCCTCTCAAAGACCCTCACAAACCTTCTGACATCCTTTCTGATGCAGTACTATCATGCACCATAAGACTATAAGACCATAAGACATAGGAGCAGAAATTAGGCCATTTGGCCCATCGAGTCTGCTCTGCCATTCAATCATGGCTGATAAGTTTCTCAACCTCATTCTCCCGCCTTCTCCCCGTAACCTTTGATCCCCTTACCAACCAAGAACCAAACAGAGCTTTATACAGCATCAGCAGACCTTGCCTGCTTTTTTATTGGGCAGGTAAAGGAACGAGAGGGTTCATAGTCTGATTTTCAGAGGGGTCTTAAGCTCATTCATAGGGCAGAATTTTTCCCTCATCGGGCGGGCGCGTGTCCAACCCGAACGGGGGAAAAATAGTGCGCGATGATGTCGGGCGAGCGTCCCAATGTCATCGCGCACTCTCGCAATATTTCGCAACTAAGAGGTCTATTAAGGCCCTCAGTCAATTAATTAAATGGAATGTTTTGCTGCCCATCCAGCTGTTCGGTTGGCGGGCGGGCAAATAGGCCAAGCAGCCTTTGCATTTTTTTGCAAAACCTCAAAAAAACATTTTTTTTAAACTCGTTTTTAACAGAGTCATATGAGGGGACATGTTTTCCTTATTTTTCAATGGTTAATTTTCAAACATTAAAAAATCTTCAGCTCCCAGCGGCAGTTCTCTGCCTTCAGGGAGCTTTCACTGAGCGCACCCGCGCGCCTGCACTGACTTCCGAGCTCACCCTCCTTCCCCGCCCCACCCAGGCGGCGCTGAGCATTGAAGCACGCGATTCACGCTGGCTGTTAATTGGCCGGCCAGCGTGAAATGGTGGTCAGGGCCCCGATCATGGGCAGCGGCCAGTTTCACGGCCGCTCAAGGGTCCGCCCGCCACACCCCACCAACGAGGCAAAAACCCTACCCATAATATCTGGTGCAAAAGCACAAAAACATAGCAGTCTGTCACATCAGAGGAAGAGAAATGAACAATTAAGTGTTATTACTGGCTGAATGCAATACATTTATTTTAGGCTGTTTGGTTTTTGCTAGTACTGAGGAAATGTAATGGGGGATGTTTAAACTAACACAATCACACAGGAACTTCTTGATTAAGTAGATAATTAGGAATTGAGAGTCCTGCATAATACACAAAAGACAGCCCTGAAATACACTATGAGATTCCAATGCTGTGTGTGCTTCTCAGAAAATCTTTTTCAATTACTTCAGCCTGACATAGTCATCCTCACGGAATCATATCTTACAGATAATGTCCCAGACACCACCATCGCCATCCCTGTGTATCTCCTGTCCCACCGACAGGACAGGCCCAGCAGAGGCGGCGGTACAGTGGTATACAGTCGGGAGAGAGTTGCCCTGGGAGTCCTCAACATCGACTCCGGACCCCATGAAGTCTCATGGCATCAGGTCAAACATGGGCAAGGAAACCTCCTGCTGATTACCACGTACCGCCCTCCCTCAGCTGATGAATCAGTGCTCCTCCATGTTGAACACCACTTGGAGGGAGCTCTGAGGGTGGCAAGGGCGCAGAATGTACCCTGGATGAGGGACTTCAATGTCCATCACCAAGAGTGGCTCAGTAGCACCTCTACTGACCGAGCTGGCCGAGTCCTAAATGACATAGCTGCTAGACTGGGTCTGTGGCAGGTGGTGAGGGAACCAACAAAAGGGAAAAACATACTTGACCTCATCCTCACCAACTTGCACGACCGCAGATGCATCTGTCCATGACAGTATCGGTAGGAGTGACCACCGCACAGTCGTTGTGGAGACAAAGTCCCACCTTTAGATTGAGGATATCCTCCATCATGTTGTGTGGCACTACCACCGTGCCAAATAGGATAGATTTTGAACAGATCTAGAAATTCAAGGCTGGGCATCAACAAGCGCTGTGGGCCATCAACAGCAGCAGAATTGTACTCGAACACAATCTGTAACCTCATGGCCTGGCATATCCTCCACTCTACCATTACTATCAAGCCAGCGGATCAACACTGGTTTGATGAAGAGTGCAGGAGGGCATGCCAGGAGCAGCAACAGTTATACCTAAAAATGAGGTGTCAACCTGGTGAAGTTATAACACAGGACAACTTGTATGCCAAACAGCACAAACAGCAAGTTATAGACAGGGCTAAGCGATCCCACAACCAATGGATCAGAACTAAGCTCTGCAGTCCTGCCACATCTCAGTTGTGAATGGTGGTGGACAATTAAACAAATCACTGGAGGAGGGGGCTCCACAAATATCCCCATCCTCAATGATGGAGGAGCCCAGGACATCAGTGCAAAAGATAAGGCTGAAGCATTTGCTACAATCTTCAGCCAGAAGTGCCAAGTGGATGATCCATCTCGGCCTCCTCCAGAAGTCCCCAGCATCACAGATGCCGGTCTTCAGCCAATTCGATTTACTCCACGTGATATCAAGAAATGCCTGAAGGCGCTGGATACTGCAAAGGCTATAGGCCCTGACAATATTCCGGCAATAGTACTGAAGACTTGTGCTCCAGAACTTGCCACGTCCCTAGCCAAGTTGTTCCAGTACAGTTACAACACTGGTATCTACCCGGCTATGTGGAAAATTGCCCAGGTATGTCCTGTACACAAAAAGCAGGACAAATCCAACCCGGTCAATTACCGCCCCATCAGTCTACTCTCGATCATCAGTAAAGTAATGTAAGGGGTGATCAACAATGCTATCAAACAGCACTTGCTTAGCAATAACCTGCTCACTGATGCCCAGTTTGGGTTCCGCCAGGGCCACTCAGTTCCTGAGCTCATTACAGCCTTGGTTCAAACATGGACAAAAGAGCTGAACTCCTGAGGTGAGGTGAGACTGACTGCCCTCGACATCAAGGCTGCATTTGACGACATTTGTGGCATCAAGGAGCCCGAGCAAAACTGGAGTCAATGGGGATCAGGGGGAAAACTCTCCGCTGGTTGGAGTCATACCTAGCACAAAGGAAGATGGTTGTGGTTGTTGGAGGTCAGTCATCTCAGCTCCAGGACATCACTGCAGGAGTTCTTCAGGTTGGTGCCCTCTGCCCAACCATCTTCAGCTACTTTATCAATGACTTTCCTTCCATAATAAAGTCAGAAGTGGGGATGTTCACTGATGATTGTGCAATGTTCAGCACCAATCGCAACTCCTCAGATACCGAAGCAGTTCATATCCAAATGCAGCAAGATCTGGACAATATCCAGGCTTGAGCTGACAAGTGGCAAGTAGCGTTCGGGCCTCACAAGTGCCAGGCAATCACCATCTTCAACAAGAGAGAATCTATCCATCACCCCTTGACGTTCAATGGCATTACTATCACTGAATCCTCCACTATCAACATCCTGGGGGGTTACCATTGACCAGAAACTGAACTGGACTAACTATATAAATACTGTGGCTACAAGAGCAAGTCAGAGCCTAGGAATCCTGCAACAAGTAGCTCACCTTGTGACTCCCCAAAGCTTGTCCACCATCTACAAGTCACAAGTGAGGATGTGATGGAATATTCCCCACTTGCCTGGATGAGTGCAGCTCCAACAACACTCAAGAAGATTGACACTGTCCAGGACAAAGCAGCCCACTTGATTGGCATCCCGTCCACAAACATTCACTCCCTCCACCACCGACACACTGTAGCAGCAGTGTGTACAATCTACAAGATGCACCGCAAGGATTCTAAGGCTCCTTAGGCAGCACCTTCCAAATCCACATCTAGAAGGACAAGGGCAGCAGATAGATGGGAACTCCACCACCTGGAACTTCCCCTCCAAGTCACTTGCCATCCTGACTTGGAAATATATCGGCCGTTCCTTCGCTGTCGCTGGGTCAAAATCCTGGAATTCCCTTCCTAACAGCACTGTGGGTGTACCTACACCACATGGACTGCAGCAGCAGTTCAAGAAGGCAGCTCACCACCACCTTCTCAAGGGCAACTAGGGATGGGAAATAAATGCTGGCCCAGCCAGCGAAGCCCACATCCCGTAAATGAATTTTAAAAATACTGCCCTCCACTTATTTCACCGAGGCAGGGAGAAAATGGATGGGGTGATTTTTTTAATGGCAGTACCTGATTACCAATTTTTTTGTCTTTGGTTCCCAGCCTCAGCCAGACAGGTTGAGAGGCTAGCTGGCTGGCCAGGAGGGTCGGCCTGATCAGCTACAGGCTGCAGCAGGGGAGAAAAATTGGGAGGGCGAGATGGAAAAAGTGGAGGGTGATCTTAAGACCATAAGAAATAGGACCAAGGCCATTTGGCCCCTCCAGCCTGCTCTGTTATTCAATAGGATGGCTGATCTGATTGTGGCCTTATATCCACTTCCTTGCCTGCTCCTTGACTCCCTTGTCGATCAAAAATCAGTCTAACACAGCCTTGTCTTATCTAATGACCCAGCCTGCACTGCTCATTGGAGTAGAGAATTCCAATGACCAATGACCCTCTGAGAGAAGAAATTCCTTCTCATCTCCATCTTAAATGGGGCTCTCCTTATTTCTAAACTGTGCCCCCTAGTTCTAGATTCCTTCATGAGCGAAAGTATCCTCTCAGCATCTATGCTGTTGAGCCCCCTCAGAATCTTATGTTTCAATAAGATCACTCCTCATTCTTCTGAACTCCAATGAGCATAGGCCCAACCTGCTCAACCTTTCCTCATAAGACAACCCTTTCATCCCATGAATCAGCCTAGTGAACCTTCTCTGAGCTGCATCCAATGCAAATATATTGTTCCTTAAATAAGGAGACCAAAACTGTTCACAGTACTTTAGGCGTGGCCTCACCAATGTCCTGTACAACTGTAGAAAGACTTCCCTACTCTTATGACCCATCTCCCTTACAACAAAGGCCTACATTCCATTTGCCTTCCTAATTACATGCAAAAGAAGCAGGGTAGGTTATTCAACCCCTTGAGTCAGTTCCTCCATTCAATACGATCATGGCTGATCATTGTGGCTTCAACTCCACTTTCCTTCCTAACCCCTATACCCTTTGACTCCCTTGTTAGCCAAGAATCTAACTACCACAGCCTTAAAAATATTCAATGACCCTGCCTTCACCGCTCTCTAGGGGAGAGTGTACAACAGTCTCACGACCCTCTGGGAGAAAAAATTTCTCCTCATCTTTGTCTTCAATGGAGGACCCCTTATTTTTAAACTGTGTTCCCCATTTCTAGGGTGGAATCACCCCAGATTTGCACTAAGTGAGGTATCGGACAGGAAAAAGAATGTTTTACCCGCCAGCCACAATGGCGGCTTTTCATGCTGCATCGTCCCAATCCCGTCTCGTTAATCATGCATTCCCAGGAAACACATCATTTCGATGGCGAATGAGCTCTCATTCACCTGCCACGCAGTCACCTCGCCGCTTCCTCACGCCAAGTGTCATATTTAAAGTGCAGTCACGCGCACACCTCAGTGCTTCCAGCCCAGGACTGCTGTACGGACAACATGGCCCGAAAGGCAAGAAGACTGCAGCTCCCCAATTCAATGATGTGTCCATGGAACGCATTTTGGATGCCGTGGAGGTTTGCCGTGATGTCCTCTACCCCCGCTCGGACTGCAGGAGGTCCAGCAATCTCAGCACTCCAGCTTGGTGGGCGATGGCAGTTGTGATCAGTGCCAACGCTGCACAGGACAGGTTGACCATCCAGTACAGAAAGAGAATGCCGCCAGGGTAAGGCAACCATCTCATCACTCTAAACTCACGCACTCACAGGGCCATCATACATTCACTGGCATCTCACTCACTGCCAGCTCAAGGGACATCACCACACACTCTCTCACACACACCCTCACATCTCCATCTGGCCTCATCTCCTCTAGGGACTGCCGCCTCAGCCCTCACCATCTTGAGGCCACTTGCACAGATTAACTTGAGCCCCCTCACACACCCTGGGATACCCCCTTCCCCAGTACAGCCCTCGCCCTGCAGCCTCTTCCCTTGCCTGAGGCCACTTCTCCCCCTTCCCCAAGCAAGCCCTAGCCCTGCAGCCATAGAAAAGCCATCCCCGTCTTATGGCTGGTCTGGTAGTTGGAGACCAGCTTGTGAACCCCCCTAAAACTGATGTGGTGCTGTCAGCGGAACCTGGCGCTGAGGACAGCGAGTGCTGCCCGAAGCAATGTGGGTAGACAGACCTCGAAGTCTTGAGTGAAGTGCAGCTCGCCAGGTGCACATCGCTTATGTACAGTTGTGAAACACGTCAACGCGCAATCCAGTCGGGGTGGAGGGATGATTCCGGTGAACTGGGCTTATAATGACATGCAGATGAATTACAAAGAAATGCCTGACATCTAACGGCAGATAACACAGTCCACCGTTGATGGGCAGAACGGACGATTGCAAACTGGTTTCACAGAGTCATGAAATCGATTTTTGGCCCTCTTGCCATGTTGTCCACTCACGCCAACCAACACGCCTGACACCAGCAGGCACAGAAAGTTCCACCCCCTAGTCTCCCCTACAAGGGGAAACATCCTCTCAGCACCCACCCTGTCAAGTCCCCTCAGGATCTTATATGTTTCAATAAGATCGCCTCTCGTTCTTCTAAACTCCAATGGATTCAGGTCCAGCCTGTCCAACCTTTCCTCATAAGATAACCCCCCCGATCCCTGGAATGAGTCGAATGAACCTTCTCTGAACTGCTCTTAATGCAATTATGTGTACATTAAAATCACCCATAGTTATTACCGTACCTTCCTCACAAGGCCCCATTATTTCTTTATAATGGTTGATGTTGATGATGCTCTGAACAATGGTCAAACGGACGTGAAACATTGGGCTGAATCTTCGGCTCGGCGAGTGGGGGCGGGGCCCGCTCGCCAAGGCGTAAAATGACGTGAGGTGATGTCGGGCGTGCGTCCCAACGTCACCGCGCATCATTTAGATTTTCAGTTCGGCAGACACGCAGCCAACTCGGCTGCACGCCCGCCAAACTCTCAAAGGCCTGTTAAGGCCATTAAGGAACTAGTTAAGCCTATTGAGAAAGCTGCCCGTCCAACCTTAATAGCCCAGGCGGCCTTCGCATTTTTCATGGAACCTCATTCACGGGCGGGATGAGGTTTCATGAAGGGCTTATAAATTTTCATTAAAGTTCATTGACATGTCCCAGCTCATGTGACGCAGTCACATGAGGGAACGTGTCTTAAATTTTTTTCTTTTCTTCCTTAAAATTTTTGGAACTTAAACCAATCTCCCCGAGGCAGCTCTGTGCCTCAGGGAGATTTCTGCGCGTGAAAGAGCACAGGCCCTGACTCAGGGACCCCCCACTCCCGCGCCCCCCCCCCGGCCACACAGGGAGCGCTCAGCGCTTCCGGGCGCTTGTCACGCTGGGCGGGCCTTAATTGGCCCTCCCATGTAAAATGGCAGCACGGACCCAATCAGGGGCACCGATCGGGTTCACGTCCGGCCCCCAAACAACACCACCCCCCCCGCCCCACCCCCACCCCCGCCAACCCCGGACAGGGCGAAAAATCTACCTATTAACTCTGTTTTCATCTGCACGGATGCTGCCAGACCTGCTGAGTTTTTCCACCATTTTCTGTTTTTTGTTTCAGACTTCCAGCATCTGCAGTATTTTGCTTTTACCCCATTATTTCTTCCTCTACACCCCACCCTATAATGTGATTAATATTAGGGGGCCTTGCCAGCGATGCCCGCATCCTGTGAAAGTATTTTTTTAAACTATTCCTACAAGTGACTTCCAACATTTATTATTTTTTATGTCTACTCAAACTGATTCTACATCTTGATCTGTAAGACTAAGATCATTTCTCTCTATTGTACGAATGCCATCCTAAATTAACAGAGCTACCCCTTTATCTGTCCCTAGCTTCCTGTCCTTCCAAAATATCAAGCATCCTTGCATATTCAGGTCCCAGCCTTTGTCCTCTTGCAGCTATCTCTGCAATGACTAACAGAACATACATACTTATTTCTATTTGAGCTCAATTCATCTGCTTTGTTACGAATGCTGCATACATTCAGATACAGAGCCTTTAACTCTGTCATTTTACCATTTTTGCAATATTTGGCCTTATCTGCTGGCACACTCTTCAGCTTGGGCGCTCTGTCCCTTCCTGCCACACTCTTTTTATCATTTCCCTCATTGCTAGCCTTGCACTCCTGCCTTGTCTTCTCTCCAATTTATCACATCTTCCCACACTTGATCTCCACTATATAGTTTAAAGTCCTCTCCACTGCCCCTCTCCAATTACTTGCTATACCTACATGCGAATATTCCGTGGGGGTGGAAATGAAGACCAGAGGAGAGATGTCAGTAGCAGGGTGCAGAATCAGCCACAGGTATGCTGTAGAGATAAGCAAAACAAGGTAGAAAATGGATAAAATTCTTGCTGCTAAATGAGGCTTCCCCTCCCCCAGTCCCCATTTCACTGAGACACTTTTGGTTTCCATTTCCAACTCTCATCTCTGACTAAGGCTGCCTATTAGTGATGCACTATAGAAAGCTTAGAAATGCCCTCATTCAGAAGTAGGCTGAAACTGCACTGACTCAATTCACTCAAGATCTTTCCAGCCAGCAGAGTTTTTACAATCAAAGTTAGACAACCCCAGAGTTGAGAGGGCTAAGTATCTCTAATTCCCAGTACCACAATGGCTCTGTCAGTGGAGTAGGTGGTGGCATAATCGTATTGTCACTGGACTAATCCACAAACCCTGGGTAATGCTCTGGGAGCTGTGGCAGATGGTGAAATTTGAATTCAGTTACAAAATCTGCCATTTAAAGTCCATGGATCGATTAACCCATCTAGTCAACTAATGCCCTTTGGGAAAGGAAGTCTCTCCTGTCAGGCCTACATGTGAGTTCTGATCCACAGCAATATGACTGACTCTTAACAGACCTCTGAAATGCCCTAGCAAGCCACTCAGCTGTATCAGACTGCTCAAAAGCCTAAAAAGAATGAAAGTGGATGCCATTGACCCAGGCGCCAGAAATGACAATGGCAAACTCAGCCCTGTCGACCCTGCAAAGTCCTCCTGACTAATACTTGTGCCAAAATTGGGAGGTCTATCTGACAGACTAGTCAAGCAACAGCCTGACATCGTCATACTCACAGAATTATGCCTTACAGATCATGTCCCAGACACCACCATCGCCATCCCTGGGTATGTGAAAGGTGGCGGCACAGTGGTATACAGTCAGGAGGGAGTTGCCCTGGGAGTCCTCAACATCACCTCCAGGTCCCCACGAAGTTTCATGGTATCAGGTTAAACATGGGCAAGGAAACCTCCTGCTGATTACCACGTACCGCCCTCCCTCAGCTGGTGAATCAGTGATCCTCCATGTTGAACACCACATGGAGGAAGCACTGAGGGTGGCAAGGGCACAGGATGTCCTCTGATTGGGGGACTTCAACATCCATTAGCAAGACGGGCTCGATAACCATGATCCTATTGAATGGTGCAGCAGATCATCATGATGGCATACACCGGTCCATAGGTGATGTTATCATTTCCCTCTGTCACTGGCTAGTGTCTCACAGGGGCAATAATCGATGTTTTTGACCTTCATGTTGTGTTTGCAAGTGTTCTTGAAGCAGAGCTTTGAGAATCGTACTGGTCACCTGACCCTGGCTACCTCACCGTACAGAAACTCCTTGGGGAAATGTCCACTTTCAATGCCTGAGACAGCGAAGTCACCTCTGCTTGATGAGTGCCAAAATGCTTGGGAGCTTTAACTTTGAGAGGGCTGGCATATTGATGATCTCGTCCTTCAATGAGATGCCCTGAAAAAGCAATCAAAATAGTGTTTACATGAACACATGCAGCATTCATTCACAAGAGTTCAAAGGTTTGGGGGCCAGAGCCTTTCTCCAGGTAAACAAGTTGACAACTATTAACCATCTAGAGTCAGAACCGCTCAGAAGTCATCAGAAAATGCTCCGAGTGAGCTCGACTCTTTATTGCTTCAATAATTAAAATGCAACATTTTGGGGCCGAATATACTTTTTACATCCACCCCCAAATAAATAATCTCTAATCCTGCATTAACAATACAAAGTGTTCACAATTCATCAATATACCTGCAGTATGACAGACTTTAAAGTGCCTCTTTTAAATAGACGTTTAAAAAAAATGATTTTATGACGCAAAATGCAATGAAACTCTGGCCTGGCACAGTATTGTCAATACTTTGCCCATTTCTCCCTCCTGACGACGATGCGGATAGATGTAAAAATAGACAGAGAACTGGCTCTGAGATGCTTTACACAATAAAAAAAAGCTTTGATGAATCTGGAAATGAAATCACACCCTGTTAAAAAATTCTAATTTTAGAACGGAAAAGCATATTCTGAATGCAAAGATGTCTCTATCAATCTGTGCCGTGCTAGACATACATTTAGACCTTCCGCAATGAATATTAACCACTCTCCAAAGGCAGCTGTTACCTAGGAAGTCAGTGATAAAAATAGAAAGAGCTGAGCTTGTGATGGAGAAGAAAAACAGCTGGAGCATAAAGAAGAATAAAATGGAATTGAGATCCACCTGTTGAATTCATTGGTAACTTCAGTAATAGCGTTGCACTCAAGTCATCACCCATTCATTGAGTGCAGGCACAACAGATGTTTTGTTAATAAGTCTATTCTGGCAGACAGCTACAGAATAACAACAGGCGATTTATATGTGAAAATGAGTGATTGAACCAGGGATTTCTTCCATGTTTGCAAGGGACATTTTTTTGGCACGCTGATTAAGACCAATTTTACCAGTAATACTTTTCTGTTTACTTCCACTGCTGCAGGAGCTGCAAAGAGGTAGGTTTTAAGGGGCATTTTAAAGGAGAGAGATGTAAAGAGGCAGTGAGGCTTACGGGCTGGGTGGGGGGAGTTGGGGGGCGGGGTGGGATTCCAGAGCTTAAGGTCTAGGCAGCTGAAGGCACCAGTGGTGAAGCAGTGAAAATCGTACTGTTATAGAGTCATAGAGGTCTACAGCACAGAAAAAGGCCCTTCGGCCCATCGAGTCTGCGCCAGTCAAATAAGTACCTAACTATTCTATTCCCATTTTCCAGCACTAGGCCCATAGCCTTGTATGCCATGGCATCGCAAGTGCACATCCAAATACTTCTTAAATGTTATGAGGGTTTCTGCCTCTACCACCCTTTCAGGCAGTGAGTTCCAGATTCCCACCGCCCTCTGGGTGAAAAAATTCTTCCTCACATCCCCTCTAAACCTCCTGCCCCTTACCTTAAATCAATGCGCCCTGGTTATTGATCGCTTCTCCAAGGGGAAAAGTTCTTTCCTGTTTATCCTACCTATGCCGGAATTGGAGGAGCAAAGATGTCTCGGAGAGTTGTAGGTTGGAGAGGTTACAGAGATTGAGAGGATGAGGCCATGGAGGGATTGAAATGCTGGGCAGACTTGCTGCAGGATTTACACTCTTGTACTGTAGAAGCTGGTTGGCTGGAGTTGCCATGGGAATTGGCCTTGTCAGAATTTGAAGGGCCCAAGGCACAAAAGGCACCACTATACTATTTTCCTTGATAGATGATAGAAAATTGAACGATTATGGTGAATTAGAAAGATGTCTGAAGGATTAGAGAAATTGAGAGGTTTTCTTTTTTAGGGCTAACCAAATAGACTGCAGAACCTTTTCCCATCCTGCGCTCGACTATATGGCGTGGCAGTGAACCTTCGCACTGCAAAGTAAACTAGGAAGTATTATTGATATAATTGATCTCAATCACCTTACCAAGAAAATCTTGTAAAATATCCCTCATAAATACGGAAAAAATCCTTAGCATAATCACTCGCTTTCATATATAAATTTTCTGTTGTTGTTCTGCAGCTGTCTGCCAGAGTAGAATCATTGAAGAGGAAGCTAGATAAGCACATGAGAGAGAAAGGGACAAAAGATTATGTTGATAGGATGAGGTGAAGTGTTGGGGGGCAACTGATGTGGGGCATGAACTCCGGCATTGACCAGTTGAGTCAAACTGCACTGTAAAGCTCCATGTAAAAGAGCAAGATACAGCCTGGGAACTGAGTTTGCCAGCTGTGTGTGTTGGAAAACGGCAGCCAATGTGCCTACAAGTTTCCCATTGCACAGCGACAGCAGGTGAGGGCTATAAAGCTACTTTTGTGTGCCCACCGAAATCAGAGCCCATCAGACTCTCAACACTGGAAGTTTTAAATGAACAATCATTAGGAATTTCCTCAAAGCTTCTCTCCCGTTCTGCTGGTGTAATGTTGGCGGACGTGTGGTGCAGACATGCCTACTTGCAGGAAACAGCAGCAGAGGTGGAGAAAGACAAAGGAAATGCCCAGAAAATTAATGCATGTGACATCAATGCGAATAGTTCTGACGAAAGCTACATCCTGGGCACAAATTCTCATTACCTTTTTGTGAAGGGTTCGAATTCTTCTTTTCAATTCATTCTCAGGATTTCAGTTTTTACTTCAGATCTCCAGCATCTGCAGTATTTTGCTCTTATGTACTGCCCATTCCTGGTTACCCCTTGAGATGTTGTTGAGGGACATCCTTCTCAAACTGTTGGCCCGGGCATTTGATTCAACCCTGTGCCTTGTTAGGCCCCTGCAGAGCGAATTTAAGAGTCAATGACATTGGTGTGGGACTGGATTCACACACACCGCCTCAAACTAATTGATTTCCAAACTGAAATCACTTTGTTCCTTTAACAAATATATCAATTTAAATTTCCCTAGCAGGCTGAAAATTCATTTCAACGTGAATAAGTGTGAAGTTGGTAAAATAAAAACAGAAAGGCAGTGTATTTCTTAGATGGTGAGAGGTTGGGAAATGTCAATGTGCAAAGGGACCTGGGTGTCTTTCTTCATCAGTCACTAAAAGTTAACATGCAGGTCCAGCAAGCAATTAGGAAGGCAAATGGTATGTTGCAGTTCACCGCAAGGGAACTAGAGTACAGGAGTAAACATGCCTTGCTGCAGTTGTATGGAGTTTTTTTGAGACTGCGCTTGGAGTATTGTGTACAGTTTCGGTCTCCTTATTTAAGGAAGAGTATACTTGCCATAGAGGGAGTGCAACAGAGGTTCACCAGACTAATCCCTGGGATGGCAGTGTTGCATTATGAGGAGAGATTGAGGAAACTGGTCCTGTATTCTCTAGAGTTTTGAAGGATGAGAGGTGATCTCACCGAGACTTACAAAATTCTTAGAGGGCGTGATGGGACAGATGTGGATAGGATGTTTCCCCTGACTGGTCACTGTCTCAGAATAAGGTGCAGGCTATCTAAGACTGAGATGTGGATGAATTTCTTCGCTCAAAGGGATGGTGAATCTTTGGAATTCTCTACCCCAGAGGGCTGTGGAAGCTCAGTCATTGAGCATGTTCAAGACAGAAATCGATAGATAGTGGGGAAAAATGGCATGAAGGTAGGTGATCAGCCGCGATCTGTTTGACTGGAGGATCAGGCTCGATGGGCCAAATTGCCTATTCCTGCTCCTATTTCCTATGTTCCTGTATGCGAGTGGTGGAGGTTCCAAAGGGACAGTTTGTGCAATGTTCACCCGAGGCTGCCTGGGAGCATGGCCAGGCATCGACCTGGAACGTGCAGGGAACAAACAGGCCATACGTAACCAACTAAGCCCTATTAAGATGCAGGCATGCGTGGCTAGGCGGCACTCTTGAAGGGACCATGTGGTGCGATAAGCTAGCCAACTCTGTGTGTACACAGTTGAGGTAGATGCAGAAAGGCTGTTGTCGTGCGCTGGTTTTGTCTCAGTCCAGATTGTCTGAGAGATCTGCACTGGGAGGAAAATGGCTTTTTCTGCTCCATGAGACAAGCTTCATGACTTGTAGAATTCCTGGAGCACATCCGGCATGCCATTCTTCACACCACTGGAAAAGGATCATGCAGACAATTTTAAAGCTGGAGCAGAGATCAGCCCTGTTGAATGTAGACATTCGGGGATCAAGAAGCATTACATCCTCCATCAGGCCAAATACTTCTTTTCAGCTCAAAGAATTCTTTATAAAACCTAAACCCATCGAAGACTTGAAAGGTTCCAGAGGGCTGGTGTGTTGCCCACCACCAGATGGGAACACCACCACCTGGATGTTCCCCTCCGAGTCACACACCATCCTGACTTGGAAATATGTCGCTGCTCCTTCACTGTCACTGGGTCAAACTCCTGGAGCTCCCTCCCTAACAGCACTGTGGGTGTACCTACACCACATGGACTGCAGTGATTCAAGAAGGCAGCTCACCATCACCTTCTCAAGGGCAACTAGGGATGGGCAATAAATGCTGGCCCAGTCAGCGAAGCCCACAATCCATGAATGAATAAAAAAAAAACATGTAAAATAAAGTGGATTGCCAACCTGCTACTTTCCTGCCTACTCTCAACCTGTCCGCCATATTATGTGGGGGCAAGTTAGGTGTCAGGCAGCCTTTAATTGGCTACCTGCCACTTGTGGTGAATTAAGGGGAGATGAAGGTCAATTAAGGCCTATTGTTAGAGGCCCACTGGGAACTTACAGTCAGCTTTTGGGCCTCCTGAGATGTCGGGGACTAGGCCAGCTGGCTGGAAGCGGCATCTGGGTGGCAGACTCTGGGTGGGTGCCTGTGCTCCAGGCTGGCTTTGAGGCCCTTCCCACCTGCATGTCTTCAACAATGAATGGATTGCTCGACAGAGAGCCGGCATGGCCCCGGTGGGCTGAATGGCCTCCCTTGGTGCAGTTATGACTCTATGAAGGGGCAGCCCCTCAACTTCTGGCTGGATCTGCTCCTAGGTCTGACCAAGGTAGCCATCTATGGGTCCAAGGTGGGGCTGATGGATGTTACTCTGGCTGCTTGCCTATCTTCTGCCATCTTGTCCATGCCCAGGTGGTCCTGGAGAAGGAACGTTCAGTGTAAACCTACAGCCAATGGGCATTGCAATGGGAATGAAGTGTGTGGTGAGCACCAGAGAATAATGTTATAGCTTAGTTTTATAGGTTTCCCTCTGTTCGGTTCAAGAGATAAATAGAAATCTTTCTGACTATAGCATCTCTCATTATATTTAGGCCAGAAAAAAGTGAGAGAAGTGAAGATAATGGAAGGAAGAGAATTTCAGATGTGTGACTTTTGATGGTTGCTTGTCATCTCACTAGGATAAGAAATTCAAGTGTTGCTGATGGCCCAAATCACTTGCCCTGAACTAGAAAGTGAATGAACTGAAGAAAAGACCAAGGGTCTCATCTACTCTCCATTTCCAGGCTGAAAAGATTTCAGACTTCTACGCCGTGCAGAGTAGCCTGTTCTACCCAGAGAAATGGGAATAAGTAATACAATAGAACACAATCCTTGTGTAAGGCAGGAGGATGCAACATGAGGCTAGAAATTAGAGTTGATTATATCAATAAAAAAGTGCTTCACATATCCTGATATCATTGCCCTTTCTGGTATTTTAGAGGAGGTGTTAAGGTGTTTTGACCACTTTTAAATAATGAACTGAGGAATGTCCTTAAAATATCTTCACCTACTATTAATAATAATTTGCAATGAATACAAATCGTGAGTAAGGTGTTATGTATAGTACCCTGGTTAGTGACTGATCTCTCCTTTCAATTGTCATAAATTATATTAATCAAACTTTGATTTCAGTTTTGTAGCCGTTTAGTTGTTAGTAGACAGGCATTAAACTCATTCGGAAGCAAATACTCATCGGGCAGAATTTTACACCTCGTGGACGGGCACGTGCCCAACTTGATCGGGGGGGTAGAATAGCACTAGAGGATGTCGGGTGAGCGTCCTGAAGTCATCCCACACACGTGCAATCTCCAGGTCAGCAGGCACATGTGGGTGTCAGAGCTGCACCCACTATCAATTAAAAGGCCACTTAAGGCCATTAAAAACCCAGTGGAACCCGATTTTACCTTGCCCGTGTGATTCCATGCTCATCGCACGGGCAAAATGGGCAGGCAGGCAGCCCACATTTTGCAAAACCTCATCCAAGGGCGGGATAAGAAGGGTCAGCAGCATTGCCAGTGTGAGTAATGAGGAGTTTAGGAGATTGTTACTGGTTGCTTATTTGAACTTGACAGCTTCATCTCTGTTCTGAGCTTCATTCTTAGCATTTCCAGGCTTCATTTCAGGACTCATTGGTGTATCCAAGGCCCCTGGAGGATTTTGACTGTGTGGACCCTTCCAGGTATCAGGCAGCCTTCCGTTACCCTGGTAACGGGGATTGTGGTCTCCGCTGGTGGCACCTCCTCTGAGGAGGAGGAGAGGGGCAGAAGGGAGAGGGGGCCAGGTGTCCCAATGCAGCTTCCAGGGGAGCGACCTGTGGGAGGAGAGGCTCAGGCACAAGGGGTGCAGGGCCAGCAGGAAGTCTAAGGCGGCAGGGGCTGCAGAAGATGTCTCTATCCTGCTGCCAGGGCTTACAGGCGGTGATGCAGCTACCTCAATATGTACGAGGTGCAATGCCAAAGGAGGCTCCGCCTCTCCAGGCAGACTGTGACCTCCATTTGTCAGATGATTGGACCTGAGATCAGCTCTGACTGTGTGGGTGGACACCCCATGCCAGTGGCTCTGAAGGTCACAGTGGCCCTCAACTTCTATGCTTCCGGCTCTTTCCAGGGGTCAGTGGGGGATCTTTGTGGAGTGTCCCAATCAGCTGTCCACAGTTGCGTCAAGCTGGTGACAGAAGCTCTGTTCAGGTGGGTAATGACCTTTATACATTTCCATATGGATGAGGCCAATCAGGCTGAGTGAGCCAGAGGCTTTGCAGCGATTGTTCAGTTCCCCCGCATCCAGTGTGCAATCGACTGCACACATGTGGCCAGCGGGTCAGCCGGGTGCCTTCGTCAACAGGAAAGGACCCCACTCGATGAATGTCCAGATAGTTTGTGACCACAGGACACAGATTCTGTAAGTCTGTGCAAGGTACCCAGGCAGCTCCCCTGACGCTTACGTCCTCAGACACTCCCAGGTGCCGAGGCTATTCAGTGCTCCAGCCCGACTGGATGGATGGTTGCTGGGTGACAAGGGCTATCCATTGAAATGGTGGCTTATGATGCTGCTCCGCCACCCAAGAACAGAGACAGAGCAGCGTTATAATAGGAGTCATGCCTCCACAAGAGCGGTGACGGGGGGACCATAGGTCTTCTGAAGATGAGCTTCCAATGCCTGGACCGTTCAGGCATTACACTACCCTCCAGAGCTGGTGTCACTGATAGTGGTTGCATTCTGCGCTCTCTATAATCTGACACTGGCAAGGGGGGGACCCACTGGATGAAGAGGATCTTGAAGCAGCTGCACAGACCACAGAGGATGAATCCAGTAGTGAGTCAGGAGAAAAGAATGGTGAGGAGAATGCTGAGGGTGTGGAGTCACACCTCTGTATCCTCCAGGGAGGCAGGAACACCAGGGACACCTTGATCCAATGATCCTTCAGCTAGGCTGCCAAAGATCTGCTTCCACCTCATGCCAGGGCTGCCGCCTCCATCCCCGATGTCTGAAATGACCCTTTCATTTGAACCCAAAGTCCATTGAGTGCCTGTGCAATAAAGTTTGGAGCCACTCATGTTTGACATCACATGCTGGCATACCCTGCACCAAAAAACATGAAAAGGTGAAGCAGACTCAGGTCATTACGACAAAAACAAACTTTACCTCATTTCGACAATCCAAAAAAATTTACAAAACCTTCTCCGAACTTCATTCCCAGACCAGTAAACATGAACGAAACATTACACAACAGAAGATCACCATGACCGCTCCCACTAGTGCTCATGGTGCCTTAAACTGACGTTTGCGAGTGCTATGTCTTGCTGAATCCCCAAACCCCCTCGCTGGCAGCAGCATTGGAGGCAGCTGCTGACTCTGCTGTCCTGTTGGCCTTGATCACCTTGGCAGTCGTCCTCTGGCCTGTGGAGCCTGTGCTGGCCCCGCCTGGGGGGGAGCGGCCAGTGCCACAGCTGGCATCTACCCAGTCGCCACAGCCTCATCGGATGCCATGGTCACTGTCAGAGGGGCAGAGGAGCTGTTGATGTCATCCAGAGTGTCGGTGCAGACTCGATGGGCCGAAGGGCCTCTTCTGCACTGTGATTCTGTGATTCCGTGAGAGGAGCCCACAGAGATGACAAGCAGCTCGTGCACCAATGTGAGGTTGCTCTGGACCTCCCTGATCGCCTTTGATGGACGGGCACCTAGCTGGGATACTGGGCACCTCATCCATCTCCCACACTGGCACTGAGCACCTGAGGTCATTGCCTGTGTGAGGGCTTGCAGGTCCGAGAGCAACCCCAGGAACATCTCATTCTGTCCCTGGAGCTGCCTCTCCATGAGAGTTACCACTGTCTCAATGGAGGAAGCAGTGCGCTTGGTCATGAGGGTCAATGCAGTGCTCCTACTCCACATGGACTTCGCAACAGAGACAATGGCCAGCATACCCTCATGGATCTCTGCCAGATCCTCCCGCACATCCCTCTGGACATCCAGCATCTGCCACCTAATGGACAACTCCAGAGGCTCATCATATGTCTTCAACTCAACATTGTCCTGTTCTCCAGCAGTCGTCCAACTGCCGGCACCCTGGGCATTCTCTACCTCCACCCGTTCCTCAAGCAAGTGTGAAGTGCCCTCACCAACGTGCTCTGACGTTCTAGTTGAGAATCTAACGCCCACCGAGGTGCTGGTATCTGCGCTGGTGCCTGGTTCAGAGAGCGGGAGTGACGCAGCTTCAGCTGAAACCCGGAGGTCCTCTGACATCGGGGTGGCTCTTTGGGTTCCTGAGATTGAGTCCATGCTGGTAAATCACCTGGGCTGCCACCTCCTCCCAAGCTCTTTTTTGTTAGGTGTGGTGGCCTCCTTCCATCTCTGGGGACAAGAGTGTCCCTCCTGACAGCCACCTCCCCCAGGAAGACCACAAAGCACTTGTCCGAAAACCAGCGGGGGGGTGCCGACTGCCTACCCAACCTGCCCTCCCACCTGGCGTCTCCAGCCACACCTGAGGCCATAACTTCGGTGCCCAGAACGCAGCAAATATGTTCTTCCCTGGCAGCCTTCAAGAAGCTGTCTATACCAACAGGCCCCAGCCCCCGCCCAGCCCTTCCCGACCATTGGGAAGACGCGTGTCACACTAGGCGGGCCTTAATTGGCCAGCCAGCATGAAACCCCAGTTGGGGGCCAATTGCGGGCGACAGCCCATTTCCTGACCAGTTGCGATCCCGCCGATCGTACTCACCCACTGAATACATCATATTCATTGTCGTAAACTGAACAAAAATGCTCTACTGGCCAGCCAGAAGCACTAGTCTGTATCTAGGCTTATGAACACTGGCACATGTGTATCTCAATGGTGGAAAGTTCACTCCCCACACCAAGCGCTGACTCCATTGTTAGCCGTGTCAGGATCTGGTCGTCAACCTCCAGGCGTCTACAAACGATCAGAGCATTTTCATCAGCACAATTTCGAGGTTGAGTATCTCGCGGGTTCACGCAACCGAATAGCTGACATGCTTGGCCGTACTACTATCACAGACAGAATTAGCGATAGTGAAGCCTTGCGACATTGAAGACTACATAATCATGGTGGTTTCACATGAAACCATGAATCTTGTTACACGAGGCGTGTTGGAGACAGAATCATCAACAAACAGCCTACTGCAGAAAGTAAGCCAGTGCCTAAAAACTGAGTGGCCTCATGAAATAGAGGAAGAACTGATCCTGTACTACAGGGTAGACAATGAACTCGCAGTGTCTGAGGCCGAATGGCCTACTCCTGCTCCTAATTCGTATGTTCGTATTTGGGGTAGGTAGGAATGTGGGATTGGGGCCACAATCAGATCAGCCATGACCTTATTGAATGGTAGAGAGGGTCGAGAGACTGAATGGCCTACTCCTGCTCCTAATTCGTATGTTCATGTGTTGATGATAGCTGCATTGCATGCAGAACTCAAGCAGTTATCCCAAAAGTGCTACAGCAACGTATATTGCATCTTGCCCAGGAGGGACAGTCGGGTGTTGTTAAGGTGAAACAACAATTCCATGAAGCGGTCTGCTGACCAGCAATTGATTATTGAGTAGAAGAGTTCATTAGAAACTGTGCAGCATATACACTCAGTGTATCTTATTAAACCATGTCCTACACCACTACAACCAACCCAATGGCCAACAAAATGATGACAACAACTCCAAGTTGATATCTTTGGAGGAGTGCGAGCACCCACTAGCAATCAACAGGTTTTGCTTTTTGTTCATGATCAACATAGGAAATGGTCAGAAATCGGCACAACAAATTCCATATCCGGCACTTCAGTCATTGACATTTTAGGCAAATTGTTTACAAAATGGGGTTTGCCAGAGACTATCACTCTAGACAATGGACTATAGTTTGTCTCCTGTCAGTTCATGGATTTCCTAACAAGCGACTGAGTTCACCACCTTCTGACATTGCGATGTAACTGGCAATCGAATGGGAGCATCAAATGACTCAACAGGGTGATCATGGACAGTCTGGGAGCTAGTATGTCGAAGGGGAAAATGCTTGAACAATCCATCTATATCCTACTCTGTACATATTGATCCAGCCCACACTCTCTAACCAGAAAGACACCGGCCGAATTTATGACTGGTCATAACTTTCTCATGACGCTGACCATTCTTAAGCTGTCACTGCTATCCAATGAGAAGATCAGAGCAAAAGCAGAAGAAATCGCAAAGCGATAAGGTGAAGGAAAAGTGTACTTCGACAAGCAAACCATGATTTGAAGTTGGAGATTGGGTTCACCTCAAACAGCAAAATACTGGGTCGAACCTCTTCTTTAAAAACAGATAAATTTATGTCAAGTTATTGATAATACAGGAGACATAGTCCCTGTTTGCCTATTGTCCAGTTCTAACATGACTGATAACTTAAAAGCAAAATACTGCGGATGCTGGAAATCTGAACAAAAACAAAAATACCTGGAAAAACTCAGCAGGTCTGACAGCATCTGCGGAGAGGAACACAGTTAACGTTCCGAGTCCGTATGACTCTTCAACAGAACTGAGGGAATATAGAAATGAGGTGAAATATAAGCTGGTAGAGGGGGGGGTGGGACAGGTAAAGCTGGATAGAGGGCCAGTGATAACTTATTCAGTGATGCCGTTACCTGATTCCGTCAGTCCTATTCCTCCACTCTATCCCCATAGCCCTGCAAGTTTATTTCCCTCAAGTGCGCATCCAATTTCCTTTTGAAATCATTCATCATATATAGTGTCAGAAATTAAAATCAAGAAAGTAATTATTTGTCACTCTTGTCCAAAAGGACTCAGTCTATGAATAAAGATGGACCTCCCCATCCCCCCCAGACGGTTTGAAAATGAACGTTTCACCAAAACATTGAGGGATAACTGTTTACTGGTCCCACTATTGGCTGCTCAGCTTATCAAACATAAGTCTAGCAATGTCTACTGTTAAAAATCTGTTCATGGCAAGAACTATGTAAAAAAAGAGCCAAATAACTTGGAGTTCAGAAACTGGCTGGCTTCCTGCTCACACACTGCATAAACTCCTGACCTGGTTGCCTGGCAGTGAAGTATTCTGTTATGTAGGGTGAGCAGAAGCTTCATTATAAAGCATTGCCCTGTGTAAAAGGGTATCAAGTAAAATCCTATTTTTCTCACAAGAACATCATTTCCCCATTTAGAGTAGGCAACGAAGGCGAGAAAGGCCCTTGCCTTTCAAGAGGCCACATACCCAATTATTCTTGCTGCCTTTCGGTTGCAAGCTCTGGGAATCACATTCAGTCATCTCCTCTCACGGGATTTCACAGAAAAGCAATAGGAACGACAAGGGACGCCAAGGATAGCTGATGGCACCAGCGGGTGACAAGCCAGAGACAAAACCCAATGTTATGCCACCAACCTTATCAACCACATAACATTGAAGCTATCCACTTTCGACCAAAGAAGGATTGATTGGATAACGGTAAAAAAGTTTTCAGAGGAGTGATGAAGCCAATTCGGGACCAAATGGAGATCTGTTGATGGAGACTGAAGGCTTGCCTGAGGTATTCATTAAGTATTTTACTTAGGAGTTTACCAACAAAGAGGACTTTGCCAAAGAAATGGCAAACAAAGTGGTTGCTGGGATACTGGATGAGATAAAAAAATAGATAAGGAGGAGGTGCTAGAAAGGCCGATGGTACTTAAAGTCCAGATGTGATGCATCCTAGGTTGCTGAGAGAAGTAAAGAGTAGGAATTGTGGAGGTGCTGGCCTCAATCTTCCAATCCTCCTGCGATTCAGGGATGGTGCCAATGAACTGGAGGGTTTCAAACATTACAACCCTGTTCAAAACAAAAGCAGAAGGATAAACCTGGCAATTACAGGGCAGTCAGTTTAATGTCAGTGGTGGGGAAGTTTTTAGAAGCAATAATCCAGGAGAAAATTAATACCACTTGGACAAGCATGGACTAATAAAGGATAGTCACCATGGATTTGTTTTGGGAAAATTACGTTTGAGTACAGTTACATTTTTTAATGAGATAGCCGAGAGGGTGGATGAGGATAGTGCAGTTGCTGTGTACGCAGACTTCGAAAAGGCATTTGATAAAACACCACACATTAGACTTGTTAGCGACATTGGATAAAAAGGGCAGTGGCAGCAAGGATACTAAATTGGCAAAGAAATAGAAAACAGCAAGTTGTGAATGGCTGCTTTTGGACTGGAGAGAGGTCTACAGTCATGTCCCCCAAGTTTCAGTACCAGCAACACTGTTAGTTTTCATATCCATGAATGACTTGGGTTTGGGGACATAGGACATCATTTCAATATTTGCAGATGGCACTAAACCTGGAAGATGACAATAGCCTTCACAAGGATAAAAACAGCTGGTGGAGTATGCAGGCACATGGCAGATGGAATTCAACACAGAAAAGCGTGAGGTGATAGATACATTCTGGTAGGAAGAATGAGAGGAGACGTCAGGGTAGTTATGTTACTAGACCTGTAATCTAGAGACCTAGACTAGTGAGTTGAGATTAAATGCCACCACAGCAGCTGGGAAATTAAAATACGATGAATTAAATAAACCTAGAATAAAAATGCAGTCTCAGTAATGGTGACCATAAAACTGCCGAATTGTAAAAACCCATCTGTTCGCAAATGTCCTTGAGGGGAGTTGTCTGCCATCCTGACCAGGTGTGGTACCCAGCCCACAACAATGTGATTGACACTTAACCGTCCTCTGAAATGGCCTAGCAAGCCACTCAGTTGTATTGAACTGCTACACAAAATGCCTAAGAAGAATAAAACCTGATAGATCACCTGGCATCAACCTAGGCACCAGAAACCTCAAAGGCAGACCCAGCCCTGTCGACCCTGCAAAGTCCTCCTCATTAACATCTGGGGCCGTGTGCCAAAATTGGGAGAGCTGCTCCATAGACTATACACCCAACAGCCTGACATACTCTACAGCCAATATCCCAGTCTCCTCCATCAGCATCCCTGTGTGTATCATATCCTACCGGCAGGACAGACCAATCAGAGGTGACGGCACAGTGGTATACAGTCAGAAGGTGTTGTCCTGGAAGTCCCCAACATTGACTCAGGAACCCAGGAAACTTCATCCGTCTGATCAACCATGGGCAAGGAAACCTCCTGCTGATTACCACCTACTGCCCCACCCTAAGCTGATGCATCAGTACTCTTCCATGTTGAACACCACTTGAAGAAGCATAGAAAATGGCAAGGGCGCAGAATGTACTCTGGATGGAGGACTTCAATGTCCATCGCCAAGCATGACTCGGTAGCACCACTGCTAGCTGAACTGGTTGAGTCCTGAAGGACATAATCTGCCAGTCTGGGTCTATGGCAGGAGATGAGGGAAGCAACAAGAGGGATAAACCTAATTGAACTTGTCTTCACAAATCTAATTTTTGCATTTGTCCATGAAAGTATTGATAGGAGTGACCATCACACAGCCTTCGTGCAGACAAAGTCCTGTCTTCACATTGAGGATACCCTCCATCGTGTTGTCAGGTGCTACCACCGTGCTAATTGGGTAGATTTTGAGCAGATCTAACAACTCAAAATTGGGCAACCATGAGGCGCTGTGGGCCATCAGCAGCAGAAAAATTGTACTTAAAAACAACCAATTAAGCTAGCAGGGTCATTTGAGACCTCAGTGTATGGTCATTTCCGTCCTTTTGCGAGTTGCCCCTGGCCCAGGGTTACGAGCTGTGGCCAATGGCAGAACCAGCGAATTTTTGGTGGTGACTGCGGAAGAGCTAGAACCTCGAGGGACAATGGCTGCTTACAGGTGGAGGATCCTTCGGGAAAAGAGCTTGTGTTTCCTGTAAGCACACACAAGGAAGGCAACGGGAAATCACCTCATGCATTCTTTTCCCTAGTCATAATGCTCATTATAGCTGAAACTGGAAAGGCTCCAGCGAGCAACAAAGAGGAAAACACAGGGTATGAAGGCATGGAGAAATGAACTGAGTACCTGCCCTTGGGCAGATCACTACTACGCAATCTGTGGCCTCCTGGCCCAGCGTATTCCTCACTCAACCATTCCCATCAAGACAAGTTCCAATGAGGAGTGTACAAGAGCATGCACCAGGCATATCCCACAATGCCAGTGCAACCTGGATAGGCTACAACACAAGACTACATGCATGCTAGACAGAGGAAGCAGCTAAGCCATTCCACAACTAACAGGCCTGATCAAAGCTCTGCAGTCCTGCCACATCCAGTTGTGAATGGTGGTGGACAATTGAGCAGCTCATTGGAGGAGGAGGCTGCACAAATATCCCCATCCTCAATGATGGGGGAGCCCAGCACATCAGTGCAAAAGATAAGGCTGAAGCATTTGCAACAACCTTCAGGCAGAAGTGCCCAGTGGATGATCCAAATCGGCCTCCCCCAGAAGTCCCCAGCATCACAGATGCCAGTCTTCAGCCAATTTGATTCACTCCACATGATATCAAGAAATGGCTGAAGGCACTGGGTACTGCAAAGGCTATGGGCTCCCACAACATACCAGCAATAGTACAGAAGACTTGTGCTCCAGAACTTGCCACGCCCCTAGCCAAGATATTCCAGTACAGCTACAACAACAGCATCTATCCAACAAAGTGGAAAATTGCCCAGATTTGCCCTGTCCACAAACAACAGGCCAAATCCAATCTGGTCAATAACCTCCCAATCAGTCTATTCTCATTTATCAGCATAGCGATGGAACGTATCATCAACACTGCTATCAAGTGACACTTACTCAACACTAACCTCCTCACTGATGCTCATTTTGGGTTCTCATAGCTACTCAGCTCCTGACTTCATTACAGCCTTGGTCCAAACATTGACAAATGAGTTGAATTCCAGAAGTGAGGTGAGAGTGATATCTAGGCAACAGTGGACCCTGTGTAGCATTGAGTCCTCGTAAAATTGAAGTCAATGGGAATAAGGGGGGAAATTCTCTAGCACAAAAGAATACGGTTGTTGTTGTTGGAGGCCAATCATCTCAGTCCAAAGTCATCACTGCAGAAGTTCCTCAGGCTCTTTGGCCCCAAACATCTTCATCTGTTTTCTCCATAATCTTCTCTCTATCATAAGGTCAGAGGTGGGGATGTTTGATAATAATTGCACAGTGTTCAGTTCCATCCTTAACTCCTCAGATAATGAAGCAGTCCGTGTCCACACGCAGAAAGACCTGGACAACACTCGGGCTGATAAGTTGCAAGTAATGTTCGCACCACAATCTAACTATCTCCCCCTGACATTCAATGTCATTACCATCACTGAATCCCCCACTATTAACAGCCTGGGCCTCACCATTGACCAAAAATTTAACTCAACAAGCCACATAAATACTGTGGCTGCAAGAGCAGGCCAGAAGCTGGGCATTCTCAACTCCTGTCTCCAAAAAGACTGTCCGCTATCTGCAAGGCACAAGTCAGGAGCGGAATACATTCCATTTGCCTGGAAGAGTGCAGCTCCAGTAACACTCAAAAAGCTCAACACTGTCCAGGACAAAGCAGCCTGCTTGATTGGCACCCCATCCACAAACATTCACTCCCTCCAACACCGACACACAGTAGCAGCAGTGTGTACCATCTACAAGATGCTCTGCAGGAACTCACCAAGGCTCCTTCGACAGCACCTTCCAAGCCCACGGCCTCTACCATCTAGAAGGGCGAGGGAAGCAGCTGCATGGCAACGCCACCACCTGCAAGATCCCCTCCAAGCCACTGTCCATCCTGACTTGGAAGCTGTTCCTTCACTGTCACTGGGTCAAAATCCTGGAAACTCCCTCCCTAACAGCACTGTGGGTGTTCCTACACCATATGGACTGCAGCGGTTCAAGAAAGTGGCTGCGATTTCCAGAAATTCCTACTTCAAGTCAACAGACCTTTGGGTGGTCTGTCAAATTTTCCATCCCGACCGCGACGGTTCCCACCACGGGCGGGACTGGAGATTCCCGGCCAGTCGCTCACCCCCACTTCTCAAAGGTAATTAGGGATGGGCAACAAATGTTGCCGTTCCCATGATCAAAAAGAAAAGGGGCTGCACTAGTAGGGGACTGGACAGGGTGCAGGGAGGGAGAGACGGTGGAGGAAGTGGAAACATTGAAGAAATTGTGGAGTTTGTGGAGAGATTGTGGAGGTCATGGGGTGATTATGGTAGTCATGTTTTATTCTCAAGTCTCCCATGTCTCTTAGTGGAGCTAGTAAACCTGCTATTCCATACTTATGCTCCATTTCTTCAATTAATCATGCCTTGTTATGATCTTAAAGTCATCTCACCATTTAAAAATAACTATTAGTTGGCTGGGCTCAACACCAAATCTTTCGCAGATGTTATATAGCAGCCTTAATAAAGTAATGTCTAACAAACCTTTTACCTAATTGGGCAGTGGTGCTTGTTGTTGCAACACAAAGGGATCAGGGAAAAAGGATCAAACATCATTATATTCCCATAAAGAAGAAATGGACTGCCATTTGTAAATTCCTGCTGCACTCCCATTGTTTACGAAGGCTTCATTTAAAAGAGTAATTGTGATTTACAGCCTGGAGCTTCTGTTCAATCAGTTATACGTGTTTCACTAACGTTAAAGATGTTTTATCAGGGGATGTGTGTGTCTGCCAGGAGCGACTGGTGATTGTGTTGGTGATTTATTAAATAATACTGCATCGGTGAGCATTTGCTGTTGATTATCTAAGAAGTAGAGCAGGTACCAGCTAGTGTTGATTTTGCAAAATGAATACTACAACAACTTATATTTAATTGGGGAGGTGGCGGCTTAGCGAGATTGTTACTAGACTAGTAATCCAGAGACCGAGGGTAATGCTTTGGGGACTGGAGCTCAAATCCCACCATGGCAGATGGCAGAATATGAATTTAATAAAAATGTGGAATTAAAAGCCTAATGATGACCATGAAACCATTGTCAATTGGTGTAAAAACCCATCAGGTTCACTAATCTGCTATCCTTACTCGGTCTAGGCTACATGTGACTCCAGACCCACAGCAATATGGTTGATTCTTATATGCCCAGAGCCTACACCATATGGACTGCAGCGGTTCAAGAAGGCAGCTCACCACCACCTTCACAAGGGCAATTAGGGTTGGACAATAAATGCTGGCCTAACCAGCAATGCCCACATCCAATGAATGAATTTTTAAAAAATAGAGCCTTTCATGTCATAAAATGTTCCAAGGTCTTTGTAGGAGCATCGTAGAACAAAAATTCTAGATTGATTCCTGAGATGAGAGGGCTACCCTTGCTTTAGAATGTGCTGGGCCAGGATTGCAACAAGGAAGATATGTACACCTATCTACTTAAAAGCTAGCTTATTTATACTATTTACAATATGTACAGTGTGAGTTAAAGGGAAGGCACATCTCCCCTCAGGGCTGCCTATCTGCTGCCTACAGTAACTCACACCTGATGTCAGTGCTATAACATCATGCGCCCCACAGATTAACATGTCCATCCTTATTAACCATTTATACTACAGTTCTATGAGGAGAGATTGAATAGAATGGGTCTATATTCTCTGGAGTTTAGAAGAATGAAACGTATAAAGTTCTTAGACAGCTTGACAGAATAGATACTGAAAGGCTTTTTCCCAAACTCGAGAGTCTAGAGCACGGTCACAGTCTCGGGATAAGGGTTTGGCCAAATGAGGCAAAGAGAACTTTCTTTGCTCAAAGGGTTACAAATCTTTGGAAATTTCTACCCCAAAGGATATATATTCAAGAGTAAAATCAATAGAGTTTTGGACAACTTAGGAAATTAAGGGGGAGCAGGCAGGAAAGTAGAGTTGAGTTAGAAGATCGGTCATTAGCTTATGAAATGGTGGAGCAGGCTAGAAGGGCCATACATGGCCTCCTCTTCTTATGTTCTTATACTGGTTTGCAAAAAGTTTGCTAACATTTGAATTCACTTAATTGAATGAGTTAGTAAACTTACTGTTCAGTGTGGAATAGTTGAGGTGACCAGGAGAAATGCCTTTAAGGGAAAGCCAGATAAACACATGTGGAGAAAGTGATAGCATAAAAGAATTCTAGAAAGCTTACAGCACAGAAGGAGGCCTTTTGGACCATCGTGTCTTTGACGGCTATCTGTAAGAGTAATTCACCTAGTCCCACTCCCCTGCCTTTTCCCTGGAGCCCTGCAACTTTTCTCCTCTTCAGGTAATGATCCAATTCTCTTTTGAAAGCCATATTGGATCCACTGTCACCACACTGTCAGGCAGGGCATTCCAGATCCTAACTACTGGTTGCACAAAAAAGGTTTTCCTCGTGCCGCTATTGTTTCATTTGCCAAAAAGCTCAAATCAGTGTCCTCTGGTTCTTACTCTGCCGCCAGCGGGAACAGTTTCTCTGTCCAGGTCATTCATGATTTTTAATTACTCTATTAAATCTCGCCTCTACCTTCTCTTCCCTAAGGAAGAAAGCCCCAGCATCGCCAACCTATCTACATTTATTAAGACTCTCATCCTACGAAATATCCTCATAAACCTCGTCAGCGCCCTTTTGTTATGCCTGCATCGTGTACCCATGAATGTATGAAGTAGATGGACATTTTTACTTTTAAAGAAGCAGCAAGGAGTCCAGACGTGGGGTGACCTTCTTTTGAGTTTCCTGTACAGACACAGGAATTGATTCATGTCTGGATATGTCTCTGGGAAGCCACTTAAAGTGTAAAGAACTGATGCTGATGATTGCCACTCTCCATTTCAATTAAAGTGACTCAGAGTAACAATATCTGATAGACTTGCAGACCTCATGGAGATGGAAATACAAATAAGGATATTCAGAGGCTATTCATAATTGGAATGTTGATTGGGATACCAAACATTCCCCATTGTGTGACAATTGCTTATCTCATCAAACCATTTGTGTGGACAATGGGAACACCAATACTGTGGGCACATGACAGAAACTGGCTTGTGATAGGAAATACCTTATTAATTCACAAGGGCAGCCCATAGCAGGGTAGTCTAGGATACAAAAATTACAGAGGGAAGACATCTCACCCAGAAAAAGGAACAAACCTGTATAGAAATTTATCTAAAGGCAGAGAAGTGGGGCTACCCTTTCTACCTGCAGATTATATCTTCACTACAGAGGCTCGACCACAACTTTGACTGGAAAAGCTAGAAACTTGCTGTAGCATGGAATAAGCCACTGTGAGTTCATCACCAGAAACTTCCAACCTCCATTTTCTTCTGTGAGCCAAGAGAGGATCCTTAGACCTGCAACAACATTCAATTACCATCTCAAGAATTGACAGTAATATTGACTTTGGAGATCTAAGTGCATGCTACATCTTTTGTAATCATTTTTTTCTTTTGTGAGCACATTTTGTGAATGAGTGAATGATATTGCATTTACATTTCGGGCGTTGAGAAAATAAATGTTTATTCGTTTAATTTAACACGAGAAAACATGTCTTGTGTCTGTCACTGAAACTGACAGCACTTAAAGAGTTCTTTTAAAACACACCTTGTGGTAATTAGTCGAGAGGTGGAAAGAAAGGGAAACAATCCTATTATCCCTCTCTATCTGTATCACTCGCTCTAATGCATTCACATCCTTCTTAAAGTGTGGTGCCCAGAGTTGAACAATATACCCCAGAAGATGTTACAATCTCCTTAGAGGTCAATACCTTTTAAAATGAAATTCAAACTTCCAGTTAATAGCTGAAAGGATAACATGATAAGATTCATGTTTTAAGACTTTTACTGTAACACAAAACTAAAAGTACCATTGCTAAATGCTGTTTTTGTAAGGAACATATACTTTAAACTACGGAACAGGACTTTTTCCTTTTTACTTTTAGCATAACTGTAAAAACACAATTCACGAGTACACTTTACACTGGTCTTTAAGCGGACATTTAATTCATCCAAAATCTGTCCAATGTGATTCGTAGCTTCTGAGGGTTTACTTCTGTTATTTTCCTTTCTCAGCCTTATAACTCTCTTTCTCCCTCGGGCCCTGGCTGACTGACCTTGTCTGTGAGTTTTTAGACCCTTCCCCTCTCAGAACTCATCTCCAGGGCAACATGAATCACATGGGCCTTGTATCCAGGTTGAAATAATGATCAATCATCCTTGGGACCCCAACTCTCTTTTAGCTTGGAAGTAAATGGGCAGCTTAAAGCACAATTGTTTACAAGCCAATATTCTCTGGCCTGAATTTTTACAAAGCCAGAAGGCTCTGCATCCTAGCCAAAATGGCACCAGCGTTCTGAATCCTGAAGTCCCACTCCTGAACCTGGCACCCAGCATTTTCCATGGTAGGAGGGTTGTAGTTTGCACATCCATTGTTCACTGAGGCAGCTGCAAATGTAAAAGTGGCATGGAGGGTATGAGGAGCCATGGTGGTATGTAGAGAGGCATGAGGTGGCGTGGAGGGTATGTTGGACCATGGGGAGTAAGTGGGGGGCAAGAGGTAGCATCAATTCACATGGATGAGGCATGGTGTGGAGACTGAAGGGGTGTGAGGAGTAAGGTCTTGAGGGCTGTTTTTGGTTTTATTGCTTTTTTCACAAGTGGGGTGAAGTCCCAGGTAAACAAGGTGGGTCCTTTAAACAGCAGCATCAGCCCCTGTGGCTGCCTCCGAGCTCTTTCCAGGGCTACCTGCACACCACCACCTCTGCCACCTCCCCCTGCCCCCACCACCGCCCCCTGCCCCCACCACCGCCCCCTGCCCGGAACAAAAACCTGAAGATTGGAGGCATCTTCTCCCAAGTCGGTTTTGCAGATTCGGGAATTATCCCGACTCTGCGCTCTTGACTCGGGAGCAAACATTTGGCCCACAGTCTACCCATTGTTAGCACACAGGAGACTGAGGAACTCCTCAAGTGATGCCCTGGGACTTAGATAATTGACTCTCCAACAACTGCGACCATCTTCCTTTGTGTTCATTATGACTCCAGCCAGCAGAGAGTTTTCCCCCTGAATCTCATTGACTCCAGTTTTTCTAGGGCTCCTTGATGCCACACTCAGTCGAATGCTGCCTTGATGTCAAGGACAGTCACTATCACCTCACCTCCTGGAATTCAGCTCTTTAGTCCGTGTTTGGACCAAGACTGTAATGAGGTCAGGAACTGAGTGGCCCTGGTAGAACCGAAACTGAGCATCAGTGAGCAGGTTATTCTTGAATAAGCGCCACTTGATAGCAGTGTCGATGACACCTTCCATCACATTGCTGATGACTGAGAGTAGACTGATGGGGCAGTTATTGGCCAGTTCAGTTGTTCCAGTTGACCAGTTGGATTTGTCCTGTTTTTTGCATCTAAGACATACCTGGGCAATTTTCCACATTGTCAGGTAGTTGACAGTGTTGTAACCGTACTGAAATAGCTTGACTAGGGACATGGCAAGTTCTGGAGCACGGGTCTTCAGTGCTATTGCCAGAATGTTGTCAGAGCCCAGAGCCCAGTGCCTTCAGCTTTTCTTCATATCACATGGTGTCAATCGAATTGGCTGAAGACTGGCATCTGTGGTGCTGGGGGTCTCAGAAGGAGGGCAATATGGATCATCCACTCGGCACTTCTTGCTGGAGTAGGCTGCAAATACTTCAGCCTAATCTTTTGCATTGATGTGTTGGGCTCCCCCATCATTGAGGATGGGGGTATTTGTGGAGCCTCCTCCACCAGTTAGTTGTTTAATTGCCCACACCATTCACGACTGGATGTGGCAGGACTGCAGAGCTTAGATCTGTTGGTTGCAGGATCACTGAATTCTATCACGTGCTGTTTCCATTGTTTGGCATGTGTTGTGGCTTCGCCAGGTTGACACCTCATTTTTAGGTATGCCTGGTGCTTCTTCTGGCATGCCCTCCTGTGCTCCTCATTGAACCAAGGGCTGGTCCCCTGGCTTAATGATAATGGTAGAGTGGGGGATATACTGGACATAGAGGTTACAAATTGTGGTTGTATATAATTCTGCCTCTGCTGATGGCCCACAGCACCTAATGGATGCCCAGTTTTGAGCTGCTAGATCTATTCAAAACCTATCCTATTTAGTACGGTGGTGATGCCACACAACACGATGGAGAGTATCTTCAATGTGAAGGCGGGACTTTGACTGTGCAGTGGTCACTCCTACCAATATTGTCATGGGCAGATGCACCTGTGGCAGGTAGAATGGTGAGGACAATGACAAGTGGGTCTTTCCCGCTTGTTGGTTCCCTCACCATCTACTGCAGACCCAGTCTAGCATTATATCCTCTAAAACTCGGTCAGCAGTGGTGCTACCAAGCTACCCCTTGCTGATGGACATCGAAGACCCCACTTGCACTTGCGACCCTCAGTGTTTCTTCCAAGTGATGTTCAATATGGAGGGTTAATGATTCATCAGCTGAGGGGATGCATGGGTTCCAGAGATGGTAATTAGCAGGGGGTTTCCTTGCCTATGTTTGACCTGATTCCATGAGACTTCATGGGGTCCAGAGACAATGTTGAGGACTCCTAGGGCAACTCCCTCCCTACTGTATATCACTGTGCCACCACCTCTGGTGGGTCTATTCTGTCAGTGGGACAGGACACACCAGGCATGGTAATAGTGGTGCCTGGGGCATTGTAGGTTATGGTTCTGTGATTATGAATATATTAGGCTGTTTCTTGACTAGTCTGTGGGACAACCCTCCCACCTTTGGCACAAGCCCTCCAGGTGTTAGTAAGGAGGACTTTGCAAGATCGAGAGGGCTGGGTGTGCTGTTGTCGTTTCCGGTGTCTAGGTCAATCCCAGGTGGTCCTTCCTGTTTCATTCCTTTTAGGATTCGTAGCAGTTTGATACAACTGAGTAGCTTGCTAGGCCATTTCAGAGGGCAGTTAAGGAGTCACATGTAGGCTAAACCAGGTAAGGGTGACAGATTTCCTTCCCTAAAGGACAACAACGGTTTCATGGTCATTATTACTGAGGCTCGCTTGAATTTGAATTCTACCAGCTGCCAGGGTGGGATTTGAGCCCATGTCCCCAGAGCATTAGCCTGCTTCACTGGATTGCTGGTCCAGTGACATTACCACTACACCACCAAAAGGATATATTCCAATCATTTTAACCATTCTATGTGGTAGCCAATTCCTCATTCTAACCACTCTCTGAGTAAAGCAGAATTTTCTATTAGCTTTATTCGTAACTATCTTTTTTTTTCGTTCATGGGATGTGGGCATCGCTGGTTAGGCCAGCATTTATTGCCCATCCTTAATTGTCCTTGTTCAGAGGGCATTTAAGAGTCAACCACATTGCTGTGGGTCTGGAGTCACATGTAGACCAGGCCAGGTAAGGACAGCAGATTTCCTTCCCTAAAGGACTATAGCGAAACAGATGGGTTTTTACAACAATCGGCAATGGTTTCATGGTCATCATCAGAATTTTATTTCCAGATCTTTATTGAATTCAAATTTCACCATTGAACCCGGGTTCCCAGAACATTACCCTGGGTCTCTGGGATACCACTCCAATGACAATACCACCATGCCACTGCCTCCCTAGGGTTCCTAGTTTCAGACTCCCCCACAACAGTGAGCATCTTCCCTATGGCCAGGATTTTCCCATTAGCAAAATGGGGGGCAGGGCCCGCTCGCTGACGCATGAAATGACGCGTGGTGATGTTGGGCGGAACTCCCGACATCACCGCGCCCCATTTAAATTTTCAGGTGGGCGGGGGCTTAGCAAAATCAGCTGTGCGCCCACCAACCTGTCGATGGCCAACTGAGACCATTGACAGAGTCATTAAAGTAATTAATGGACCTGCCCGTCCAACCTTAAGGTGGGCGGGCAGGCCGGGAGCCCTGGCGGGCATTAGAAAAAATATGAAACCTCATCCACGGGCAGGATGAGGTTTCATGTAGGCTTTTAAAAATTTAATTAAAGTCTTTTTAAATGTTATGGACACGTCCCAACTCATGTGACAGTGTCACATGAGGGGACATGTCAGGGAATTTTTTTTTTCTATTTTTAATATTTTTCAAGGTACAACCGATCTCCCTGAGGCAGCACTTAGCCTCAGGGAGATGAGTGCGTTCTTTCATGCGCATGCGCGAAAAAGCGCACTCTCAGGTTTAGGGATTCCCCCCACCCGCTCAGGGAGCGCACAGTGCTTCCGTGCGTACGTCACGCTGGGCGGGCCTTAATTGGCCCGCCCACGTAAGATGGCGGCGCGCCCCCAATCGGGGGCGCTGATCGGAGGCACACCTATGCGCGCCCACTCTTCAAATTCCCCCCCACCGACGGGGGGACAATTCTGCCCCATGCCTGCCCTACCAAACCCCTTTAGAACTTTAAAGACCTCGATCAAGTCAACTTTCAGCCTTCTCTTTCCTGGAAAAAAAGAGCCCCATCCAGTTCACCCTTCAGTTATAACATTTTAGTTCTAGTATCATCCTTGCAAAACCTCTTTTCTGCACTTGCTCCATTTTGTAATATGGAAACCAGATGGTTCACAGTAAGCTAAGTATATTCAAACAAATATCGAATTTGCTCTATATAATTTTATATATAATTTTAACTTAAATGTTTAGTGAGTTTTAACTTCAATCAATTTCATCACAATGTCCTTTTTCAGACACAGCTTCCAATTCCTGGGGCAGTGAACAATCATTTAACGACGCAAAACCATAACAAGAACAGGGCAATTCCAGTATGCTTGCTGAAGATTGATTCTCCTTGAATTTTGCTGCGGACACCTAGTGCAACAAATGGCAGCACTTAACATCTCACTAGGCACGGACGCCACCATCTCCCCACGCACGGATGCCACTATCTCTCCTTGGTTGCCGAACGGAACAGTGCCTGAAATAAATGGCAGCAGCCATGTGAACAAGAGTGCAGTGAAAGAGTGTACCCAAATCCCAATTCCCACTGAGGTGTACCTCATCCTCGCAGGGGTTAGCTTGCTTGAAAACCTGCTGGTGATCATCGCGGTGATCAAAAACAGGAACCTACATTCCCCGATGTACTTCTTCATCTGCAGCCTGGCTGTTTCAGATATTCTACTAAGTTTGACCAAAGCCTGGGAAGCAATTACAATATCTATAACATCTGGCAAGGAACATCTGTTCGCTAATGCATTGTTAAATAGATTGGATGATGTGTATGACTCGATATTGTGCATATCTTTCACAGCTTCCATTTTCAATTTGGCAGCAATCACGACTGACAGATATATCACTATTTTCCATGCCCTGCGGTACCACAACATCATGACAGGGAAGCGAGTAACAATTATCATTACAGCAATATGGGTCTTTTGTACTTTTACCGGGATCATTATGATCTCTTTCGCCAAGTACAATGCCATTGTTAGCTTCTTTTTCATACTGTTTTTCATAACGTTGGTTCTCATTGTGTCCCTCTACATATTTATGTTCCTGTTGGCTCAAATGCATGCAAAGCGGATCAGAAACCTTCCGGGTCACGTAGTTCGTCGACGGGCCAATTTTAAAGGAGCCCTCACATTAACGATCCTCCTTGGAATCTTTATTGCATGTTGGGCCCCATTTTCCCTACACCTCACTCTCTATTTATTCTGCCCTTCAAACCCATACTGTGCATGTTTTATATCCCTCTTTCAGATTGATCTAATTTTCATCATGTGCCACTCAATGATTGACCCTCTTATTTATGCATTCCGAAGTCCTGAACTATGCAACACTTTTAAGAAAATGTTGTGTTGCATTAAAAGACAGAGCTACTTGCATAGACCAGGCACTTGTTCTAATGACTAGCTGAGTGACACAGACCAGAAAGGCCCACTTTTGGTCTACAGCCTGTGCTGAGTTCTCTGATTTCAGGTTGAGCGGGTGTTAAGGATGCTATAAGTGGCAGCACTCTCGCCACGCTTAAAAACCTGAGGACAAAATCTAGGCTGTCACTCCAGTGCAATAATAGGGGAGTGCTGCACTGTCAGTAGTGCCGTCTTTTAGTCAAGATGTTAAATCAGAGGATTATGGCACTATTCAAAGAAGAGCAGTGTCTTAGCCAATATAGATCCCTCAATCTACATCATGTTTCCTACATTACAACAGTGACTACATTTCAAAAATTACTTAATAGATTGTAAAGCATTTTGGGATGCCCTACAATCATGAAAGATACTATATAGATGCAATATTTTTCTTTCTTAGGTAAGCCTGGGCTAAGGAATGGAGAAAATCCAATGGGGCTTCTGCTCCTAATCACTGACTAGTAACAATGCTGGAAGCACAATACAGATGTGCATTGGGTTCAGCTGGTTCATGCTGTTCAGGCCTCCCATACTCAGTGTCAAGCTCCACATTGTTGGGGCACCACAAGATGATCAGCAGCAATGAGGTGGTGCTTTCAGGACCGAGCATACAAATATATGAAGTTGACAGGCTGTCCCAGTAACCGTGCTGTCCCATACACTATGCTGGGTGGAACATCATGACTAAACATTTCATTAACAACACCTTGTCCAATAGAGCATTACCTTTGCTATATTGATGAATGACATTAGTAATATTAGTATTGCTATCCAATGCACAGCGTCTCACATCTGTAACATAGGCATCATCTACAGGACTTTTGACTGATGCAAAATCATCATTTGGCATAAACTTAGAATCATATTGGATCCACCCTAAATACTCATTAGTGGTCTGTATGGTCTCTGATGGTATCTGAACAGGCTGTTGCTATTACTGCCACCATTACACTCCAGCTTCTTTTCCAAGGATCTCTTGGTTACTCTTACGGTTACTTTTCCTTCCCTTGATTGAATGCAATATTTCTCCCTGCTTTTGTCCTGCAAGGTAACTTTCTTAAGTGCAATTCTGTTTCAACCCTGGTTTACCTCTGTACCTCTTCCTTGTCAACAATAATTGTTCTCTCTTTTGTTTGATAATGGTTTAAGGCAGAACCCATTTATCCTCAGTACTTGATAGAGAGGGTGTGAGGTGAATGAGCCAAAAAGGAACAGCTGTGTTGATACTTATGTAGGTAATGATTTTAAAAGTTGGTTAAAGTCATTCATTTTTGTGTAACAATGCTGTAGCATTAAGTGTGCCTTATACACAGTGATTATATTCTCTGGAGTTTAGAGGAATGGGAGGCGGTCTCATTGCAACTTACAAGATTCTGAAGCAACCTGATAGGGCGGACGCTCAGAGATTGTTTCCACTGGTCGGGAATCTAAAACACAGTCTCAGGGTGAGGGGTCAATCATTTCAGACTGAGATGAGGAGAAATTTCTTCGCTCAAAGGGTTGTGAATCTTTGGAATTCTCGACCTCAAAGGGTTGCTGGGTGCTCCATCATTGAATACGTTTAAGGCTGGGATGGACAGATTTGTGGTCTCTCAGGGAACTGAGGGACATGGGGAACAGGTGGGAAAATGGAGTTGAAGCCCATGATCAGCCATGATCACATTGAACATAGTCTATTCCTGCTCCTATTTCTTATGCTCTTATGTTCTTAACTAGTATTTACTGCTCAAACTAGCTGTGCTCAAAGTGTGAAATCATCCACTTTAAACCAAATAGAGATAAAGCAAGGTACTTTCTATATCCACTTAGAAGCGATGGTGAAATCTGTTGAAAAGTTAGGAACAGTGGAGGTCCAGTGAGACTTGGAATCCCCAGGTGCTAGGATGTCATGGTACAGAAAATAATTTTTAAAAAGCTAATGGAATAGTTGTACTTATATCTAGAGGACTAGAACACAGGAGGTGGAAGTTAAGCTTCAGCAATACCAGGGGGGCCAATTTTCTTTTACCTAAAGAGCCTTTCTCAAAAAATAATGCCTAAAATGAAAACTATCGGAAGCCGTAAGAGGAAAAATAATTAAGGAGTGCAGTTAAGATAGAAACACACCTTAAGAGGACAAAATTCTTCAACAAGAATCTAAGGAGCATTATGCAATAATTTTATGCTGCAGAAGTCATTCTGCTTCAACTTCTCTCTGACATAGATAAGAATTGCCGAATTTCATCTAATTTCAATCTTCCATATAACTCAGGCAAAAGACCAGTTCTGCATCCCTGGAATAGGTAAATACTGTAAAATTTTGATTTCAAAGTTGAATATTGATGTTACCCAAATCTTAGATGGCCTTTATTTCAAAGGGAATGGAGTATAAAAATAGGGAAGTCTTGTTAAAACTATACAAGGCACTAGTTAGACCACACCTAGAATACTGTGAACAGTTTTGATCCCCTTATCTAAGGAAAGATATACTGGCATTGGAGGCACTCCAGAGAAGGTTCACTAGGTTTATTCCGGGTATGGAGGGATTTTCTTATGAGGAGAGGTTGAGGAGGTTGGGCCTGTTCTCATTGGAGTTTGGAAGAATGAGAGGCGCCTTATTGAAACATATAAGATTCTTAGGGGGCTTGACAGGGTAGATGCTGAGAGGTTGTTTCCCTTTGTGGAACAGTCGAGGACCAGAGGGCATAATCTCAGAGTGAGGGGTCGCCCATTTAAGACAGAGATGATGAGGAATTTCTTGTCTCAGAGGGTTGTTAATCTGCGGAATTCTTTACCACAGAGGGCCGTGGAGGCTGGGTCATTAGGTATATTCAAAGCTGAGATAGACAGATCTTCAATCAGTAAGGGAATCAAGGGGTATGGGGAAAAGGCAGGAAAGTGGAGTTGAGGATTATCAGATCAGCCATGATCTCATTGAATGGCAGAGCACACTCGATGGGCCAAATGGCCTGCTTCTGCTCCTACATCTTATTTGCCTTTGGCTTTATCAACTTTATGTTGTAACAGCACAATTTCTTTCACTTCTAGGCAAATATCTTTTGGCAAAGGTTTTGAGCTTTGCTAACAAATGCTAGGCAGAATTCGAACCATTGTTAACGTGAAACATTTCACCTCATATCGGGCATATACACATCCTGTTTGACTATGCATCAATGAATTGAATTATGATTGTCAACAACCAGGCGATTGGACTGTTAAAGGGTATTTGAACTTTTAATTTATTTTTGTAAGACCTCAATTGCCAAATATTTTCTGAAATAATCCCCAGACAAATGGTATTTAGAAGCCTGACATTGTAGAAACTAAATTTTTGATTAAGTAAATGAATAATTCAATAAGGAAAATTGTATCGCTCTCTAGTTCTTTGATTTGACATTTTATTGACTTAATTTTATTAGGCTTTTTCGAGATAATGCAAACAAAATGGAAAAGGTTGGGAGTCACAAATGAGATGTTAAAAAGCCGCGTGTGTTTCTGAAATCATGGGTTGCCGAATATTGGCCTATACAAAGCCCTAGTTAGTCCAGACCTGGAGAACAGTTCCAGGCACCACACCTCAGAAAAGATATGTTGCCCTTGAAGGGGTGCAGTTTAGATTTGCTGCAGTTTGGATTATTTATAATTTATGTAGAATCAACAACCACAGATGGCCAGCTTTATTTTACATAATGACATGATTAAATGTTGAAAGTTGAAAATAATTCATGCATATTCTGCTCATATATTTCACAATTATTTGTAATTCAACAATTAGACAGATGCAACAGCCCCAGTGCACGAAGAGAGTTCATCGTTCTTACTTTCTGCTCATAAACTAAGCAGACGAATTCCATAACATTTACATTTCCTATAAATTTGCATGACGGTATATTTAGTCACAATTTCGAGGATATAATTCAATAAAGGATCCTTGCAAATGCTTTAACACTATTTTTCTTATCCTTATTATTCCTGTAATAAGGCTGCAAGGCACTTGAATCTTGCACTGAAGCTCATCGCAGGTTTTAGGCACAGTATCTGATTTAATCCATTAAAAATGGGAAGGTGGATAAACCAGGTAACTGGAGGACAGTTGGCCGAATGTCAGTGATGAGGAAGCTTCTGGAGACGATAATCTGGGACAAGGTTAATAAGGTGAGTTAGTAGATGACAGCTATCATGGATTTGTTTAAAGGGAAATCTTGCCAGATAAACTTGATTGAGTTCTTCAGTGAAGTAATGGGGAGGGTTGATGAGAGTAGTGCAGTTGACATTGCATATATGGTTCTCAAAGGACATTTGATAAAGTGCCACTTAATAGCAAAAATTGAAGGATTAAAGGGACGGGGCAGTTTTGTGGGCACAAAACTGACTAGGAAACAGAAATCAGACAGTAATGGTGATTGGTTGTTTATCAGGCTGGGCGGAAGTATACAGCAGTGTCCGATATGCAGGAGTCGATTTTAGGACTGCTCTTTCTATATATTAATGACCTAGGCTTGGATACAAAGGGCAATATTTCAAAGTTTGCAGATAGCATAAAGCCTGGAAATGCATTAAACAGCTGAGAGAATAGTAACAGACTTCAGGAGGTCATGGACAGGCTGGTGAAGGGGACAGACACATGGCAGATGAAATTTAATGCAGAGAAGTATGAAGTGCTGTATTTTGGAAGGAAAAGCTATGGGAGACAATAGGAGCTAAATTGTACCTTTTTTAAAAAGAATGCAGGAACAGAGAGACAGCTGGAGATTCACATTCACAAATCTTTGAAGGTTGCAGGATCTGTTTTTTTTAATTGTTCATCATCACTGGCTGGGCCAGCATTTATTGCCCATCCCTAGTTGCCCTTGAGAAGGTGGTGGTGAGTTGCCTTCTTGAACCGCTGCAGTCCATGTGGTGTAGGTACACCCACAGTGCTGTTTGGGAGGAAGTTCCAGGATTTTGACCCAGCCACAGTGAAGGAACGGCCGATATATTTCCAAGTCAGGATGGCGAGTGGCTTGGAGGACAACTTCCAGGTGATGGTGTTCCTCATCTATCTGCTGCCCTCGTCCTTCGAGGTGGTAGAAGTCGTGAGTTTGGAAGGCGCTGTTGAAGGAACCTTGGAGAGTTGCTGCCGTGCACCTTATAGATGGTACAAATAGAAGCATGGGGGGAGGGTGTTCCCCTCATCGGGCAGGCGAGACATGCCCAGGACCGGCAGCACAATGGTCTGCCACCCCGATCAGGCCCCGACTGCGGTTTTACGATGGCTGGCCAATTAACAGCGCGCTGAAACGCTTAGCACTGCCTGGGGTGGGGAGGGAGGAGGGCGAGCGCGGAAGTCAGCGCATGCGCACGGGTGCGCTCACAAAAGCTCCCTGAAGACACAAGAGCTGCCTCAGGGAGCTGAAGATTTTCCACATTAAAAAATAAAGTTTTTCAAAAAAAAGGTAAACATGTCCCCTCGTGTGACTCTGTTGTCACATGAGCAGGGACAGTTTGAAAATGAGTTCTGAACATTTATATCATACTTTTAATTAACATCGGAAACCTCATCCCACCCGCGGATGAGGTTTAGCTCAAAAATCCAAAGGCCGCTTGGCCTATTTGCCCACCCGCCATCCATAAGGGCAGGGAAAATTCTATTTAATTAAACGCTCAACGGGCTGAACAGCCCACTTAACTGTCAGCGGGCGTGCTGCCGACTCCCGTGTGCACCTGCCGACCGAAATATCACGCGAGTGTGCGATGACGTCGGGACACTCGCCTGATGCTATTTCACGCTCATTGCGTGTCGGGCGCACGCCCGCATGCCGAACTGAAAATCCTGCCCATAGATCACAAGAGCAAGGAAGTTATGGTAAACCTTTATGAATCAGAGATGGGGAGAAATATTTTCTCTCAGGGGGGTTGTGCGACTTTGGAACTCTCTGCCTCAAAAAGCGGTGGGAAATGGTGTCACTGAATATTTTTTTAAGGCGGGGATTCTTACCAGACAAGGCAATCAAAAATTATCGAGGGATAGATGGGAATGTGGGACTCGAAACACAAACAGATCAGCCATGATCTTATTGAATGGCGGAGCAGGCTCGAGGGGCCGAATGGCCTACTCCTGCTCCTGTTTCATACGTTCGTAAGTTCATATCACGGGTTAGGCCCAAGCTAAAGTTTTGTCACCTTACTTTAGGAAAGATGGCCAGGCCTTGGAGACGGTGCAGAGGGGATTTACTAGAATAGTGCCAGGGATGACGATTTTCAGTTATGTGGAGAGACTAGAGCTGGAACTTTCCTGTCCCGAATTAGTCGGAAATGGAAATGGAAACAGCGAAACAAATGGCTGCCAAGCAGCGTTGCAGGAAATCCCGCCTCCGTTTGTACCCCCCCCCTGCCATTTTCCTGAGGATGGGAGAGGGATCAGTTCCTGAACAGCCCTGCTTCTATTAAGGAAGTAATGTACATCATGACGGGTTCATTAAAAGCCCGTCTCCGGAAAGTTTTTGAATTTTGTGTGAGGCAGCCAGGGTTCAGCGGCTGTTTAGCTTTAGAGCGGCTGCATGGAGGTGGGAAGAGTTTTAAAAGGTAAGTAATGTTTATGCTCTTTTTATTCGTTTTACATTTTCTGTTTAGACATCTGCTGAAACTGCAGTTCCAAGGTCAAATTGTTTTTGGCAGGGGTGATTTATGGGCTCTTGGATGCAATCTAGCCTTTTAATATGCTTATGAGAGCAAAGTATGAACATTGTCAAGCACTTAGGAAATGCATTAAGAAGTTGGATTTTTTCTAAGAACCCATAAATCCCCCAAATAAACACTTATCTCTTCAGAGCACCTGTATAAACATTGTCAAGCAGTTCAAAACACATTAACAAAACAAAAACAGAATTACCTGGAAAAACTCAGCAAGTCTGGCAGCATCGGCGGAGAAGAAATCAGTTAACGTTTCGAGCCTTCACGGCCCTTCGGCAGAACTGGAGCATAGTCAGAAGAAGGGAGAAATATAAATTGGTTTAAGGTGGGGGGTGGGGGAGAGACACATTGAGGGTGTGGTGATTGTGGAGATGAGCAGTTAATCAAAAGATGTTACAGACAAAAGGGTCAAAGAGGTGTTGAAGGTGGTGGTATTTGTCTGAGAAAAGTGCTAATTAAGAATGGAAGACAGGATATTCAAAGTACAGCTCTAGTGGGGGTGGGGTGGAAAGACCAAAGATTTTAGTTTTAGATTTAAAAATAATGGAAATAGGTGGGGAAAGAAGAATCTATATAAATTGTTGAAAAAAAAAGCGGGGGGGTGGAAAGAAACGGGGTGGGGATGGGGGGAGGGGGAGTTTAAGATCTAAAGTTGTTAAACTCAATATTCAGCCCGGAGGGCTGTAAAGTGCCTAGTCGGAAGATGAGGTGCTGTTCCTCCAGTTTGCGTTGGGCTTCACTGGAACAATGCAGCAAGCCAAGGACAGACATGTTGGCAAGAGAACAGGGTGGAGTGTTAAAATGGCAAGCGACAGGGAGGTTTGGGTCTTTCTTGCGGACAGACCGCAGGTGTTCCGCAAAACGGTCGCCCAGTTTGCGTTTGGTCTCTCCAATGTAGAGGAGACCGCATTGGGAGCAACGAATGCAGTAGACTAAGTTAGGGGAAATGCAAGTGAAATGCTGCTTCACTTGAAAGGAGTGTTTGGGCCCTTGGACGGTGAGGAGAGAGGAAGTGAAGGGGCAGGTGTTGCATCTTCTGCGTGGGCATGGGGAGGTGCCATAAGTGGGGGTTGAGGAGTAGGGGGTGATGGAGGAGTGGACCAGGGTGTCCCGGAGGGAACGATCCCTACGGAATGCCGTCAGGGGGGGTGAAGGGAAGATGTGTTTGGTGGTGGCATCATGCTGGAGTTGGCGGAAATGGCAGAGGATGATCCTTTGAATGCGGAGGCTGGTGGGGTGATAGGTGAGGACAAGGGGGACCCTATCATGTTTCTGGGAAGGAGGAGAAGGCATGAGGGAGGATGCGCGGGATATGGGCCGGACACGGTTGAGGGCCCTGTCAACGACCGTGGATGGAAAACCTCGGTTAAGGAAGAAGGAGGACATGTCAGAGGAGCTGTTTTTGAAGGTAGCGTCATCAGAACAGATGCGACGGAGGCGAAGGAACTGAGAGAATGGGATGGAGTCTTTACAGGAAGCGGGGTGTGAGGAGCTGTAGTCGAGGTAGCTGTGGGAGTCGGTAGGCTTGTAATGGATATTGGTGGACAGTCTATCATCAGAAATTGAGACAGAGAGGTCAATGGAGGGAAGAGAAGTGTCAGAGATGGACCATGTGAAGATGATGGAGGGGTGGAGATTGGAAGCAAAATTAATAAACTTTTCCAGGTCCCGACGAGAGCATGAAGCAGAACCGAAGTAATCATCGATGTACCGGAGAAAGAGTTGTGGGAGGGGGCCGGAGTAGGACTGGAACAAGGAATGTTCCACATACCCCATAAAGAGACAGGCATAGCTGGGGCCCATGCGGGTACCCATAGCCACACCTTTTATTTGGAGGAAGTGAGAGGAGTTAAATTGGATTACTTAAGTACCTCAGGTAAACAATTAGACTCTTGACAATGTTCACAGGCTGCTCTCAAGAGTCATACTCTTTATTTGGGGGATTAATGAGCTCTTAGAAGCAATTCAGCTTTTATAATAGGATTTGTGATTTCATATGCTTTGAAGGGATGGGGGTGGGGATGAATGGGGGGGTGCGAATAGATGGGGGGTGGGGAGGAATAGGGTGGGAATGGGGGTGGAGCGTGAGGGGGGAATAGGAGGTGAGAGGGAATGGATGGATGAGGGGGATAGGGGTGGTGGGATGTGAGGTGGAGGATGGTGGATGGGGATGAGGGTGGGGGAGGGAGATAGGGGAGAGGGGGATGTCAGGTGAGGGAGGATGGGGTGGAGGGGATGCAGGGTGGGGGTTGGGGAATGGAGATGAGGGGATGGGGTTGGGGGCGGGAAATACATTTAAATTTTAACATTTTTTAGATATTTTCGAAATTCTTTTAGGCCGGTATATTTGTGAAGTGCTCAGAGTGAAGGCAGGCCTGGGCTTGCCTCCTCAGGAGTTGGTCCACTTCCACTCCCACCTCATGTTTGCCCAGATGGGTGGCAGTCCCACCATGAGGCCCAAGTGAGACCCTGGGAACCATAAATCCACAGTCCCTGGCAGCCTGAAGACAGAATTTGAAATCAACTCCGGTTCAGTCCCGACTCCTGATTCCCGTCTCCCACGGGAAAATCCCAGCCTAGGTAAGTTATGGTTGTTTTCCTCAGAGAAGAGAAGATTTAAGGGGAAATTTAAATGAGGTGTTCAACATTGTGAGGGCCTCTTATCGAGTAAATACGGGAAAACTGTTTCCACTGGACAGGGGACACAGATTTAAGATATTAGCAAAAAAGTCTGGTGGGAGATGAAGAGAAATTTCTTTACACAGCAGATTGTTCTGGAATGTTCTATCTGAAAGGGTAGAGGCAGCAGGTTCTGTAGCAACTTGCAAAAGGGAATGGCCTATACTTATATTTCAAAAGGAGATATTTTCAGGTCCACGGCAGTAAGTGAAACTAACCGAATAGTTCTTCAAACTGCCCGCATGGGCCAAATGGCCACATCCCATGGGGGTTCATTCCATCATCAACCCTCTTTCTCTCATCAGGATTACTTAAAATGAAAGGCTTGCAGTTATGCTCAATTTTTCTCCACAACTTTCTTGGGCAATTATCCTGCCTCCAGCCAATTAATGCTCAAAGGGGGATGGAATCCTCCCCGCTTGCCTGGGTGAGTGCAGCTCCAACAACACTCAAGAAGCTTGACATCACCCAAGACAAAGCAGCCCACTTGATTGGCGCCACATCTGCCAACTTCAACATCCACTCCCTCCACCACCGATGTACAGTGGCAGCAGTGTGCCCCATCTACAAGATGCACCGCAGCAGCTCACCAAGGCTCCTTCGACAGCACCTTCCAAACCTCCAACCTCTGCCACCTAGAAGGACAAGGGCAGCAGATGCATGGGAACTCCACCACCTGCAAATTCCCCTTCAAGCCACTCACCATCCTGACTTGGAAATATATCGCTGTTCCCTCACTGTCGCTGGGTCTAAATCGTGGAACTCACTTCCTAACAGCACTGTGGACTGCAGCAGTATGAGGAGAGGGCTCACCACCATCTTCTCAAGGGAAATGAGGGATGGGCAATAAAAATGCTGGCCTAGCCACGTCCTGTGAAAGAATGAATTTTTTTTAAAAAACACTCCTTGGAGCATTAAATGGCTGTGGGGCAGCCGGTATAGGTGGGGAAGCCCCACCATCTGAAAAGTCCTGGCCTAGTTATAGATTTAAAAATAATGGAAATAGGTGGGAAAAGAAAAATCTATATAAATTATTGGAAAAAGCAAAAGGGAGGGGGAAGAAATGGGAAGGGGGTGGGGATGGGGGAAGGGAGTTTAAGATCTAAAGTTGTTGAATTCAATATTCAGCCCGGAAGCCTCATCTTCCGACTAGGCACTTTACAGCCTTCCGGGCTGAATATTGAATTCAACAACTTTAGATCTTAAACTCCCTCCCCCCATCCCCACCCCCTTCCCGTTTCTTCCCCCTCCCTTTTGTTTTTTCTAATAATTTATATAGATTTTTCTTTTCCCACCTATTTCCATTATTTTTAAATCTATAACTATAATACCCTGTCGTCAGTCTTTCCACCCCACCCCCACTAGAGCTGTATCTTGAGTGTCCTGCCATCCATTCTTAATTAGCACATTCTCTTAGATAATATCACCACCTTTAACACCCCTTTGTTCCTTTTGTCTGTGACATCTTTTGATTATCTGCTCCTATCACTGCTTGCTTGTCCCTACAACCACCCCCCCGCCAACAACTTCTCTCCCCCCACCCCACCCCCACCTCCCCAACCTTAAACCAGCTTATATTTCACCCCTCTCCTAACTTTACTCAGTTCTGCCGAAGGGTCATGAGGACTCGAAACGTCAACTGTTTTCTTCTCTGCCGATGTTGCCAGACCTGCTGAGTTTTTCCAGGTAATTCTGTTTTTGTTATGAGTTAGTGTTGCACTGGCGATATAACTATGGAAGCTCCTTGCTCAGTGCAACAAATAACTTATGAAGAATACAAAGAGTTAATATAATGTATGAAGAAGCCGCATTCAATTAGTCTAAATGGCCACCCGATTCACTTTTATTTAAGAACAAGATACCCAAGTTAGACAATGAAGTCTCAGGCAAAATTTAAATCAAAGGATTGCAAATTTAGTGCTTGTTTTCTGAAAGCATTTTGTGCTACAGATTTTAAATCCTAGTTTGTGAACATCCTTTCTCTGCACATGTTTGAAGAGTGTGGCTGTGGGCGAAGGGAAGGAACATCTTCCTACTCACTCTGGGTGGTTGCAGTGCAGTTCCAGACAGAGAGAGGGAGGGAGATTCATCTGCTCCTACTGTGAGATGGGGGCCCGAATTTATTCTATAGAAACTGTTTTTTTTCCTTTTCTCCAATAGTTTTAAGTATTTCAAGTTCTAAGTTCCATTATGAACTCACAGCCCCTGTTGAAAAGCAAGGCAGTTTGTCCAACCCCTGGGCAATCAAAGTTTGGTAAAGTGTTTAAAAATTTTATAAAAGTGTTCAAAAGTTTATAAAAGTCTATAAAATTGTTCAAAGCTATTTAAAAGTTCATAACAGCTTCTAAAAGCTTTTTTTAAAAGTGCTTAAAAGTATTTTAAATCATTATAAAACACTCTCTTGCCTTTCAGCTGAAGGCTGACCTTAGGAAACATGTCTTCAGCTCATGGCATCAGGAATGCCCCTCGCTGCAAGGCCTCGCTCTTCTTTTCTTCGGTGGACCATGCTGCAGTCAGAAGTCAAAATCTCCACTGCAGCCAAGGAACTAGTTAAATTCACGTTTCTTGGCAGTGATTGCCACTGCCTCATTTCCCTTATTCTTTCATGGGATGTGGGCGTCACTGGTAAGGCCAGCATTTGTTGCACATTCCTAATTGCCCTTGAACTGACCTTGTTGGGTCATTTCCGAGGGCAGTTAAGAGTCAACCACACTACTGCGGGTCTGGAGTCACATGTAGGCCAGGCCAGGGAAGGATGGCTGGTTTCCTTCCCCAAAGGGCATTAGGTGGGTTTTTATGACAATCGATGATAGTTCCATGGTCACGATTACAGAGAGTACCTTTACATTCCAGGTTTATTAATTAAACTTAAATTCCACCAGCTGCCGGGGTGGGATTTGAACTCATGCCCCGAGAGCATTAGCCTGGGTCTTTGGATTACTCATTCCAGCGGCATTACCACCGCACCACGATCGCCCCCTGCTGACTGCAAACTCTGGCCACCATCTTTCAGATCAGAAAGTAAACTGAAGCCAGGTCTAAGTGGGAGCAAAAGATTGCATGGTGCTATTCAAAGGACAGCAGATATGTTCTCATGGTACCTTTAGAATGCTTTACACCTGGTTATTTGTCTCATTGGCTATTAAGTGGGATAGAAGTGAGCTGAAGTTGTGAAGGAATAGGGGTCAAACAGTAATAATACAGGAACAGTTTTTCCAGGTATTTTTGTTTTTGTTTTGGATTTCCAGCATCCGCAGTTTTTTGCTTTTATCTTAGTGTTTAATTGACTGCCACTTCTCTTCCAGGAATGCCTACCTTGAAGAAGTTCTGCTCTTCTCTCTGTCAGGATTTTCGTATCTCTCTTTTGCCTTGTTATTTTTACTTAGTTCTGTTGAAGGGTCATTCGGACTCGAAACGTTAACTGTGTTCCTCTCCGCAGATGCTGCCAGACCTGCTGAGTTTTTCCAGGTATTTTTGTTTTTGTTTTGGATTTCCAGCATCAGCAGTTTTTTTGCTTTTATAATAATACAGGAATATTAGGTTCAAAAGTTACTTTTCTGTACCTACACCTAAATCGTACAGGTTTAGTTTAGTTTCGAACCTAATGAGCCTCACACACTTGGGGATTAAGATAATCTGACTTTAATATTTGATGGATATCCTTTCCTTTTCAAAATATTATCTCTATAACACTTAGGCCTGAATTTCCCCCTCGTTGGGTGCGCGTGATCGGCGGGCCCGGGAGCAGACGGGAACTGGGCCCCCGACGGTGATCAGCCCCCCCCCCCAACCATGATTTCACCAGCGTGGAACGCACGCTGAAAAGCTCAGCCAGCGCTGCCGGGGTGGGGGCAGGGAGAGGGCGGGCAACAACGTCACCACGGGGCCCAGGCGATCGCATCCAGTGAGCTCCCAGAAGGGAGCTGCAGGCCTCCAAATAATAAAAGAAAGCACAAAAGTGCTGCAAAAAATATCCACGCAGAACAATCAAGCCCCTGAAAGCAGACCTCATAAAAATGCTGTCCCCAGATGTTTCTGGTTATTTCCTAAAGGAGATTTCATCCCGCCCTTGGACCAGGGCTTCATCAAAAATGTAAAGGCCGCCTAGCTGTTCGGCCTGTCTGCCGACCGTAAGGTTGGACGGGCCACGAAGAATCGCGTTCACTAGCGCCACTAAGGGCTTAATTGCCCGCTCAATGGTCGGCGGGCCGCTCTCCCGGCTGTCGCGCAAGCCCACGGAGCGAAATATCCCGCGAGTGCGCGACGGCGTCAGGACGCTCGTCCCGACATCACCGTGTGCGATTTTACGTCCGTTCAGGTGGGACGCGCGCCTGCCCGGTGAGGGGAAAATTCTGCCCTTAAAAGTTTAAACTTCTGATTCTCTATTGGAAATGAGAATTAGTTAATATCCCCTTTTCCTGAATTCATCTCGCAACTTATGGTTTCCGTATAAACGTTGAATTTCATATTTGCTTATTTTAATAAACTTCTGTGCATTTTAACATTAAAGTTGTCTGACTTAGTTTTCTGTATCAATAACTTGAAGAGCCCAACCCAGAACCAAAAGTTCCCTTCCGGTCGGTGGATACTTAACTGAGAAGTTTCATCTCGCCCCTTCTAACATCCGGGAAAATTACAATCTGGCTAAAAACTAATTAAAAATAAAAGGCTGTCTGGAAGAAAGCTGACTAACCTTGACTGGATCCTTTCCTTCAGGGAGAGATTGATCAGACTCTGCAGGCCCAGTTGAGTGTTCTTGGATTCTGACTCTCTCTGCCATCAGTTGAAGGGGGTTAATCAGGGGGTAGGGTAATCCCATAAAGGGGCTAGGATTGCAATACACCACACAGTTACCTCCATAATAGCAGTGATTAGGCTTGCAAAGCAATTTTCATTTACTCATTCAGTCACAGGACGTGGGCATAGCTGGCAAAGCCAGCATTTCTGCCCTTGAGAAGATGATGGTGAGCCACTCACCTTGAATGGCTTTTCACAGGGCAATTATGAATCGACCACATTGCTGTGAGTCTGGAGTCCTATATGACCGGGTGAGGATGGCAGGTTTCTTAGAGGAACCAGATGGGTTTTTTATAACAATTCACTGGTTTTGATTCCTGACACTAGCTTTTTTTTTAAAAAAATCCAAATTTGTTTAATTAATTGAATTTAAATTCCCCAGCTGCCATTTGAACTCACATCCCTACATTAATAATCAAGGCCTGTGGATTACTGGTCCCTTAACTTAATCATTATGCTTCCATTTCCATAAAGAATGCATTCAGAAGCATTATATAATGCATTTCTTTCTTTCAGGAATATAATTCAATTTTTCCCTCTGGATCCTAATTAAACTCAGGGTGGGCACTCTGTCACTTAATCTAGTATCTGGGAGCTTCAGATAATGAGTACATCTTGAAATGTATCAAGGGAAAAATGAGTTCCCATTATCTGGCTTCAGGTCAGTATTATTATTAACTACATATGTTCTCTTCACCAGGGAAGAGTGGATCTAAAGGAGGGTGAAAAAAGCTAACTAAAAGTAAAGCAACGAATAAAAATTTGTTGTCTAGAATGCAATTGGATCCAGTGCTAGATTCAAAACTGAAATGTTGCTTCCATCGTTAATATCTGATGTTAGATTTTGAAGAATTCATCAGGCACAGTTTTATGAGTTCATCTTCTCTGGAGTCTTGACATTCCAGCTTCAGAAGTTGAGGTGACTTTTCGTTCTGAATTTTAAGACCTGTGGATGTTAACCGGCCGCTTATTGTAGCTTTTGCAATTCATTAACCGGCTAAGGAATTTCTCGCTCCGAGTCCATTTCACGTGTTGCTGAAATAAAGATTTAAACCGCTGCTCCAGTTTACAATCCAGCTCAGCATACAATCCTGCGCCTTGTTCCTGTAGTGTTGTAGTTGTCATGTTTGCTTTGCACGTGGAAGGATCCCTGGCAGAAACATTAGCAAAAACAAAAAGCTTGCTCATCTAAGTGTGACAAAAAGTTCCATGATTCACTTTCGCACCTGGAGAATTACATACAGCTTTGGTCCCCTAACCTAAAGAAAGATATATTTGCTATAGAGGGAGTGCAACGAAGATTCACCAGGCTGATCCTGTCAGGCGGGCTTGCCCTGTGAGGGAACATTGAGGAGACTGGGCCGGTATTTACTAGAGTTTAGAAGAATGAGAGGCAATCTCATTGAACATGCAAAATTCTTACAGGGCTCGACAGGGTAGAGGCGGCAAGGATGTTTCGCCTGGCTGGGGTGACCAGAACCAGGGGACGCAATCTCAGAATAATGGGTAGGCCATTGGGGACTTAGATGAGGAGGAATTTCTTCACTCAGAGGGAGGTAAATCTTTGGAATTCTCTACCCTAGAGGGCTGTGGAAGCTCAATCATTGAGCATGTTTAAGACAGAAATTGATAAAAGGTATAAAATTCTGACAGGGCTGGACAGACTGGATTCAGGGATGATGTTTCCTCTGGCTGAGGGACCCAGAACAAGGGTTCACAGTCTCAGGATATGGGTAGGCCATTTAGCACTGGGATGAGGAGAAATGTCTTCACTCAGAGGGTGGTGAACCTATGGAATTCTCTACCACAGAGGGCTGTAGAGGCCAAGTCACTGAATATATTTAAGAAGGAAATCGATAGATTTCTAGACTCTAAAGGCGTCAAGGGGTATGGAGAGAGAGAGGGAGTATGGCGTTGAGATAGAGGATCAGCCATGATCAGATTGAATGGCGGAGCAGGCTCGAAGGGCCAAATGACCTACTCCTGCTCCTATTTTCTATTTTTCTATGTTTCTATGATAGAATCTTAGATAGTAAAGACATTAAGGGATATGGGGATAGTGCAGGAAAATGGGGTTGAGGTAGAAGATCAACCATGATCTAATTGAATGATGGAGCAAGCTCGAGGGGCTGAATGGCCTTCTCCTGCTCCTATTTCCTATGTTCCTATGTCCTTATTGCCTCATTTGGGGACCTCAATCTTCTCAGGTGCCAGGAAGACATAAAGGGCAATTAAACCCATTGGGCAGAATTTTAACAGGAGTGGGTTTCAGGGCTGGAGGGAGGGGTGTAGAATCACGAGGAAAGGTGGAAGTGGGATGCCTTCCTGATTCTGTGAAATTCCCTTAGGGATATGGGATGTCGAGACCGGCCTCCCCACCCAGAGACCAATTGAGTCCCTTAAGCAGCCAGTTAAGGGCCAGTTAAAGGCCTCTTCCCATCGTTGAAGGCATTCTGTCAGTGGCAGCAGGGGGATGGGGTGGGCTCCACCATGCTAGATCGACCAGCAAAAGCTGGCGTCATTCCTGCATGATCGAGGCGGGAGGGTGGGGGGGTTGTTGGTAGCCTTCCTAATCGGGCAGCCTGTGGCCTACAGAGGTTCCCTCCCTCCACCGTGGATAGGGCCAGGCCCACACCCACACCCACGCCCAATCACAAGAACTCCCCCCACTCTATTCGGCAGGGTCTGCCTGATTGCCCCCAACAGCCCAACCCCACTTACCTCGGTTCCAGGATGTTGCTCTGGCCTGGTCGTAGTCCCAGCAAAGGCCACCTCTCCTGATGGCGGGAGCCCATTAAAGAACACGAAGAGAGAGAGAGAGACGAGACACCATTCAAGAAGGAAAAGAGCAGCTGATTGGTGAGTAGGATTGGTGAGTATTCCTAGTCTTTAAAGTAAAAGTAAGGTCTTTAGTTTGTGTTTAGGTCTCTATTTTATTTTCCCTTTTTCTTAAAAATAACTTAAGTATAAGATTGATACTGGTGTAAAAAAAATTACAATGAAGTGAAAAGAGCAGGGGATTCTTCAAGTGTAAAGAGCAGGGATACTAGAGTAATTAATTAATGAATTTAGTAATACAATAGCGATGGCAGGACGGGTGATGTGTTGCTGCTGCAGCATGTGGGAGCTACTGGGCACCAAGGTGATCCAGGGCGAACACATCTGCACCAGGTGTTTGGAGCTCGAGAAATTTCCGATCCAAGTTAAGGAGCTGGAGAAGGAGCTGCAAACATTGCGCCACATCAGGGAGGGGGAAAGTTACCTGGACAATTTACTCCAGAAGGCGGTCACACCCCTCCGATTAGGTCATTCGAATTTGGTCTGTGATCAGGGACAGGAGGTTGTGGCTGCAGGTGAGGCAGGTACGGGGACCCGGGGGGTAGTGTTCGAGGAGCCTCAGTCCCTGCAACTTTCCAACAGTCACTAGGTTCTTGCAAGCTGTGTGGACGAGAGCGGGGACTGCAGAGAGGATGAGTGAACATGACCACGGCACTGTGGTACAGGGAGCCATTCAAGCGGGGGGAGGAAATAGGAATGTAGTACCGGTAAGGGACAGTGTAATGTTATGATCCAAGCTGAGATTGCCCCTGGACAAGCCTGATCCCAGAGTGGAACCCAGCTTGATAGATCCTAACTTTTATTTTTGTTTGTTTAGATCCATGGAGAGTAGCTACTGAACAGAGGCACAGGAGTCAACTGATGAACATTTAACAAAAGATTAAAACATTTATTCAACAAGAAAAGATGAACTATATTACAATACTCCTTCGCCCACAACTATACCTTTACAGATATATACAAATTTGTAAGGATAATACAAGTCACAAAAGCTATCTTATACTCTAATGTTCACAGTAAGTACACAGTCCATGTAAACCTATGGCACCCTGTGGTCAGACACACCACACTCTGAAACCAAGTGACAGATGCCACCTCAAACAGATGCTAATGGGTCTCTCCTCAGCTGCCCCCAGCCGCTTGTCACACCGTGAGTCAACCAGTCTCACTGAACTCCACCCTTCACACGAGGGATTCTAATGTCCACTCTCCAGGGCTTCACCTTGGACTCTTCTCTCAAACTGATGTTTTCACTCAGAAACCTTCCACAAGGGCTCACCTCCAGGATTCTGAACTCTCCTTCTGATGTTTCTCTTCCTTGGGTCACCACATGCACCCAAGCTGAAGTCCATGCACTCTCTCTCCCCAGCTCAGCCTTAACAGTACACAACTGTTTCACATGCTCATAGCAAAGAATTACAGACCTTCAGCTGTCTCTTTGAGCCTTCTTGCTTCTTGCAAGCTGTTCTCACTTTAAATCTGAAGCTTGGAGCCTTTATCTCTGCCTCTCACTCTTAACTTCACTTAACAGGACCTTTTCCCAGGTTCCTGTCCTTCCTTTAACTCGAAGGCCTTCCTTGGACTTTCTCTTATTCCACTTCCTTGGACGTTTGAGGGTTTTCTTAGCTTGGGACTTGTTATTTGTTCCCTTTTAGGCTGCTTCTGCTTCACAGCTGCCTTCAAACCTTCTGAACTCAAACAGCTTCCAAAACAAACTGCTGTCTTTCTTCTTCTGTGTGTGTGTCTGTGGGAGGAACCTGCCTATTTGGCCTCCATGTTGCTAGGTAACAGCAGCGTTTTTCCTACTCTTGTGCGTTTACTTTCACTTTAAAGGAGTCATAAACGTCTCAGTAGAAATGCAAGCAGCCTTTTAAAGTGAAACTAAAACTCTATTTGCCCTTTCTTAACACACATATGCATAAATACAAATCCAAACTAAACTTTAAAGCTAGAACTCATTCCTAACACCCACAAATACAAGTATAACTTACTTAAGCTATCTCTATTTCCCAACGGTAATTAGGGGGATAGATACTGTTCTCTGCAGCCATGAGCGTGAGTCCCGAAAGCTGTGTTGCCTGCCTGGTGCCAGGGTTAAGGACATCTCCTCAGGGCTGGAGAGGAATTTGGAGTGAAAGGGGAGGGATCCAGCTGTCATTGTCCGCATTGGTATCGACGGCATTGATAGAACTAGAAAGGAGATTCTGTTGAAAGAATTTGAACTGTTAGCAGCTAAATTAAAAAGCAGAACATCCATGGTAATAATCTCAGGATTACTACCTGAGCCATGGACAAACTGGCATAGGGTAAGTAAAGTCAAGGAGTTAAATGCGTGGCTCAAGGTTGTTGTGGGAGGAATGGGTTTGAGTTCATGGGGCACTGGCATCAGTACTGGGGTAGAAGGGAGCTGTTCTGGTGGGAAGGGCTTCACTTGAACCATGCTGGGACCAGTGTCCTGGCAAATCGAATAACTAGGGCTGTAGAGAGGGTGTTAAACTAAATATAAGGGGGGAGGGCTCTGGAAAGGGGAATATGCAGACTTACAAAGCAAAAGGATATGGCAGCATTACAGGGCAGCTATTTAGGCAATGATACCCAGAGTATGACAGGAAGGGACAGAATGTACAAACATATAAAAGCAGCAGCAAATGGGGTCAAAGAGGGAAAAAATGGTAAAAAGGCAAAATTAATAGTTCTTTACTTAAATGCACGTAATATTCAGAACAAAATAAATGAATTAATGGTACAAATAGAGGTTAATGGGTATGATCTTATAGCCATTACGGAGACATGGTTACAAGGAGATCAAACTGGGAACTAAATATTCAGGGGTATGGGACACACATAAGGCTACTTAATAAGATAAGAGCCCATGGTTGGGGATAGTATATTAGCATGGGTAGAGGATTGGCTAACTAATAGAAAACAGAGAGCTGGGATAAGGGGGGCATTTTCAGGATGGCAACCTGTAACTAGTGGAGTGCCACAGGGATCAGTACTGGGGCCACAATTATTTACAATATATATTAATGACTTGGATGAGGGAAGTGAATGTACTATCACCAAGTTTGCGGCTGACACAAAAATAGGTGGGAAGGCAAGTGGTGAGGATGACACAAAAAGTCTACAGAGGGATATAGACAGGTTAAGTGAGTGGGCAAAAAATTAGCAGATGGAATATAATGTGGGAAAATGTGAGGTTATGCACTTTGGCAGGAAGAATAGAGGAGCTGAATATTATTTAAATGGAGAAAGACTGCAGAAAGCTGCAGCACAGAGGGATCTGGGAGTCCTCATGCATGAATCCTAAAAAGCTAACATACAAGTTCAGCAGGTAATAGGGAAGGCAAATGGAATGTTGGCCTTTATTTCAAAGAGAATGAAGTATAAAAATAGGGAAGTCTTGCTAAAACTATACAAGGCAATAGTTAGATCACACCTAGAATACTGTGAACAGTTTTGGTCCCCTAATCTAAGGAAAGATATACTGGCACTGGAGGCAGTCCAGAGAAGGTTCACTAGGTTGATCCCGGGTATGGAGGGATTATCTTATGAGGAGAGGTTGAGTAGGTTGGGCCTGTACTCATTGGAGTTTAGAAGAATGAGAGGCGACATTATTGAAATATATAAGATTCTTAGGGGGCTTGACAGGGTAGATGCTGAGAGGTTGTTTCCCCTTGTGGGAGAGTCCAGGACCAGAGGGCATAATCTCAGAGTAAGGGGGTGCCCATTTAAGGCAGAGATGAGGAGGAATTTCTTCTCTCAGAGGATAGTGAATCTGTGGAATTCTTTACTGCAGAGGGTTGTAGAGGCTGGGCCGTTAAGTATATTCAAGGCTGAGGTAGACAGATTTTTAATCCGTAAGGGAATCAAGGGTTATGGGGGAAAGGCAGGAAAGTAGAGTTAAGGATTATCAGATCATCAATGATCTCATTGAATGGCGGAGCACACTCGTTGGGCCGAATGACCGACCTCTGCTCCTACATCTTATGGTCTTATGGCATTGATGGGACTGAAGCACTGGAGGTTCTCCAATTGACCGGCAGCTCTTGGAGGCTGGACGTCCTCCCTTAAAGAGGCTGGTGCCCCAATGTCAAGCAGTTACGAACCTGATAGCCACAGAATCAGATCAGATCACCCAGAAACAGCTGAGGCAGCGTTACTTCTTGACTCCCCCCTGTTTGGGCCATCGGCACCCCGACAACATTTCGTCCATTACGTCAGGTTCTCCACCCTACTCACGCTTTCCCAGGAATTGCTAGTTTCCCTGAGTGGGCTTTATTGGGCATTCACCTACAAACTCAAAATTAACAATGCAGCTTTCAAAATTCTCTTGTCTCATTTTCTTGAATGTCCATCCATGTGGTGCTTAAATGCAGGAATATTTTTAATATTATCACATCTATCTCCTTGTTGCAAACTTTGGGTCTGCAATAGACATTCTCATTGTTACCCATCTCTCCCGTAAGTTGGTCCCACGTCCCTGATTATCAGGCGTTTACCTTTACTGCCCGTTATCCAGCTCTCCAATAGCGTGACCCACAAGTATAACAATGAAACCCTCTGTATATAAAGCAAATTCTGTAATCTTACACACTCCGTCACACAATATTCTCCAATCTATCAAAAGGCAATTTGATGAACATTTTAAAAAGATTAGACCAAATATTAAATCAACAGTTGGGTGTATTTTATAATCAGTAAGTTAATGAACTGAGCAATGTTTACAACAAATTATCGTTCATTTCATAACATCATCACAACATTAAACATTACAAAACAAGGCAAAGAATTTACAGAACAGAAACTTCTCTAGATCACTGTTTATACTCTAGATGAGCCTCCTCCTACCATAGTTCATCCAACCCAATCTGCATATCCATCGATTACTTTGTCATTCGCATTTTTATCTGATTTGCCCTTAAAATCATCTACATTATTTGTCCAAACCACTCCATGTAATCGTGAGCTCCATATTGTAACCACACTTTGGGTAAAGAAATTTCTCCTGCATTTCCTATTGGTTCTATTGTTGACTGTCTTAGTTTTATGGCCTCCTGTTTCTCACACCCCTGGTGGGCCGTTCGCGAGCTAAATATAACTGCTGTGGCCAGCAATTCCTCCAAACCTGATGGACAGTATCATAGGGAGATTATTCCCACTTTCTATGTCTGTCTCCCTCTCCAGATCCTCTACACTGAATCATATTGTGTCCTTTACTGTTTTGTGGATGAAAAGCCAGGAATCTACTCCCCAAGGATTAGCCAGGTGAGCTGTCAATTGATTTCCATCCTCCTGCCTGAAGCCTCCCAACAACAATAAATCATTATTTGATGAGCTATGGATATCACTGGCAAGGCCAGCGTTTGTTGCCCATCCATAATTGCCCTTGAACTTGCTGGGCAAATTCAGAGGATAGTTAGGAGTCAACCACATTACTGTAGGTTCGGAGTCACATGTAGGTCAGACCAGGTGAAGATGCCAGGTTTCCTTCCCTAAATGGCATTCGTGAATCAGATGGGTTTTTACAACAATCAATGATAGTTGTCATGGTCACCGTTACTGAGACTAGCTTTATATTCTAGATTTATTCATTGAATTTAAATTCCACCAGCTGCCACAGTGGGATTTGAACACATGTCCCCAGTATATTAGCCTTGACCTCTGGATTACAAGTTTAGTGGCACCACCACTAACCTCATCATTTAGGTGATCATGAACTTTCACTGCCTCAAGCAACCTGGATAGACAAATCGCCTGCATCCAAACCACATTTTCCAGAGTGCTGCAGAATAAACCTTTTGTCAGCCGGATTGGCTTAAACTGGCATTTTAACATCAGGTTACACTGGGTCCTTCAGTGGCAAAATAGTCAGAGGTCTTAAAGTATGACACTCCTGTCACAGAATCTATCTGCCACTACCTGCAAAACTGCAAGATTTATCTTAGGCTCAGGCACCAATACCCATCCTGTTATTAAAACTCAGTATTCTGAATCAAGTCCAATTGTTCTTCAATTTCTTTTGAATCAGGAACATCTATTTCACTACAATTTGGGGCTGGGGAGCTTCAGTTTTTTTTTTCCCACAGGAGTAGGATTTCCGGAAAGTTTAATTCGACAAGAGGCTGAAGCAAGATTCGTGGAACTAATTTAGGGAATTGGTAAAGACAAGATTGGCCAAATGATGGGGATGTTCATGGAGACTCCTCATCCCAGTGAGTTGTTTAGTTGCCCACCACCATTCATCAACTGAATGTGGCAGGGCTGTAGAGCTTTGTTCTGATCTGTTGGCTTTAGGATCATTTTGGCTCTGTCTTTTGCATGCTGATTCCACAGATTGGCATGCAAGTAGCCCTGTGTTGTAGCTTCACCAGGTTGACACCTCATTTTAGGCATGCTGAGTGCTGCTCCTGGCATTGCCCTCCTGTACTCTTCATTGAAACAGGGCTGATCCCCTGGCTTGATTTTTTTAAAAATTCTTCCACAGGATGTGGGCGTCACTGGCAACGCCAACATTTGTTGCCCATCCCTAATTGCCCTTGAGATGGCTTACGAGGCCATTTCCACAGGGTATGACATTTCTCCTGCTAAATTCCTTAGCAGGCCATTTAAGAGGGCAGTTAAGAGTCCACATTGCTGTGGGTCTGGAGTCACATGTAGGTCAGACCAGGTAAGAATGCCAGATTTCCTTCCCTAAAGGGCATTAATGAACCAGATGGGTTTTTACAACAATCGATGATAGCTGTCATGGCTGCCATTATATTCCAGATTTATTAATTGAATTTAAATTCCACCAGCTGCCATTTGAACCCATGTCCCCAGAGCATTAGCCTGGGTCGCTGGATTACTAGTCCAGCAACACTACCACTAACACCACCCTCACCTGGTAGAGTGGGGGATATGCCAGGCCATGGGGTTACATATTGTGGTTGAATACAATTCTGCTACTGCGGATGACCCACAGTGCCTCATGGATGTCCAGCTTTGAGCTGCTAGATCTGTTCTGAATCCATCCCGTTTAACATGGTGGCAGCGTCACCCATGTTGGAGGATGTCCTCAGTGTGAAGGCGGGATTTGTACTCCAGAAGAACTATGTGGTAAATCATTCCAACCAGCACGAGCAGAGCTAATCTGCAAAAGGTAGCTTAGTGAGAATGAGGCCAAGTAAATATTTCCTTTATATTGGTTCTCTCAGCACCTAGCTCCCTCAGGCCCAGACTGGTAGATATATCCTTCAGGGCTGGGCCAGCTCAATCAGTAACTGTGCTGCTGAAACAGTTGAAGTTCCCCACCCAGAGTACATTCTGTGTCCTTGCTGCCCTCAGTGCTTCCTCCAAACGGTGCTCTATATGGAGGAGCACTGAATCATCAGCTGAGGGGCAGGGTTGGGGATTGAGCAGTAGGTGGTGATCAGGCAAAGGTTCCCTTAATGTTTGACCTGTTGCCATGAGACTTCACAGGGTCTGAAATCAGTGTTCAGGACTCCCAGGGCAACTGCCTCCCGATTGAATTCCACTGTTTTCTGGGTAGTTTCAGAAGATTTCCAACCCTTACATCCCATGTCAACCTGATGTGCCCTCCTTTTTCCCCCTACCCCTCCCTCACTAACCCCCCCCCAACTTCTGCTTCCCCTCCCACTCCCATCTTTTAATCAGCTGCTGCTCACAACCACTTTGGGCAGAATGTGCAGTGGAAGGTTTTAAAAAGTATAGGAAGTGCAACAGCTCTCAGCCTGACAGCAACCTCTTCTTTCACAAACTATTTGGGCTGTGAGGACCACAGGGTTAAAACAAAATGTTTCTAAAGTGGTTAAAATAAAAAACCTGAAGTCTTTAGTGATTGTTGCACTGATTAAACAAGCTTCAAAGTTTACTATTTGCTCCAGCTCTTACATGTCCACCAGAGATTGCACGGAGGCTAAACTGGAACACAGAAGGTAGGGCTTTTATTATTCAGAAATTGAATTTATTCAATGGAGCTCAACGGTACGAGATTAGCAGAGTGCTAACATGTAAAGAGCAGCTGAACAAATAAGTCCACTCCTGTTTCAATCTCACAGACCATTGTTGTACGCCACGAAGTTAAGGTATATTAATTTATGAGTTGTATAACAGTGTAGCTTCATCAATTTTCAGGAAGGAAATAGATTTTATTCAACATAATAAGACATGATTCACCAGCCATTTATTACATTTCCTACCTTACATCTTTAATGCATCATTGACCAAGGTCGGACACTAAAGGGCTCTTAAAAAGGTAGACAAAAGCAAATTGCTTTGACATATGCGAACATAAATTAGAATGGCAAACTGACTAACCGCTCCATCATTGGTGGCTGTGCCTTCAGCTGTCTCAGCTGTAAACTCCGGAGTTCTGCAGAAGATAGTGGGAAAGCGGTACTGTCACTGGAGCAGCAACCCCAAGGGTTCCAAAGATGAGCCATTGGACTCAAAACATTAACTCTGTTTTCTGTCTCCACAGGTGCTGCCAGACCTGCTGAGTTTTTCCAACACTTTTTGTTTTTATTATAGTAATCCAGAAGCCCGGGCTAATGCTCTGAGGGCATACGTTCAAATCACACCAAGCCAACTGGTGGAATCTAGTTTCAATTAATAAACTCTGGATTTAGAAAGCTGGTCTCAGAGATAGTGACCATAACAACTATCATCAATTGTTGTAAAAACCCCTCTGCTTCACTGATGTTCTTTAGGGAAGGAAATCTGCTGTCCTTACCTGGTCTGTCCTACACGTGGCTCCACACCCACACCAATGTGGTTGACTCTTAACAGTCCTTTGAAATGGCCTAGCAAGCCACTCACTCTGAGGGCAATTAGGGATGGGAAACAAATGCTGGCTTTGTCAGCAATGCTCACATCCCATGAAAGAATAAATTAAAAAAACAATTCCTTCCCAAACTTTCTGCCTCTCTACTGCTGTCATCCCTTTTAAGACGCTTCTTAAACCTACTTCTTTGGCTATCATGTCAAGTCCTTATGTGGCAGGGTGTCAGGTTTTTTTTGCTAATGTGACTGTGGAGCGCCTTAATTGGATCATTTTACTGTGATAAAGGTACCATCTAAATGCAAGCTGTTGTTATTGTTGTTGTACTGTGCATGAGGGAGACCTTTATAAAATCGTACAATTGTTGAATATTTATTTTCAGAATTCAGGTGGAATCCAGGATGTGGCCAATTCCAAAGATAGTAGAAAACTCAGCACCCTATGTAACATGGCCTCACCCCTCCCTATCTCTGTAACCTCCTCCAGCACTACAGTCCTCCAAGAGCTCTCCTCCTCTTTTTGTTCTCTTGGGCACCCCCGATTTTAATCGCTCCACCACTGGTGGCGCATCTTCAGTTGCTTATCGGCTCTAAGCCCTGGAACTCCTTTGCTAAACCCCTTTGCCTCTCTACCAATCCTCCTTTAAGTAGCTCCTTAAAACCTGTCTCTTTGACCAAGCTGTTTTTGATAACATTCCTGTGGAGCGCCTTGGAGCATTTTACTACATTAAAGGCAATACATAAACACAGATTTTTGCTGCTGTAGCAAAGTTAAGCTTTGACTTATTAAGTCACTGTAGACCAGTCGTGTGGCTATAACATGAGTAATAAGGTAAACAGTAGCAATTGGATAAACTCATGGAAAATTAAATGAACGCTGAAAATTATCATTAAGGATCATTTAAGTCAGCTTTAAAACTTGGATTTTTGGAACAATGCAAGATCAAAGTGCCTAAAAAAAACAGGCAAAGTTTATAGCAAATCAAATTAGTTAGTGTTTATTTCCAGCAACATGAAAACTCAATCAAACATGCAATAGACCCGGTCAGACGAAGGAACTGCAATAAGATCTCATGGCACTATTTGAAGAAGAACAAGAAAGTTTCCCCCACAGTCCTGGTCTACACTTATCCCGCAACCAACGCGTTTGTATGAGCTTCTCGCCATTCCTGCCTCTCCTGGGACCAGCAGGACAGAAGGGGAAGTCCCTGTCCACATCTGGCAGAATATAGAAGGGGACAAAAAGGAATGGCCTGACAGGGTTTCACCCCAAGTTCCACCACTGCCAGTCCAAATGGCACTCTTTAGAATGGAGGAATTTCATCAGTCCCATACTTATGCAACTGTGGGTACTCTGCAACTCTCAGCTGAAGCCAGAGATACACGTTCAGTGCCTAGAGTTTGAGATTTGTTTAAAGCAGACATAACTGAATCGGTGCTGGGGTAAGTGTTATCTGCCTGAAAGCAACACAAATTCCACTTGCATCTTAAGCATTAGTGGGGCTATCATGTTTAATCAGAATTGCATACTCGGTCTCTCCCACCTGGAGCCATCATTGTTGTTGACTGCTGTAGATCAGCCTCTGGAGATAGGGTTTTATGTTCAGCTACCTTGGTGTGGACTGAGGCTGACTGTGAGGCCTGTCACCCGGTTATTGTCTTTGGTCTGCAGCTTCCACTCCACTCCTTCGCCACTGACTCCATCCTTCGGCCTAGCAAATGTCTATGGTTGAATCGGACCATTCGCCACCTCTATGTCATGTTTGACCCCAAGTTGAGCTTATGACCACATATCTCATTCATCACAAAGACCGTCTACTTCATCATCCGTAGCATTGGCTGACTTTGCCCCTGCCTTAGCTCTTCTGCTGCTGAAACCCTCATCCATGCTTTTGTTACCACCAGTCTTGCACTCCTGGCCAGCCTCTCCTCTTCAACCCTCCATAAACCTGACCTCATCCAACTCCGAATGATTCTATTCTATCTCTGCTCCTAATCTATCTGACAACAAGTCCTGTTTACCCATCACCCCTATGAACACTGGCTCCCACTTTGGCAATGCCTCAAATTTAAAATCTGCATCCTTGTTTTCAAATGTTGGACCTTGGATTGGTCGTGGTGACAGGGCGGTTGGAGGGGAAGAGGTGTGGTCTGGTGACCATGGCTGGCATTTACTGCACTACCCCATGGCAACATTGGCGGCAGGGAGGGCATTTAATCAGGCGGGAGGGTGGCAGGTGGGTATCCCACCACCTTCCTGCCTCCACCCCAATTAAGTACGTGGCGGGAAAGCTCATGGATGGCCTTCACAGCCCACCTCCAATTGATGCCCTTAAGTGAACAGTTAATGCCCGTGTAAAGGTCCCACCCCACCACCGCTGATATTAACCCAGTGGCGGGTAGGGGGCTCACCATGTGAGGAGCATGACAAGCAAACCCATGTGGGGTTGTTTTCAGGTTTCCGGGGGTGTTCCACGTTCAAAGACACTCAGTGCCTGATCGAGGGAGCCAGCTTCAGGAAGTGCGGGGAGGATGCGCTAAGAGCCATCACCCTGCCCTTGCTGTTGACCCCCCCTTCCTGTGACCTCCACCCCGCAACTCCCGCCCCCCCCCTCCCTCCATCACTCACCTGTGGCCTGGGATCCAGCGACGATACTCAACCTTGGGTGGGTGCATTACCGGCAGCAGCCATCGCCTGCCCGGTGGCGCTTCCTTCAATAGAGCTGCCAGTCTCTGATTGGTCATCAGCTCTCGGCGGGAGGGACATCAGCCCCCGAGACCATGTCCTCCATTTGAATTTAACACTTGGTCAAGTCATTCTATATTTGATGCTTTGTTTGTGGAGAACGCGCTTATTAATATTGTGTTTCTGTAGGAGTTTGGGGAATGGATCAGCCAAAAGTGAGACTTGGAACTTTAGGAAGCATCATGCCCGCTCGACTCTCACCTGAAACATCAAGTTGCTTTTGAAGTAAGTTTTAGAATCAGATACTGAAGCAGTCCGTGTCCGCATGCAACAAGACATTCAGACTCGAGCTGATAAGTGGCAAGTAGTATTCATGCCACATAAGTGCCAGGCTATGACCATCTCCAGCTAGAAAGAATAATTTCCCCTTCAGAATTATCATCGCTGAATTCAGCACCATTAACATCCTGAGGGCTACCATTGATCACAAACTGAACTGGACCAGCCATATAAATACTGTGGCTACAAGAGCAGTCAGAGGCTGAGAATTCTACAGCAAGTAACTCACCTCCTGACTCCCCAAAGTCAGTCCACCATCTTCAAAGCACAAGTCAGGAGTGTGCTGGGATATTCTTCACTCGTCTGGATGAGTATAGCTCTAGCAATACACAAGAAGCTCAACACCGTCCAGGACAAAAGCAGCCCGCTTGATCGGTGCCCGGTCCATCATTTTAAATATTCACTCCCTCCCCCACAAGTGAACGGTGGCAGCAGTGTGTACCATCTACAAGATGCACTGCAGCAACTCACCAAGCCTCCCTTGACAGCACCTTCCAAACCTGCGACCTCTACCTCCTAGAAGGAAAGTGCAACAGACACATGTGAACACCACCACTCCAAGCCACATACTATCCTGACATGGAACTATATCTCAGTCCTTTCACTGTTGCTGGGTCAAAATCCTAGAAGTCCCTCCCTAACAACACTGGCAAGACCAGCATTTGTTTCCCATCTCTAATTGCTCATGAGGAAGTGGTGATGAACCACCTTCTTGAACCACTGCAGTCCATCTAGTGTAGGTACACCCACAGTGCTGTCAGGGAGGAAGTTCCAGGATGTTGACCCAGTGACGGTCAAGGAACAATGATATATTTCTAAGTCAGGATGGTTGGTGCCTCGGAGGGAAACTTGGAAATGGTGGTGCTCCCATGTGCCTGCTGCCCTTGCCCTTCTAGGTGGTAAAGGCTGCAGGTTTGGAAGGTGCTGTTGAAGAAGGCTTGATGAGTCACCACAGTGCATCTTGTAGATGGTACACACTGCTGCTACTGTGTGTCTGTGGCGGAGAGAGTGAATGGTTAAGGTGGTGAAAGGGATAGCAAACAAGCAGGCTGCTTTGTCCTTGATGGTATAGAGCTTCAATAATGTTTTTGGAACAGGGCCCATCAGGAACGTATTCCAGCATATTCCTGACTCTATTTTGTAAATGATAGAAAAACTTTTAGGAGTCAGGGGGTGAATTACTCGTCACAGCCATTGACCTGCTCTTGTAACTACAGTATTTATGTACTTGTTCCAGCTCAATTTCTGGTCAATGGTAACCCCCAGGGTGATAGTGGAGGATTGAGAAATGGTAAAGTTACAGAATATCAAGGGGAGTTGATTAGATGCTTTCTTATTGAAGATAGACATTGTCTAATGCTGGGATTGCTTTCTTGTTCTAATTCATTTTTTTGCTTTAAACACAGGAGTATAAAGGCATCAGTTGAACTAACTGCAGAATCAGGTTTTAATGAAACAACTGCACTACACAATTCCAATGTGTGCACATGGATCTTTATTGAGCTCACGATTCAATATGAGAAATCAGGTACATCACACCTCATGATCCCTCATGAATACTCAGGCACAGTGATTCACTCACAACTCTTATACTAATTCTACCTTTGACCTCTACATTCCATTGCATACTATCACTAAATCACAGCCCATCAAAGATACATAAAATTGACAGCAGAATAACAACATGGAGATAGCGAGATGTGCTTAGCTCCTCTCAATCTCTCCTAATCATTCTGTTATCATAGCTACTAGGCCTACTTCATTTTATTACTATAAGCACAGTGACGAAACCAACATCTTACAGATCATGAAGACATGAATGAAATGACTTTCACAAATTCCATCAGTTCCTCATCCCTGCCATAGGGCCGTTTACAGAATGCATCCCATATTCAACAGAATTTTGTTTTAACTCATCATATGGTGATCCCACAAACAGCCCCGGGCAATGAGATACACATGCAGTATGAACTGTCATTCCCACACCTTGTCACTTTTGTAGAATGAATTCTACTTGCCGCCTATCAGCCCAATCCCGAATGTTGTCCAGGTCATGCTGCATGTGGGCAAAGAATCTTTCATTATCCAAGGAGTTGTGAACGGAACAAAATTTCCCAAAGAACAACAGAAAATCCTGGAAACTCTCAGCCTGGCATCCTCTACCACAGGCAGCTATTGGGTCAGAGACGATAACATCACTTTGAAAGGAAGTTGGACAAGGAAGTGAGAGCAACAGAGAAAGGGCTTGGGAAAGTGATTAGCGTAGGTAGTATAAACAGAAAATTCTGGAAAAACTCAGCAGGTCTGGCAACATCTGCGGAGGGGGAAACAGAGTTTCTTCAGAGCTAAAGCAGAGTAGAAATGTGATGGGCATTATACTGTTTAAGAGGGGGTGGGGCAAAGTAGAAGGGCCAGGGATAGGTGGGAGTTCAGGAGAGGTTGACAAAGCTGTCATGGACACAAAAGGCGTGTTAATTGTAGTGTTAAAGACTAAAGAAGATACTGATAGTGGCATAAAGGTGGCATAGCAGAATGTGTTAATAACAGAATTAGGGTCAGCACAACATAGAAACAAGTGACAAATGACCCTGTGGGGATTAGGGGTGGAGAGGCATTGGGGCAATAAGGGTAAAAAGGTTAAAAATAAATAAATAAATACATACATACATCTTAAATTGGATTTTAAAAGTGGTAAAGATGGAGGAGAGAGTTCATGGTTTGAAGTTGTTGAACTCAATGTTAAGTCCGGAAGGCTGTAAAGTACCTAGTCGGAAGATGAGGTGCTGTTCCTCCAGTTTGCGTTGAGCTTCACTGGAACATTGCAGCAGGCCAGAGACGGACATGTGGGCATGAGAGCAGGGTGGAATGTTGAAATGGCAAGCGACAGGGAGGTCTGGGTCATGCTTGCGGACAGACCGACAGTTCCGCAAAGCAGTCACCCAGTCGGTGTTTAGTCTCCCCAATGTAGAGGAGACTGCAACAAAAATAAAAATAGCTGGATAAACTCAGCAGGTCTGACAGCATCTGCGGAGAGGAAGACAGTTAACGTTTCGAGTCTGTATGACTCTTCAGCTAGACTGGAAGAGACTGGAGACTGGAGACTATGACTGGAAGAGTCATACGGACTCGAAACGTTAACTGTGTTCCTCTCCGCAGATGCTGTCAGACCTGCTGAGATTTTCCAGCTATTTTTATTTTTGTTTCAGATTTCCATCATCCACAGTATTTTGCTTTTATCGTAGAGACCACCACGTTGGGAGCAGTGAATGCAGTAGGCCAAACTGAAGGAGGTGCAAGTGAAGTGCTACTTCACCTGAAAGGAGTGTTTGGGCCCTTGGACGGTGAAGAGGGAGGAGGTAAAGGGGCAGGCATTGCACCTTCTGTGATTGCATGGGAAGGTGCCGTGGGAAGGGGATGAGGAGTTGGGGGTGATGGAGGAGTGGACCAGGGTGTCATGGAGGTAGGTCAAGCTGAAACCCTCACATTGGCACAGGGGCAATGGGTCAAATAGCTTCCTTTGATGCTGTAATTTCCACGACCCATTACAATCATTATGGGTTCAATAAGACATTAAACTCAATGTTTAACTAATACTCTGGGCACTTCACCAGTAACTTATTTTGTACAAAACAAAACCTCTTGCTGACATACCACTCTGTATACATTTGAGATTCTTCCATTACTAATAAGCTCCATGCAATGCACAATTTAACTTAATTACAAACAATAGATCATATTTAAGACATCATCTGAGCTCAGAAGGTCTTCATTACTATTAGGCAGGCATTTGAAGGGAGCGCAACACATTTGTCAATTTGCCTTTGATATCAACAAACAAAGACATAAAAGTCAAGCAGCTAAAGATTGTCTCATGATAAAACCACGTAACAGGCTTGTCAACAAAGTTAAAGTCCATGAAATAAAAGGGACAGTAGCTGCATGGACACAAAATAGACTGAGTGTGGTGAAAGATTGCGTTTCAGACTGCAGACAAGTATATAATGGCATTCCCCACAGTCGGCACTCGGACCACAGCTTTTCTTGATCTGTATGAATGACTTTGACTTGGGTGCACAGGATGTAATTTCAAAATTTGCGAATGACACAAATCTTGGAAGCATTGTGAACTGTCGGGAGAATTGCAATAGACTTCAAGAGGACACAGACAGGCTGGTAGAATGGGCAACACTTGGCAGATAAAATTCAATGCAGAGGAGTGTGAAGTGATACATTTTGTGATGAAGAACGAGGAGAGACAATATAAAATAAAGGATATAATTCTAAAGGGACGGCAGGAGCAGAGGGACCTGGGGGCATATGGCAGAAAAGGTTGAGAAAGCAGTTAACAAGGCATACGGTATCCTGGGCATCATAAATAGAGGCATAGCATATAAAAACAGGATAGCTATGGTGAACCTTTAAAAAAACACTGCTTTTGGCCTCAACCGAGTACCCAATTCAGGGCACCACATTTTAGGAAAGACGTACAAGGCCTTGAAAGAGGGTGAAGGAAATGTTTAATCGAATGGTTGAACGGATGAGGGCCTTCAGTTATTTGAGTAGATTGGAGAAGCTGGGGCTGTTTACCTCACAGAACAGTGCTGAGAGGAGATTTGATAAAGATGTTCAAAATCACAAAGGTTCTATTGGAATCCCATTGGTGGAAGGCTGGAGGACCAGAGGACACTGATTTAAAGTGACGGAAAAAGATCAAGCACCTCGTCACACACTTTTTCAGGCAGCACTTGGTTAGGATCTGGAATGCACTGCCTCTTGAGTGTGACGGAGGCAGATTCAATTGTAGCTTTCTAAAAGGGAATTAGATAATTATCTGAAGAGAAAAAAATTGAAGGGATACAGGGAAAAGGCGGGGGAGTGGGACTAGCTGAGTTGCCCTTGCAGACTGCCAGTGTGAATATAACCAGCTGAAAGTCCTCCTCTGTGCTGTAAGCATTCTATAATTCTATGGTAAATCAGAAAGCGTCGTCAAGGGTGAAAGTTTGTTTCAGTGTACAGTGTCATCTGGACAAAGAATAATAGATGCTGTCTCAGTGGCTTTCTGATTAAACTCAAATGGCTACAAAACCTTTCAGCACAATTTGAAACATAAATGACAAAATCAGGTGATATCAATTTGCAGGAATTCACCAAGGCTCCTTAGACAGCACCTTCCAAACCCACAAGCACTACCGTCTAGAAGGACAAGGGCAGCAGATAGATGGGAAAACCACCACCTGGAAGTTCCCCTCCAAGTCACTCACCATCCTGACTTGGAAATATATCGCCGTTCCTTCACTGTCGCTGGGTCAAAATCCTGGAACTCCCTCCCTAACAGCACTGTGGGTGTACCTACACCACAGGGACAAGCAGCGGTTCAAGAAGGCAGCTCACCACCACCTTCTCAAAGGCAACTAGGGATGGGCAATAAATGCTGGCCCAGCCAGCAAAGCCCACATCCCGTGAATGAACAAAAAAGAAAATTTAATTGGACAAAAAACCATACCAAGTTTGTAATTACCGTTTTTATAAACTAAATCCTTAAGACTATTTGAAAAGGAAATCGCCCACGTCCCGTGAATGAATTAAAAAAAAAGCATTTAGCTTAAGCAAATCTTGCTTTAAGAAATGCTCAACTGTGAATTTGTTTTAATAGAGTAAGTGCAAAGTCTGATGTTTTAAATCTGAAAGATTTAATGAATGTCTTCAACTTCTTTCTTTGCACATGAAAGGCTACCATTCAACAGCTGCCCTCAAGAGGTATCATTAGACTGAAAATCACAATTATTCTACCTCCCCTCCAGATGATTTTCTTCTCATTATCTTCATTTTTATCCCTCCCGCTTCTGAAGTGGGCAGCCTACACAGCACGGGTGTTCTACCTGCCACAGCTGTCCTGGATAATGAATGATTCAAACATGGCCAATTAATAGAGCCAAGTCCAAAGGTGTTCTCACCCCATTCCCTTGCATTCAGCTTTCAGCACATGTGGTTGCCTAGTGATGAAGAGCAAAGATCTCTAGACTATGCATCTGTCTCCTCAGCCCATGGTTAAGAGCAACTGCAGCTCTCTCAGCATGAAGCCTGTTGCAGATGGTTACATTATCAGACACCGGCGCTAAGTTCTGAGACCTCCTTGGCCTTAATGTCCAGTGTTACACCGAGCAATGTATCCTAGAAATATACAACAGGACTGGCAGCATCTGTGGAGAAAGGGACAGAGTTAATGTTTAAGGTCTTTATCAATTTTATCAGAATTGATTTAAGGCTCTGAAGAGAGTTCGGGGGACCTGAAACGTTAACTGTTATTCTCTCTCCACAGATACTGCCAAACCTGCTGGGTAAATTTCTAGGATTTTCTGTTTTTATTTCAGATTTTCAGCATCTGCAGTATTCTGCTTTATGATTACTGAAAGCTGCGGTTTGATATAATTATATAAAACTGCTTCATTTATCTCAAACTTCCATTGATTCAGTTCATATTGTCACAGCTCCTCAAAGTTCTGCAAATCAAATGTAAATTTTAGTCAAAACATGCACTGAGGTATCCGCCATGGTTCGGTTGGTAGCGCTCACCTCTGAGTCATAACGTTGTGGGTTCAAGTCCCACTCCAGGACTTGAGCACAATTATCTAGGCTGCCACTCCAGTGCAGTACTGAGGGAGTACTACACCGCTGGAGGTGCCGTTTTTCAGGTGAGATATCTACTGGACATAAATATTCCCATGGTGCTATTTCAAAGTAGAGCAGGGGTGCCCTGGGAAATACCCATCCCTCAGTCAACATCACTAAAACATATAATGGCCCAGAACCTCCGATCTCCAGATGGTTGTACCCCGGAGGTACACCCCACCTCCCCAAGATGCTCTGGGGGACCCCTCAGAAATCCCAACACAGATTACATGGGAATTGCCTGGAATGAGCAATTCCGCTGCATCTGGAACCCTCTGAATAGGTCCCCAGCTCCGAGTTAGAATTGGAGACTTTGGACGCTTCCGACTTACTTACCCAAATAGTTACCCAGGAAAGGTTAGAAGAATTAAAACCAGTTCTAACACCTGGATAACTATATTACTGACCCACTGACTCCCCACAAACCCCGACCACATACCCCCACCGACCAGCCCCAACGCGATTACACACCTGACCCCCTACACTAAACCCCTTACCCCTCCCCAACCACCGGACACCCCACCCTACCCCTTCACCCACCTGCTACCCCTACACACCATCCATGCCCAATGGAAATTTAAGTTAATGAAACAAAATGATAAAATTAAATCGAATATTACACCCTTGATATTCAACCTTATCTAACAGCATGTGGGTTTACTCTAGCAGGTTTAGTCCAAAATGCTGTGACTTGTTTAGCACCTAATATGGCTAATACTGACTGCTATCAAACTATAGCTTTCAGTAATCCTATTTTTGTCATTGATAAGCCATCTTCTTATCATGACTAACCAACTGGAAATTTCCTCCGCCTCCATTGAAGTATGTCGTTCACTGAAGCCTTTACAAAGTCTGTTCCCACAACCTTCATTGGATTAAAGAATCATATAGCACAGAAGGAGGACATTTGGCCCTTCATGCCCATGCCGGCACTTTGAAAGAGTTATCCAATTAGGCCCACTCCCTTGTTTTTTCCCTATTGCCCTGCAAATTTTTCCCTTTCAAGTATTTGTTGTAATATGTCTTTAAGGAATAGCAGCATGCCATCACTTTAAAGGAGGTGTGTCATGTGATCCAGGCCAAAGTGAAACTCAGGCTGGATCACATGACATGCTTTCCTTAAAGTGATGGCCTGCTGCTATCCCTTATGTTGTAAGATGCCTTTAAGGAATAGCAGTAGGCCATCACTTTAAGGCATACTACAACAATATTTATGCAATTGAATTTTGAAAATTCAATTTTGTTTGTTACCACTACCCTTTCAGATAGCGAATTCCTGATCATAACAACTCATTGCATTAAAAACATTTCTCCTTATAATCCCTTTGGTCCTTCTGTCTATAACTTAAATCGGTTCTCTCAGGTTAATGACCCGCCTGTCTTTTTTCTCCCTATGAACTCTATCAAACCCCCTCATAATTTTGAATAGCTTTATTAAATCTCCCTTTCCCTGGTCTAAGGAGATTCTCTCTCCTCTTCCCTTTATTCATGAGGTACTCCAATGTTCAACAAAAATGTTCCTTAAATGAGGTCAAAGGGATCTCAGAGCCACCACTGAATTTTCACCATCTGTCAATTGAAGTTTGTAGAGGTATCGAGAAGAGTTTTGTTTGATCGTGAATATTACTCTTAAAGTTAAATTAGCAACTGTTTGACTGTCAGATCTTAATCAATTACTTTTAGCCATGATGGGAGGTTTGAAAAGATGCTGTCTTCATTCGTTGCAGTCTTATTTTTCAGAAAGTCCAACACAAGCTGCCCTTAAATTGTAGCAGCAAATTATCTCCATGAATGTCTTCCGCATTTCTTGACTACGCAAGGCATAGATGAGTGGGTCAATGATTGAGTTACACATGATGAGGATCAAGTACAAATTAAAGTGTGACATGAAACACACACAGTACAAATTTCCAGGACAGGAGATCATGAGGATGAGGTGTAGGAAAAATGGAGCCCAGCAGATGATGAAAATACCGAGCAGGATTGTTAACGTGATAGCCCCCTTCATACTTGCTCTCTGGTGTATTGAGTTGTAGCCAGGCAAAGCAGCAATTCGCTTGGCGTGGGAGCGAGCCAACAGAAACATGTGGCTGTAGAGGGACGCCATGAGGACCAACATAATGAAGAACATGGTGATGAGACAGATGACGACAGTTGGGCTTTCAGAGTAGATGATGAAGATGATACCACAGCCAGTACAGAACGTCCAGATACCTGCAATAGTAAAAGCGGCTCGTTTTACTGTCATGATGTGGTGGTAGCGCAACGCGTAAAATATGGTGACATACCTATCAACAGCGATGGCCAAGAGGCTGCACATAGATGCCACAACGGAAATGCAGATCAGCGAGTCAAATACATTGTCGACCTGTTTGGCAAAACTGTCTTCAACAATCAAATGCCTGTTGTTGAGTAATGCTATCACAACGGTCTCCCATGCATTAGACACACTTACCAGCATGTCCGCAACAGCTAAGCTGCAGACAAACAAATACATAGGAGAATGGAGGTTCTTGTTTTTAACAATGGCAGTAATGACCAAAATATTTTCCAGCAAACTCATAATGCCCAGAGTTAGAAACACCTCAATAGCTACACTGACTTGTTCACATAAAGCAGAAGCTCTCTTCATCTTGTGCATTGTATCATCGACAGGAGTTAGGTTCTGCAGCCATGGCACATGTGAGTGTAAGTCTGTTAAATTCATGTTTAACGTATGCCCGTCAAGGGAGGGATAGTCCTTTGGTGTTTTCAATGTGAAATGCTTATTGAGAAAGGTGCATGTTCCATGTCTAATCTTCCCTAAATGAGAAAAGGAAAAAAAGTTAAATTGAGCACCGTGATACCGTGATGTTCTGATTAAAATTTCACACAAATCTAGTTTTAAACTTTTAGAGGCCGTAACTGATAACTCCCTCAATGCTCAGAGCAGGTATTAATATGTAAAGAAAGAAAGGTCTTGCACTCATAGAGCACCTTTCATCACCTCAGGCTGTTTCAAAGCACTTTACAACCTATCGAGTACTTTTGTGAAGTCACTCTTGTAATGTAGGAAATGTGCACAGCAAGCTCCCACAAAGAGCAGATTGATAATGACCAGACTGTTTGTTTTTAGTATTGTTGGCGGAGAGATAGAAATTGGCTAGGACACCAGGGATAACTTCCCTGCTCTTCAATACAGCTGTTGGATCTTTCACCTACCCATCTGAGAGGGCAGTTGATGCTTTAATTGAACATCTAATCTGAAAGGCATACATAGACTTATGGGGAGAGAATAAAAACAATCATTCATCTGGCTTTTAGGTATAAAATGAACGTGGAAGTGAGGGTTTAACCTGATATTGTGCACAGACTTGCTGGTGAGTAGTACAATGCACTCATGACCAAAAGTTGGTCATGCACAGCCAACAATTTTCAATACGCTAAGCCCTTGAAGTTAGTATGTGTGCCCTCTGTAGCAGGTCCAGGATGTGGGCTTCCCCTCCATCAAGCTGGTTCCTGGGCTGTCCTACCTCTCTGCCCTTGCTCCTGCACAACTGTGCTGGATAAATTTAACAAGGTCAGTCCCCTCTAGCTGAGCCTCTGAAGTTCATGGGGTGCCAATTTCTGAGCTGGTACCTGGCAAATTAAGGTGGCGAGTGCTCACGAGGGTTGCCCTCCTCCTCTTCTTCTGCTGCAGTTGGTCCTCTGACTCGTGGTGGACCTGGGAAAGGAGAGAATGGGACAAGGGTTAGTACTCAGTGAGCAGGAGAAGAAGAGACACAGGAGTAGCAGCTCAAAGCATCGCTGCTTCTGTAAAATAAGTGGTAATGTTACTGGACTAGTGATCCAGATGCCTGAACTAATGTGTCAGAGAAATGAATTCTAATCCTACCAGAGCAGCTAGAGGAATTTAAATTCCATTAATTAATAAGTCCGGAATAAAACACGAGTGTCTTTAATAATTATCATGAAACTACTAGATTGTTGTAAGAGTCCATCTGGTTCACCAATGCCCTTCAGGGGAGAAATTTCCATCCAATCTGGTCTACATGTGACTCCAGACCAACAGCAATGTGACTGACTCTTAACTTCCTCTGAAATGGCCTAGCAAGCCACTCAGATGTATCAACCTGCTACACTACATGGACTGCAGTGGTCCAAGAAGCTCACTATCACCTTCCCAAGGGCAGTTAGGGATGGGTAATAGGGATGTGACACTAACATCCCAAGTACAAACAAAAAAATATATATTATGCAGAGGCTGTTTAGGAAGATGATTTGGTGATCAGAGAGATAGCGAGAACACCCTGTCTGTGGAACATAGCCTCCAGTCACACCTTTTATGACTATGGTTCCCAACACTCCAGAAAGCTTCTGGAGTATCCAGGAAATGAAGGCTGCTCCAGGACAATCCAAGAGGAAAATAATTAATTGGACAATTACCTGAGGAGAAAAAATTTGCAGGGTGACAGGGAAAGGTAGGGGTGTGGGACCCGGCGAGCTACTCTCACAGAAGGACAACATGACACAATGGGACAAATGGTAGTCTTCTCTGCTCTAACCGATCTATGGTTCTATGATTTAAAGAAATCATTTACTTTAACACTTTTGTTTATTCATAATAAAATTTCTGCTTGACCAACGGTCAGTAACTGTCCAGTTAGGTAGCAGAGTCTGTTCACTATCCGATTGCTAAGAGTCATGTGGCTCTTTGATAAGAACATAAGAAATAGGGGCAGGTGTGGACCTTCGAACTCGCTCTGCCATTCATTGAGATCATGACTGATCTTCTACTTCAGCGCCATTCTCCTGCACTATGCCTTGATGTTTTTAATATGTAGAAATCTATCGATCTCTGTCTTGAACATACTCAATGACTGAGCTTCCACAGCCCCCTGGGGTAGAGAATTCCAAAGATTCACCACCCTCAGAGTGAAGAAATTCCTCCTCATCTCAGTCTTAAATGGCCTGCCCTTTATTCTGAGACTGTGCCCCCTGGTTCTAGACCCACCCACCCTCAGCCAGGGGAAACATCCTTCCTGCATCTACCCTGTCGAGCCCTGTAAGAATTTTGTATGCTTGATGAGATCATCTCTCATTCTTCTAAACTCCAGAGAATACAGGCTCAATCTATTTAATCTTCCCTCATAGACAATCCCTCCATCCAAGAATTAGTTTCACTGCACTCCTTCGAAGGCAAATGTATCTTTCCTTAGGTAAGGAGACCAGAACTGCACACAATACTCCAGGTGTGGTCTCACCAAGGCTCTATATAATTGCAGTAAGACATCCTTGCTCCTGTACTCAAATCCTCTTGTAATAAAGGCCAACATACCATTTGCCTTCTTAATTGCTTGCTGTACCATATAATGGACATGTTGAATGGCCAATGGCGGGGCGGGGAGGGGGTTAATATGGGAGCAGGGCATGTGAAGGGTGGAGATCATGTGATGAAACCTCCAGGAATACATCCAACCAAAGTTGGCAACTTGGCCATTCTTGGCACATCCTGCAAATTACACTCGCTGTTATTGACCTCCACAAATGGGGAGAGGATGTGGGTGGACAATGACCCTCCACGTGCCTATGACTACTTCCTCCAATCATGTGAGAGGGCTGCCCCCCCCCCCCCCCCCCCCCCCTCAAAAGACAGCAAAATGTGGTTGTTGCTGGCATTTGAAACCACCAACACTTCCAACTGAGGTGGGGCGGAGGGTTTCCCTGCCACACTCCTGCCTTTTCAACTGCGCACCTTTAATTCGGCTGGCAGCCGCCAGAGTGCATTCTCCCTTTAAGGAGACAGACCTGCCTTTAAAGGGTGCCTGGATTGGACTGATTGGCGAGCCGGCAGCCGGCAGGTTAACCGGTAGCTTGCTCCAGGCGGAGCACCAACTGGACCCAATTGACTCAAGAGATTAATTTCATCCAACCCTCTGCTCCTGGCACAGAGTTTGGCCACTGTGAGTGCCAGTGTCTAAAATTCCCAAACACCCTTCACCGACAGGCAAAGCTTGGAAATTTGTTTAAAAAAAAAAGACAAAATCAGCCCCATCTGGGAGGGCAAATTCTTTCTGAACAGCATCCAGAAAATGTCATCTTCTCCCCAGCAAATTTTGCTCAGGGATATTGACCCCATTCCCCAGCCTCTGAAAGTTATGAGCTGATGTCTATTCCCCACTACCTTCCCCTCCCCACAATGATTCCTCTCCTGTTTGCTGCCCGTGATATTTTGTTTCCAAAAGTGTCCCAAGTTGGGATGCTGCGTCCCAAGTTGGGTGAGTTGAATGACCTATTAATTCTCTGCTGCCTGGTCTGCTACACACTTTAACATCATTGCTGCGGTTTTTAGATAACACAAGTGTCTGCTTAAAAGGCATTCACGCCCTTATTTCCAGCCGTGGTAGCAACGTTGGTGTTATTTTTGTTTCAAAATAAAAAGAGACGCCCAAACAATTGTAAAAAGTTAACTACTTACTGGCCGGTGTCCTGCTTGCTACCAATCGCCAGTTGCCTATTCGAACTGCACACACTCTTCCCCAACACACACCCTCCTCCACCACCACCAACCAACACCCAACTCGCTGGCCTGTCCTCCAGATCGCAGAGCAAATTCCTCTCGGTAGGGTTCAGGCAACAAGCTCCGATGGAGCCTTTTCTCCCAGGCTTTAGACTGAAAACAGGCAGCGCCGCCCCCTCAAGTCTGAGCACAAGCCGGCGTCTGAACAGCGAGAGGGCACTTGTTCCACCCCCCCGCAATGCTCAGCCGCCGAGAGGATACCCAATGCCCACTTCTTCCAGTAAACAGCAGGGGCCAACTCCCGGCATTGGAAAAGACCTCAAGCTGCAATAATGATGAGCCCAGTCCGGAGTCATCTCATCATCTAAAAAAAAATATATATATATATATAGAATATAATTTAATTGGGTTTTCATTTGTTTTTTTTTTAAGCAAAATTTCTTTCCTGGGGGTGCCACTCACAGAAGGGGCAACTAGTTAAGAGTTGGCCGGGTGTAAGATTATATCAAATGTTCGAACTGAAACATCGCCAGACTTCATCGATTTGGAGCACTGGCTCTATCACTGGTGACAACTAAACCCTTAAATATTCTAATTAATGAAACACCCCCAAAAAAAAAAATTGACAGTTCACAAATCAGCATTCTCTGAATATTCACATTTCCAGGCTGTGCATTGCCAAGATTTTTGTCATTAATTACAATTTTTTTTTTTGCTTAAAATAGGAATTTCACTCCAAGGATGCCAAATTTAATTTAGAAATGTGAGTGCATGTACCCTCCAGTGAAATAACAACATACCAACATATGAATTGGAAGCAGAAGTAGGCCATTCGGCCCTTCAAGCCTGCTCCACCATTCAATAAGATCATGCCTGATCTGTTTATGTTTTGAATTCCACGTTCCCATCTACCCCTGATATCCTTTGACTCCTTTGCCTAACAAGAATCTATCTACCTCTGCCTTAAAAATATTCAGTGACCCCCCACCTCCACCACCTTCTGAAGCAGAGAATTCCAAAGTCACACAACCCTCTGAGAGAAAAAATTTCTCCTCATCTCTGTTCTAAAAGGGCAACTCCTAATTTTAAAACAGTGCCCCCGAGTTCTGGAGTCACCCACAAGAGGAAACATCCTTTACATGCCCACCTTGTCTGTACCATTCAGAATCTTATATACTTCAATCAAGTCACCCCTCACTCTTCTAAACTCCAGTGGAGACAAACCCAGTTTAACCTTTTTTCTTGAGACAGCCCACTCATTCTAGGTATCAATCGAGTAAATCTCCTCTGAACCACCTCCAGTGCATTGACATCCTTCCTTAAATAAGGAGACCAAAACTGCACACAGTATTTGAGATGTGGTCTCACCAATGCCCTGTATAACTGAAGCATAACATCCTTACTTTTATGTTCAATTCCTCTTGTAATAAGGGATAGCATTCCATTAGCCTTCTTAATTACTTGCTGTACCTGCACACTAGCTTTTTGTGACTCATGTACTAGACCGCCTAGATCCCTCTGCACCTCAGAATTATGCAGCTGTTCTTCATTTAAGTAATACTCTGTTTTTTTGTTCTTCCTGCCAAAGTGAACAACTTCATATTTTCCCACATTAAACTCCATTTGCCAGATCTTTGCTCACTTACTCAACCTATCTATGTCCATCTGCAACCTCCTTATGTCCTCTTCACAGCATACTTTCCTACCTATCTTTGTATCATCTGCAAACTTAGCTATCAAGCCTTCACTCCCCTCATCTAAGTCATTGATATAAATTGTAAAAAGTTGAGGCCCCAGCACAGGTCCCTACAGGACTCGACTCAGTACATCCTGCCAATCAAAAAAAGGTCTATTTATGCATCATCTCTGTTTACTGCCAGCTAGCCAATCTTCTATCCATGCTAATATGTTACCCCCTACACCATGTGCTTTTATTTTCCATAAAACATTTGATGTGGCACCTTATCAAATGCCTTCTGGAAATCTAAGTACAACATGTAAAGGTCAAGCAAGAAATGCATGTATAGACAGAAATCAAAGGTTTGTACGTGATAGAAATGTTCTCAGGTGCATCTATTTCAATGCAAGGAGTATTGTCGGAAAGGCAGATGAGCTTAGGGCATGGACTGGCACGTGGGATTACGACATTATTGCTATTAGTGAGACTCGGTTGCAGGAGGGGCAGGACTGGCAGCTCAATGTTCCGGGGTTCCGTTGTTTCAGACGTGATAGAGGGGGAGGGATGAAAGGGGGAGGAGTGGCATTACTAGTCAGGGAAAATATCACAGCTGTGCATAAGCAGGACAGCCCAGAGGGCTCGTCTACAGAGGCCATATGGGTGGGGTTGAGGAATGGGAAAGGTGTGACCACACTAATAGGGTTGTACTATAGACCGCCCAATAGTCAGAGAGAATTGGAGGAGCAAATCTGTAGAGAGATAGCAGACCGATGTAAGAAACAGAAAGTTGTGATAGTAGGAGATTTTAACTTTCCACATATTGACTGGGACTCCCATACTGTAAAAGGGCTGGATGGCTTGGAGTTTGTCAAATGTGTTCAGGAAAGTTTTCTAAATCAATATATAGAGGTACCAACGAGAGAGGATGCAATACTTGATCTCCTATTAGGGAACCAGACAGGTCAGGTGACAGAAGTATGTGTAGGCGAACATTTTGGGTCCAGTGACCACAATGTCATTAGTTTTAAGCTAATTATGGATAAGGATAGGTCTGGTCCTCGAGTTGAGATTCTAAATTGGAGAAAGGCCAATTTTGTGGAAATGAGAAAGGATCTAGGAAGAGTGGATTGGGGTAAGTTGTTTTCTGGCAAGGATGTGTTCAGTAAGTGGAAGGCATTCAAAGGCGAAATTTTGAGAGTGCAGAGTTTGCATGTTCCTGTCAGGATTAAAGGCAAAGTTAACAGGCATAGGGAACCTTGGTTTTCAAGGGATATTGGCGATCTGGTTAAGAAGAAGAGAGAGGTGTATAGCAGGTATAGGCAACAAGGACCAAATGAGGTACTTGTAGAGTATAGAAAATGTAAGAAAATACTAAAAAAGGAAATCAGGAAGGCAAAAAGAAGACATGAGGTTGCTTTGGCAGATAATGTGAAGGTAAACCCGAAGGGTTTCTACAAGTATATTAAGAGTAAAAGGATAGTAAGGGACACAATTGGCCCCCTTGAAGATCAGAGTGGTCGTCTTTGTGTGGAGCCTCACGAGATGGGGGAGATCTTAAACAGTTTTTTTGCGTCAGTATTTACTCAGGAAACTGGCATAGTGTATAAGGAAGGAAGGAAAACAAGCAGTAGTATCATGGAACATATAGAGATTAAAGAGGAGGAGGTACTTGCTGCCTTACAGCGAATAAAGGTAGATAAATCCCCCGGGCCTGACATGATATTCCCTCAGACCTTGAGGGAGACTAGTGTAGAAATTGCAGGGGCCCTGGCAGAAATATTTAAAATGTCCTTAGCCACGGATGAGGTGCCGGAGGATTGGAGGGTAGCTCATGTTGTTCCGTTGTTTAAAAAAGGCTCCAAAAGTAAACCAGGTAATTACAGGCCAGTGAGCCTGACGTCAGTAGTAGGTAAATTATTGGAAGGTGTTCTGATAGATCGGATATATAATTATTTGGACAGCCAAGGGCTGATTAAGGATAGTCAGCATGGCTTTGTGCATGGTAGGTCGTGTTTAACGAACCTTGTAGAGTTTTTCGAGGAGGTTACCAAGAAAGTAGATGAAGGAAAGGCTGTGGATGTTGTCTACATGGACTTTAGTAAGGCCTTTGACAAGGTCCGACATGGGAGGTTAGTTCAGAAGGTTCAGACACTTGGTATCCATGGAGAGGTTGTAAACTGGATTCAAAATTGGCTGTGTGGGAGAAGACAGAGAGTGGTAGTGGATGATTGCTTCTCAGACTGGAGGTCTGTGACTAGTGGTGTGCCTCAGGGATCTGTGCTGGGACCATTGTTGTTTGTTGTTTATATCAATGATTTGGATGATAATGTGGTAAATTGGATCAGCAAGTTTGCTGATGACACTAAGATTGGAGGCGTTGTGGACAGCGAGGAAGGCTTTCAAAGCTTGCAAAGAGATCTGGACCAACTGGAAAAATGGGCCAGAAAATGGCAGATGGAATTTAATGCGGAAAAGTGTGAGGTGTTGCATTTTGGAAGGACAAACCAAGGTAGGACATACACAGTAAATGGTAGGGCACTGAGGATTGCAGAGGGACAAAGGGATCTGGGAGTTCAGATACATAATTCCCTGAAAGTGGCGTCACAGGTAGACAGGGTTGTAAAGAAAGCTTTTGGCATACTGGCCTTCGTAAATCAAAGTATTGATTATAGGAGTTGGGATGTTATGGTGAGGTTGTATGAGCCATTGGTGAGGCCAACTTTTGAGTATTGTGTGCAGTTCTGGTCGCCTAACTACAAGAAGGATATCAGTAAGATTGAGAGAGTGCAGAGAGTAGATTTACTAGGATGTTGCCGGGTCTTAAGGAGTTGAGTTACAGGGAAAGATTAAACAGGTTAGGACTTTATTCCTTGGAGCGTAGAAGAATGAGGGGAGATTTGATAGAAGTTTACAAAATTATGAGGGGTATAGACAGAGTAAATGCGAGTAGGCTCTTTCCACTTAGATTAGGTGAGATAAACTCGAGAGGACATGGCTTTAGGGTGAAAGGGGAAAGGTTTAGGGGGAACATCAGGGGGAACTTCTTCACTCAGAGAGTGGTGAGAGTGTGGAACGAGCTACCAACTGACGAGGTAAATGCGGGCTCACTCTTAAGTTTTAAGAATAAATTGGATAGATACATGGATGGGCGAGGTCTGGAGGGTTATGGACTGGGTGCAGGTCAATGGGAGTAGCAGAATAATATTTCGGCACTGACTAGAAGGGCCGAATGGCCTGTTTTTCTGTGCTGTAGTGTTCTATGGTTCTATGTCTACCGGCTCCCCTTTATCCACAGTCCTTTAAAAAAACTCCAATAAATTGGTTAAACATTATTTCCCTTTCACAAAACCCATACTGACTCTTCCCGATTACCTTGGATTTCTCTAAGTGCCCAGCTATAACCTCCTTAATGATCGATTCAAACTCCTTCCCCGTGACAGACGACAAGCTAACTGGTCGATAGTTTCCTGTTTTCTGCCTCCCTCCCTTCTTGAATAGAGGGGTTATATTTGCTACTTTCCAATCTGATGGAATTTTGTTTTTATTCATTCACGGGATGTGGGCTTCGCTGGCTGGGCCAGCATTTATTGTCCATCCCTAACTACCCTTGAGAAGATGGTGGTAAGCTGCCTTCTTGAACTGTTGCAGTCCATGCGGTGTAGGTGCACCCACAGTGCTGTTAGGAAGGGAGTTCCAGGATTTTGACCCAGTGACAGTGAAGGAACGGCGATATATTTCCAAGTCAAGATGGTGAGTGGCTTAGAGGGGAACTTCCAGGTGGTGGTCTTCCCATGTATCTGCTGCCCTTGTCCTTCTAAATGGGAGTGGTCATGGGTTTGGAAGGCGCTGTCTAAGGAGCCATGGTGATTTCCTGCAGTGCATCTTGTAGATAGTACACATTGCTGCTACTGTGTGTCAGAGGTGAAGGGAGTGAATGTTTGTGGATGTGGTGCCAATTAAGCCGGCTGCTTTGTCTTGGACAGTGTCCAGCTTCTTGAGTGTTAGAGTTATAGAGTTGTACAGCACAGAAACAGCCCCTTTGGCCCATCGTGTCCATGCAGGCCATCAAGCACCTAACTATTCTAATCTCATTTTCCAGCACTTTCCAGCACCTGTACCCCTGTACGCTATGTCGTTTCAAGTGCTCATCTAAATTCTTCCCAGCATTGCTGCTGGGACTGGCCCTCAGCAGGGTGGGAGTGGGAGTGCCTGGGCTGGTACTCGTGAAGGAGAAATGCACAACTCTGAAGGAGAAGGCAGAGTCTTTCAAAGAAGCAACAGCAGGGCCCGTGGTCACTAAAGCCTTATCCTTAAACACACACCCCACGATCAACCGATTTGCAGGAGAGCAAATCTATAGTGTGGTGAGCAGAACTGCACACAGTACTCCAGCTCTGGTCTAACTAGCGTTTTATGCAGCTCCAACATAACCTCCCTGCTCTTATATTCTATGCCTCGGCTAATAAAGGCAAGTATCCCATGTGCCTTCTTAACCACCTTATCTACCTGTGCTGCAGTCTTCATGGATCTATGGACATGTACACCAAGGTCCCTCTGATCCTCTGTACTTAGTAGGGTCCTATCATTCATTGTGTATTCCTTTGCCATGTTAGTTCTGCCAAAATGCATCACCTCACACTTCCCAGAATTAAATTCTGCTCTGCCCATCTTACCAGCCTATCTATATCGTCCTGTAAACTAAGGCTTTCTTCCTCACTATTTACAACACCACCAATTTTCATATCATCTGCGAACTTACTGATCATACCACCTATATTCACGTCTAAATCATTAATGTACACTACAAACAGCAAGGGTCCCAGCACCGATCCCTGTGGTACACCACTCATCACAGACTTCCAATCAAAAAAACAACCTTCAACCATCACCCTCTGGCTCCTGCCAAAAAGTTTGCCAAATTGCCCTGGACCCCATGGGCTTTTACCTTCTTGACCATTCTCCTTCAGTCTGTCCGCAAACATGACCCAGACCTTCCTGTCACTTACCATTTCAACACACCATCCTGCTCTCATGCCCACATGTCTGTCCTTGGCCTGCTGCAATGTTCCAGTGAAGGAAACCAAAGGAACAGCACCTCATCTTCCGACTAGGCACTTTACAGCATTCTGGTCTTAACATTGAGTTCAACAACTTCAGACCATGAACTCTCTCCTCCATCCTTGTCCCCTTTTTTAATCCCCTTTTTTCAATATTCATTTTTATTTTTATTTTTTATCCACTTATTTTTATTTATTTTCAATTTTATTCACTGTTTTATCCCCACCTTTTATCCTATTTTCAATCTTTTTTCCCACCACAGTCCCCTCCCCCCACCCCACCCCCACTAGGGCCATCTGTCACTTGTTCATGTTGTTCTTTCCAGAGTGCTTACCCTTGTCCTGCTATTATCACATTCTGCTTTCTGACCTTAATGTCACTATCAGCACCTCCTTTAGCCCGTACCACTACCATTAACTCCCCTTTGTACTTTTGTTCTTGACATCTTTGTCAATCTCTCCTTTGCCCCCACCTATCCCTGGCCTTCTATCCAGCTTCACCTGCTCCATGCACCCCCCCCCCTCTAAACAGTATAAATTTAATTACATTTTTACTTCTCTTTAGCTCTGAAGAAGAGTCATACGGACTCGACACTTTAACTCTGTTTTTCTCTCCACAGAGCCATCCAAGCTCAGTAGTAGTAACTGTTGATCCCAGTGGTGCAGTACAGGCAGGCTGAAGGAGACAGAGGCTAGATCCAGAAGCTGAGAATAAATAAAGACAGAGTTGCTGCAGCTGTTTCTGTTACTGGAAGATAACATTAGAGGATCCACACCATCCAGACTGAGTTGAGGACATTCCGCAGGCGTGTGCCATTCGTGGTGAAGACCGTGCTTGTGGAACTCGGGTTGGTTGTGAGCTGCTGTCAGCTGGGGATCAGACTAGCTCCTAGAAGGAAAGGAGCTGAAATTTCTTGTGAAGGAGACAGAGTTTTGAGGGACTTTGTGACTGAGATTGGTGACTATGTACTGTGGACTGCTGGGCCAATCTGTAAGATCTGTCTTAGTTGTATCTGCCATTTAATGTATAATTCATCATCCACCACAATTTGCCTGTTCATTCATGTTTAACTTATGTTGATTATGGGTTTGAGCGTATAGGAGGTTACCTAAGATAGTATAATGTGTTTGCTCCGTTAGACTCTTTATTTTTTTTAATCCTTTCACGGGATGTGGCAAGGCCAGCATTTATTACCCATCCCTAATTGCCCTTGAACTGAGTGGTTTGCTGTGCCATTTCAGAGGATGTTTAGGAGTCAACCACATTGCTATTGGGCCTGGAGTCACATGTAGGCCAGACCAGGTAAGGATGGCAGATTTCCTTCCCTAAAGGGAATTAGTGAACCAGATGGGGTTTTATAAACAATCAATGGTAGTTTCATCTTCACCATTACCAAGACTAGATTTATATTCCAGATCTTATTAACTGAATTTAAATTCCACCAGCTGCCATGGTTGGATTTGAACCCACATCCCAGATTATTAGATTGGATTAATAGTCCAGTGACATTACCACTGCACCACCAGCAACACAGCTGCCAGTCTTCAGCAAATTCGATTCACTCAACGTGATATCAAGAAACGGCTGAAGGCACTGGCTACTGCAGTTACCTTTGATTTTACCTGCCAATAGTATTTCACCTGTGTTTTCTCTATATTCCTTTATTGGATGAGGTATAGAATATAATATGCTTTCTTTACCACTTTATCCACCTGTCCTGCCACCTTCAAGGACCTGTGGACATGCACACTAAGGTCTCTCACTTCCTCAACCCCTCCCAAGACCCTCCCATTTATTGTGCATTCCCTTGCTTTGTTTGCCCTCCCCAAATGTATTACCTCACACTTCTCTGGATTGAATTCCATCTGCCACTTTTCCACCCACTCAACCAAACCATTGATATCATTCTGGAGTCTTCAGCTATCCTCTTCACTATCAGCTACACAGCCAATTTTTGTGTCATCTGCGAATTTCCCAATCATGCCACCCACATTTAAGTACAAATCATTATATATATATATATATATATATACAACAAATAGCAAGAGACCCAACACTGAGCCCTGTGGAATGCTACTGGAAACCGTTTTCCATTCGCAAAAACATCCATCAACCATTACGCTTTGTTTCCTGTTACTGAGCCAATTTTGAATCCAACTCACCACATTCCCCTGTATCCCATGGGATTTTACTTTTCTGACCAGCCATGTGGGACCTTGTCAAATGCCTTACTAAAATCCATGTAGACAACATCCACCGCACTACCCTCACCAATCCTCTTTGTCACTTTCTCAAAAAATTTGATTAAATTAGTAAGATACGACTCTCCCCTAATAAAACCATGCTAACTATCCCTGATGAATCCATTCCTTTCTAAGTGACAATTTATCCTGTCTCTCAGAATTGATTCTGATAATTTGCCCACCACAGAAGTCAGACTGACTGACCTATAATTATTTGGTCTATCCCTCGTACCCTTTTTAAATAATGGTACAACATTCGCAGACCTCCAATCCTCTGTGGCCTTACCTATATCTGGTAAGGATTGGAAAATGATCCTCAGAGCATCTGCTATTTCCACCCTGGCTTCCTTCAACAGCCTGGGATACAATCCATCTGGTCCTGGTGATTTATCCACCTTCAAGGATGTCAGTCCCTCCAATACTTCCTCTCTCACTATGCTTATTGTGTCTAATATTTCACGCTCCTCCTCTTTAACTGTTTAAAAGTATCTGTTAGTAAGCAGGATGTCCTCAGGGGTCTGCTACACTGCCTGCCTTGCCTTTCTCGTCTATCTGACGGCTACCCGGTCCCTCTCTGCCTGCTCTTTCATAAGATGCGGGATAACTACTTACTGAAATGTGCTATCCACATGTAGCTCTCATCCTCACGAATGATCCTCAGTGACACCAGCTGCTCCTCAAGTTCTAAGATTATGGCGCTCGAGTTATTCCATTTTGTGGCACTTTCTGCACATGTAGTGGTCCAGGACATGGGTAGTGTCCTGGAGTCCCCACAAGGCACAGGATGTGCACCTGATGGGTATAAACAGCTCATGCCTCGAGTTATTTATTTTCTGCAACAAAATTGGAATTTAAGAAAACACAATAAAATGGTAATTAACTGCTCATTATGTCCTCGCGCCGGTTTATTTCGAAGCCCTGATTCTCGCTGGAACTCTCGCTCTGTCCTCGCGCTGGTTTATTTCAAACCCAACAACAAAACTTAGTTTGCTATCCGTAGCCGTTTTTTCTTCATATATTTACCATTTTAAATGTGTTGCTGCTTTAAGGCAATAACTGTTGTTTCACTCAGGCTGCAGTTGCCAGGGTACAGCTAAGTTCCCTCTCTTTTTTCTGAGTTTTTGTTGCTGGGCAGATCTGTGAAAAAGTTTGCAGGTGTTGAGTTTTGCATCCAATGTATCAATGCAGGTAAAGAGTATTTTTGTACTGACCTTCACTGCAGTGAGCTTCAAAACTTGGATATGCCTCTGTTATAGTTTGGGAGAAAATCTGCTCTCCTTTTTTTAATGTGCTCCTGAATTTTCCACACCCCCAACCCAACTGTACTGTTTCAGTACAGTTTCACCACTGGCATCTACCCAACAATGTGGAAGATTGCCCAGGTATGTCCTGTACACAAAAAGCAGGACAAATCCAACCCGGCCAATTACCGCCCCATCAGTCTATTCTCGATCATCTGTAAAATGATGGAAAAGCTCATCAACAGTGCTATCAAGCGGCGCTTGCTTAGCAATAACCTGCTCATTGACACTCAGTTTGGGTTCCGCCAGGGTCACTAAGCTATTGATCTCATTACAGCCTTGGTTCAAACGTGGACGAAAGAGCTGAACTCAAGAGGTGAGGTGAGAGTGACTGCCCTTGGCATCAAGGCAGCATTTGACGGAGTGTGGCATCAAGGAGCCCCAGCAAAACTGGAATCAATGGGAATCAGGGGGAAAATACTCTGTTGGTTGGAGTCATACCCAGCACAAAGGAAGATGGTTGTGGTTGTTGGAGGTCAATCATCTCAGTTCCAGGCCATCACTGCAGGAGTTCCTTAAGATAGTATCCTAGGCCCAACTATCTTCAGCTGCTTCATCAATGACCTTCCTTCCATCATAGGGTCAGAAGTGGGGATATTCGCTGATGATTGTGCAAGGAACATAAAAGCAGGCTGTAAAGCTTCTAGAAGTATGTGAAAAGGAAAATATTAGTGAAGGCAAATGTAGGTCCCTTACAGCCTGAAACGGTAGAATTTAAAATAGAGAACAAGGAAATGGCTGAGCAATTAAACAACTACTTTAGTTCTGTCTTCACAGAGGAAGACACAAATAGCCTCCCAGAAATACTAGGGAACCAAGGTCTAGTGAGAAGAAGGAATTGAAGGAAATTAGTATTACTAAAAATAAGTGTTTGAGAAATGAATGGGACTGAAAGCCGATAAATCCCTAGGGCCCGATACTTACATCCCAGGGTAATAAAGGTGGTGGCCATGGAAATAGTGGATGCGTTGGTTGTCATCTTCCAAAATTCTGTAGATTTTGGAACTGTCCCAGAAAATTGGAGAGTGGCAAATGTAACCCCACTATTTAAAAAAGGAGGGGGGAGAAAACAGTGAATTACAGCCCAGTTAGCCTAACATCAGTAGTAGGGAAAATGTTAGCATCTATTATAAACAATATGATAACAGGATGCTTAGAATATATCGACGGGATTAGACAAAGTTAACATGGATTTATGAAAGGGGAATCATGTTTGACAAGCTGACTGGAGTTTTTTGAGGATGTAATAGCAGAATAGATAAGGAGATCCAGAGGATGTTGTGTATTTGGATTTTCAGAAAGCTTTTGATAAAGTACCACATAAGGGGTTAGTGTGTAAAATTAAAGCACATGGCATTGGTGGTAATTATTGACATGCATTGAGAATTGGTTAGCAGACAGGAAACATAGAGTAGGTACAAATGGGTCTTTCTCGGCGGTGACTAGTGGGGTACTTGAGGGATCAGTGCTTGGGCCCCAGCTATTCACATTATATATCAATGATTTGGATGAGGGAATCAAATGTAATGTTTCCAAGTTTGCTGATGATACGAAACTTGGTGGGAAGGTGAGTGATGAGGAGGGCTTTAAGAGGCTTAAAAGGTGGTTTAGACAAGTTGAGTGAGTGGGCAAATACATGGATAAGTATGAAGAAATCCACTTCATTAGGAAAAACAGAAAAGCAGAGTATTATTTGAATGGTGATTGATTGGGAAATGTTGATGTGCAAAGAGACCTGGGTGTCCTTGTACAATAAACTTAATAACTTTGTCTTATATATTTATATCCTTTGCCAGTTGTAAAACTTGCTGTTATGTCTCTTTGAAATTCAATAGCTAACAATTCACTCCTCACTTATCTCCTAATGCAAATTCCCATTGATCCTGTATCAATGGGAGCTTGTCCAACTCCATTTCAGAATTTCTAGCATTTGCAGTTTTTTGCTTTTATCCATTTCAGAATGCCTGATTTCACACCTAAGCCCTTTGATGATTTAAACCTTGCAGTCTGACTGTCTTCAGTTGAATTAAATTAGTCACACACACACACACACACACACAGGAAAAATTATATTCTCTTTACACACAGGCAGCAGATAGATGGGAACACCACCACCTGTAAGTTCCCTCCAAGCCATTCGTCATCCTGACTTGGAAATATATCGCCATTCCTTCACTGTCACTGGGTCAAAATCCTGGAACTCCCTCACTAACAGCACTGTGGGTACACCTACATCACAGGGGCTAGGCAGCAGTTCAAGAAGGCAGCTCACCACAACCTTCCCAAGGGCAATTAGGGATGGACAATAAATGCTGTACTAGCCAGCATGCCCACATCCCATAAATGAAGTTTTAAACATGTTTTTTAAAACCTACCCCACCATCTTGTAAAACAAACATTTCTGTTTTAAACTATGGAATCTTTTGGCTTCATTCTTGTAGTAAATATCTGGGATTTTGGATTTCGTGGCATTGGGCATGTTCAGCGGCGTTAGTAAACAAGATGGCGAGAAGGCCAAAAATCGGTTTCATAACGTCGTGAAACCAGTTTACGATCGTATGCTCAGCCCGTCAATGGTGAGCCGCATTTCCCGCCATCGGACATTGGCAACCATTGTAATACGTCAGCATGTCATTATAAGGCCAGCCCGCAGGAATCACTCCCCCTCCGTCCATGTCGGTGGGAAAACACGCCGACGTGTTTCACAACAGCATATATAAGGCGTGCACTTGGTGCCCCGCACTTTGAGGGGAACTCGGAGGTGAGTGCACAGTAACATTGCGCAGCGCTCACCCGGGTCGCCTGTTGGACTTCAAGGTTGAAGGCAACTTAGGGGCAGGCAAGGGCTGCCCTGCAGTTGAGGCGACTTGTGGGTGGGGAAAAGGCCCGCCCTGCGATTGAAGGTAAAGCACAAGCATTTGTGGGGTGAGGGGAGGGGAAGGGAAGCGGCCACGCATTAGGGAAGCTTTGTACAAAGTGACCATTCCTCGGTACCTGAGACAGTTCAGACGCAGCCACATTGACATGCCTGCAGTCGGGCCTCTAGCTTATCTGTCCACTCAAGCAAGGCAGAGGTCTGAAAGTGCCTCCAAGTGCTCCAGAGCTTTTCACCCGTCGGGCACAGACTGCAAACTAATGAGCGGTTTAATGGACTGCAGAACGTTAGACGTTGTTAGACAGTTAGACGGTGCACGTTGTACAATCTCCTTGCGAAAGCTGCCCATACAGCAGTCACTGGTGGAGGCACTCAGAGCCCCTTGCAAAGTCATCATGTTGTTTTGGACCAATTTTCCCCATGATTCAAGCTGACAGCATCACTAATATGGCCAGGGCGTGTGAGGCCAGACCATCACTGTGGTCTGAAGGCTGCACGAAGCACAGGGGAGAGGTCCTGCACTGAGACATCTGCCTTTACCTTGTGCAAAAAGGTTTCACATCTGAGTGATATGAACACTGCTCATCAGAACAAGGAGCCATAGGTAAGGAAACATTGTTGGGAGTTTATTTGCAATAGTGAACATTATGTACAAGTGATTAACACCCATGCCCAGGCTGTGCAACTACATCTTCTTAACTGTCCTAACCCTGCCGCTACGTCTTGGTGCTCCCCGGACATCCACAGCAGAGGTGGAGGCAGCCTGCTGACTGCTACATCCTGTCTGTGATGAACTTGATAAGCGTCCTCTGGGGGGCCGAGACCTGGAGGGCCCAGGCCTGCTTTCGGGGTCCTGCTGTGTGGCAGGGACACCCTTCTCAGCCTGTGGAGCTGCAGCTGCTGGGTCACAGGAAGAGGGGATTCGGATTGACTGGACACTCTCGGAGTCATCTGGGTGGATAGCCCCGGGGTGTGCACATACTGATCCTCCTTCCTATGGGTACCCAATGGCCCCTGTCTGACTCCTTGAGGAGAAGGGGAAGCTGGAGTGAGATTGAACTGCCCTGCACCCCTCTCGTGTACACACTGTTGGAGTCCAACTATGGCGTCGGCGATGGAGTTCAGTCCACCAAGGTCTCCATGGCGACCGCCAACCTACCAGTGTCGACTTCGATGCGTTAGCATGCCGGTGCTATCAGCTCAGCCTGAAGGCGGACGGACTCCTCCATCCTGCCTTGCAATCTGAGGAATGCAGCGGACATTCCTTTCTGATGTCCCTGAGCTTGCCTTTGCTGCTCCAGCAACTGAGGTATGACCGAGTCCAGAGGCTCCTCATCTGACTCAGAATCAGCAAATTTCTGGCCTACAGCATGTCCTCTGGGTGCCGGGGACCTGGGAAGTCCCTGCCACTGCCAGTTGTGGGTCAGAAACTGCGATGTGCTCACCAGAATATGATCCCTAGGCTCCAAAACTAGGTCCCACCGAGGTGTATGTCTCTGTGCTGGTGGAGGGTGTGGGTGAGCACTGTGACGGGACAACAAGGAGGGTGCCTCCAGATTCCTCATCTGTGGTTTCTTCAGGGCTTGATTGGAGGCCTTGGGTTGTGGACTCCATCAGCTGTTTCCCAGATGTGCCTGCGGAAACAAGGGGAGGTAATTAGTGCATGTCAGGGGACTCACTCACGGCATGGTTGTCTGATGATGTGAGTATATCCACGGTGCTGCTCGGGAGGGAGTTCCAGGATTTTGACCCAGCGACAGTGAAGGAACCGGGAGCGTATCCAGGGATATTTAGTACCCAGTCCTGCCCTTTGTTGAACTAAGTCTCCATTAATGCCACAACATCATATTCCAATGTGGCCATCTGACCAGCCTTATTTACTACTCTCCTCACATTCACATACATGCACAGTGAACCTAATTTAGACCTTATTGCGTACTCTCTTACTCTGATTCTACTTTGTGCCCTGGTGCTTTTTTGTACCTGTAGGGAGAAAACTTGCACGGTGACAGGGAAAGGGCATGGGGGTGTGACTAGCTAACTTCCAGAAAGCCAGCAAGCACTTGATGGGCCGAATGGTCTCCTTCTGTGCTGTAACCATCCAATGATTCAACGATTCAGCATTGCAAGCTCTACCACCAAGATGGATCAGAAATGCAATGTCACGAAAATGCCATCAGCTACATGTTCCCACTCAAGCATCCTGATCTAGAAACACTTTACTTCTTCACTTTAGTTGGACTAATATCCTGGGATTCCCCATCTAGTATTTACATGGGAGCAACACCACCACAGGAACTGCAGAAGTTCAAGAGAAACACACATCAGTATCTTCTTAGGGAACTGGAGATGGGCAATAAATGCAGGCTTGCCAGTTTTACGCACATCCTGAAAACAAATTTAACAAATAGCAGTCACAATGAGCTACAAGGCCACTATGGGGAGAGGTCATGGGGTCAAAGCAAAAAATTTCAGGAAGAGGCGGAAATGGGGATAGACACAGTGCAGTGATCCTTGGGAAAAACAGGGATGAATTGATTGAGGGCAAAGGGAAGGAAGAAAGAACAATGAACAATATCAGAGCTCTTAGTATTTTTTTATTCATTCATGGGATGTGGGCTTCACTGGCTGGGCCAGCATTTATTGCCCATCCCTAATTGCCCTTGAGAAGGTGGTGGTGAGCTGCCTTCTTGAACCGCTGTAGTCCCTGTGGTGTCGGTACACCCAGAGTGCTGTTGGGAAGGGAGTTCCAGCATTTGACCCAGTGACAGTGAAGGAACGGCGATATATTTCCAAGTCAGGATGGCGAGTGGCTTGAAGGGAACTTACAGATGGTGGTGTCCCCATGTATCTGCTGCCTTGTCCTTCTAGGCGGTGGTGGTCTCGGGTTTGGAAGGTGTTGTTGAAGAAACCTTGGTGAGTTGCAGGCTTGAGAGGTGGATTTAGATTTAGCAGAAGGGTGAGAAGGGAAGTGAGAAGATTCACACTAAAGACAGAACCTTTCTGTGCGCTGAAATTAAAATTCCACATTTGAACTTCCTCTATCCATTTCATGTATTCTTCTAACTTCTCACATTGAACATGTTGGTGTTAGATAAAAACAAAAAACTACTGCGGATGCTGGAAATCCAAAACAAAAACAGAATTACCTGGAAAAACTCAGCAGGTCTGGCAGCATCGGCGGAGAAGAAAAGAGTTGACGTTTCAAGTCCTCATGACCCTTCAGCAGAACTGCTGTTGAAGGGTCATGAGGATTTGAAATGTCAATTCTTTTCTTCTCCGCCGATGCTGCCAGACCTGCTGAGTTTTTCCAGGTAATTCTGATGTTGGTGTTAGAACCTGCTTACTAGTCCAGTGACAGCTAATGTTACCACAATATAAAGAGTGATCAATGTCGATAATATATTAGTACATGTCTATCAGGCTGATTAACTTTTGCTTTACAATCCCCCAACATGACTGACTCCTTGACCAGAGGAAATAATCTTTCCCTAATTGACCTTTTTCATAGTTTTCGAAAGCCTTGATTAAATTTTCTCTGCTCCAGTGGAAATAGTTTCAGTGTCTCAGGCATGAGAAAGTAAAATTGGGTGGGAGAACAGATTCTGTCAGCTCTCTATTGTATTTGGGATACAAGAACAGAGCACTTCAAATGTAAAGGGAGACAGGTGCATTGAAGAGGGGGTTTGGAACTTGCTGTCTAAGGAGCCTTGGTGAGTTCCTGCAGTGCATCTTGTAGATGGTACACACTGCTGCCACTGTGCATCGGTGGAGGGAGTGAATGTTTGTGGATAGGGTGTGAATCAAGCGAGCTGCTTTCTCCTGGATCGTGTCAAACTTCTTGTTGTTAGAGCTGCACTCATCCAGGCAAGTGGGGAGTATTCTATCACACTCCTGACTTGTGTCTTGTAGGTGGTGGACAGGCTTTGGAGAGTCAGGACATGAGTCACTCACTGCAGGATTCCTAGCCTCTGATCTGCTCTTGTAGCTGTTCCAGTTCAGTTCTGGTCAATGGTAACTCCCAGGATGTTCATAGTGGGGAATTCAGCAATGATAATGCCATTGAATGCCAAGGGACAATGATTAGATTCTCTCTTGTTGGAGATAGTCATCGCCTGGCACTTGTGTGGCGCAAATGTTATTTGCCACTTGTCAGCCCAAGCCTGGATATTGTCCAGGTCATGCTGCATTTAGACATGGACTGCTTCAGTATCTGAGGAGTTGCAAATGGTGCTGAACATTGCGCAATCATTAGCAAACATCCCCATTTCTGACTTTATGATGGAAGGCAGGTCATTGAGGAAGCAGCTGAAGATGGTTGGGCCAAGGACACTATCCTGAGGAACTCCTGCAGTGATGTCCTGGAACTGAGAGGACTGACTTCCAACAACCACAAGCACCTTCCTTTGTGCTAGGTGTGACTCCAGCCTGCGGAGAGTTTTCCCACAGATTCCCATTGACTCCAGATTTGCTAGGGCTCCTTAATGCAACTAAGGTAAAAGCAAAATACTGCAGATGCTGGAAATCTAAAACAAAAACAGAAAATGCTGGAAAAACTCAGTAGGTCTAACAACATCTGTGGAGAGAAAAGAAACAGTTAACATTTAGAGCCTATATGACTCTTCTTCAGAGCTAAAGAGAAGTAAAATGTGATGAAATTTATACTGTTTAGCGGGGTGCAGGAGGTGAAGCTGGATAGAAGGCCAGTGGAGGCAAAGGAGAGATTGCCAGAGATGTCATGGCCAAAAGGACAAAGGGATATCAATGATAGTGGTACTGGCTAAAGGAGGTGCTGATGATGGCGTTAAGGTCAGAAAGCAGAATGTGATAATAGCAGGACAAGGGTAAGCACTCTGGAGAGAACAACATGAACAGATGGCCCTTGTGTGGATCGAGGGGACTGTGGTGGGAAATAAGATTGAAAATAGGATAAAAGGTGGGGATGAAACAATGAGTAAAAATTAAAATACATAAAAATAAAAATAAGTAGATAAAAAGTAAGAATTATAAAATGAAAAATTAAAATTAAAAATGCAGGTGAATATTGAAAAAAAGGGGATAAAAAAGGGGTTAGGATGGAGGAGAGAGTTCATGGCTTGCAGTTGTTGAACTCAATGTTAAGTCCGCAAGACTGTAAAGTGCCTAATCGGAAGATGAGGTGCTGTTCCTCCTGTTTGCGTTGGGCTTCACTGGAACATTGCAGCAGGCCAAGGACAGACATGTGGGCATGAGGTCAGCATGGGGTGTTGAAATAGCAGCGACAAGAAGGTCTGGGTCATGCTTACCTCTCCCTGAACCATGACCCCACCACCGAACATCAAGCCATTGTTTCCAGGACTCTCACTGACCTCATCTCCTCTGGAGATCTTCCCTCCACAGCTTCCAACCTCATAGTTTCCCAACCCCAGGCAGCCCTCCTCCCCAAAATCCACAAACAGGACTGTCCCTGTAGACCGATCGTGTCAGTCTGTTCCTGCCCCACGGAACCCATTTCTTCCTATCTTGATTCCATTCTCTCTCCCCTTGTTCAGTCTCTTCCCACCTATATCCGCGATTCCTCTGATGCCCTGGCCCCAACCACCTTCTCTTCATCATGGACGTCCAACCCCTCTACACTTCCATCCCCCACCGGGATGGTCTGAGGGCTCTCCGCTTCTTCCTTAAACAGAGGCCCAAACAATCCCCATCCACCACCACTCTCCTCCATCTGGCTGAACTTGTTCTCTCACTGAACAATTTCTCCGTAAACTTGTCTCATTTCATCCAATTAAAAGGTATGGTTATGGGTACCCACATGGGCCCCAGCAATGCTTGCTTCTTTATGGGGTATGTGGAACACTCCTTGTTCCAATCCTACTCAGGCCCCCTCCCACAACTCTTTCTCCGGTACATCGATGATTACTTCGGTGCTGCTTCATGCTCTCGTCTGGACCTGGAAAAATTTATCAATTTTGCTTCCAATTTCCACCCCTCCATCACCTTCACATGGCCCATCTCTGACACTTCCCTTCCCTCCCTCGACCTCTCTGTCTCAATTTCTGGTGATAGACTGTCCACCAATATTCACTACCAGCCCACCGACTCCCACAGCTACCTCGACTACAGCTCCTCACACCCCGCTTCCTGTAAGGACTCCATCCCATTTTCTCAGTTCCTTCGCCTCCATCGCATCTGTTCTGATAATGCCACTTTCCAAAACGGCGCTTCTGACATGTCTTCCTTCTTCCTTAACCGAGGTTTCCCACCCACGTTGGTTGACAGGGCCCTCAACCATGTCCAGCCCATCTCCCACACCTCTGCCCTCACGCCTTCCTCTCCCTCCCAGAACCATGATAGGGCCCCCCACCTACCCCCCATTGTTCTCACTTATCACCCCACCAGCCTTCGCATTCAAAGGATCATCCTCTGCCATTTCCGCCAACTCCAGCATGATGCCACCACCAAACACATCTTCCCTTCACCCCCTCTGTCGGCTTTCCGCAGGAATCGTTCCCTCCAGGACATCCTGGTCCACTCCTCCATCACCCCCTACACCTCATCCCCCTCCTACTGCACCTTCCCATGCAATCGCAGAAGGTGAAAATCCTGCCCCTTTACCTCCTCCCTCCTCGCCGTCCAAGGGCCCAAACACTCCTTTCAAGTGAAGCAGCATTTCACTTGCACTTCCCTCAATTTGGTCTACTGCATTCTCTGCTCCCAATGCGGTCTCCTCGACACTGCAGAGACCAAACGCAGACAGGGTGACCGCTTTGCAGAACACCTTCGGTCTGTCCGCAAGCATGACCCAGACCTCCCTGTCGCTTGCCATTTCAACACTCCACCCTGCTCTCATGCCCACATGTCTGTCCTTGGCCTGCTGCAATGTTCCAGTGAAGCCCAACGCAAACTGGAGGAACAGCACCTCATCTTCCGATTAGGCACTTTACAGCCCTCCGGATTTAACATTAAGTTCAACAACTCCAGACCATGAACTCTCTCCTCCGTCCCCACCCCATTTTTACCCCCTTTTTTCAGTATTCATCTTCATTTTTATTTTTTATATTTTCATTTTTTAATTCTTACTTTTTATCCACTTATTATTATTTTTATTTATTTTAATTTTTATTCATTATTTTATCCCTACCTTTTATCCTATTTCAATCTTCTTTCCCACCGCCAACCCCTCCCCCCACCCCACCCCCACAAAGACCATCCACCCCACCCCCACAAAGGCCATCCACCCCACCCCCACAAAGGCCATCCACCCCAGTCCCACAAAGGCCATCCACCCCAGTCCCACAAAGGCCATCCACCCCACCCCCACAAAGACCATCCACCCCACCCCCACAAAGGCCATCCACCCCAGTCCCACAAAGGCCATCCACCCCACCCCCACAAAGGCCATCCACCCCACCCCCACAAAGGCCATCCACCCCAGTCCCACAAAGGCCATCCACCCCAGTCCCACAAAGGCCATCCACCCCAGTCCCACAAAGGCCATCCACCCCACCCCCACAAAGGCCATCCACCCCAGTCCCACAAAGGCCATCCACCCCACCCCCACAAAGGCCATCCACCCCAGTCCCACAAAGGCCATCCACCCCAGTCCCACAAAGGCCATCCACCCCACCCCCACAAAGGCCATCCACCCCACCCCCACAAAGGCCATCCACCCCAGTCCCACAAAGGCCATCCACCCCAGTCCCACAAAGGCCATCCACCCCAGTCCCACAAAGGCCATCCACCCCACCCCCACAAAGGCCATCCACCCCACCCCCACAAAGGCCATCCACCCCACCCCCACAAAGGCCATCCACCCCAGTCCCACAAAGACCATCCACCCCACCCCCACAAAGGCCATCCACCCCAGTCCCACAAAGGCCATCCACCCCAGTCCCACAAAGACCATCCACCCCACCCCCACAAAGGCCATCCACCCCAGTCCCACAAAGGCCATCCACCCCAGTCCCACAAAGGCCATCCACCCCACCCCCACAAAGGCCATCCACCCCACCCCCACAAAGGCCATCCACCCCACCCCCACAAAGGCCATCCACCCCAGTCCCACAAAGGCCATCCACCCCAGTCCCACAAAGGCCATCCACCCCACCCCCACAAAGGCCATCCACCCCACCCCCACAAAGGCCATCCACCCCAGTCCCACAAAGGCCATCCACCCCACCCCCACAAAGGCCATCCACCCCAGTCCCACAAAGGCCATCCACCCCAGTCCCACAAAGGCCATCCACCCCAGTCCCACAAAGGCCATCCACCCCACCCCCACAAAGGCCATCCACCCCACCCCCACAAAGGCCATCCACCCCACCCCCACAAAGGCCATCCACCCCAGTCCCACAAAGGCCATCCACCCCACCCCCACAAAGGCCATCCACCCCACCCCCACAAAGGCCATCCACCCCAGTCCCACAAAGGCCATCCACCCCAGTCCCACAAAGGCCATCCACCCCAGTCCCACAAAGGCCATCCACCCCAGTCCCACAAAGGCCATCCACCCCACCCCCACAAAGGCCATCCACCCCACCCCCACAAAGGCCATCCACACCACCCCCACAAAGACCATCCACCCCACCCCCACAAAGGCCATCCACCCCAGTCCCACAAAGGCCATCCACCCCAGTCCCACAAAGGCCATCCACCCCAGTCCCACAAAGGCCATCCACCCCAGTCCCACAAAGGCCATCCACCCCACCCCCACAAAGGCCATCCACCCCAGTCCCACAAAGGCCATCCACCCCAGTCCCACAAAGGCCATCCACCCCAGTCCCACAAAGGCCATCCACCCCAGTCCCACAAAGGCCATCCACCCCAGTCCCACAAAGGCCATCCACCCCAGTCCCACAAAGGCCATCCACCCCAGTCCCACAAAGGCCATCCACCCCACCCCCACAAAGGCCATCCACCCCACCCCCACAAAGGCCATCCACCCCAGTCCCACAAGGACCATCTGTCACTTGTTCATGTTGTTCTTTCCAAAGTGTTTACCCTTGTCCTGCTATTATCACATTCTGCTTTCTGACCTTAATGCCACCATCAGCACCTCCTCTAGCCAGTACCGCTACCATTAACACACAGAGGTCATGGGGCTCATAGAGGCCATAGAGGTCTACAGCACAGGAAAAGGCCCTTCGGCCCATCGAGCCTGCGCCGGTCAAACAAGTACTTAACTATTCTAATCCCATTTTCCAGCACTAGGCCCATAGCCTTGTATGCCATGACATCAAGTGCACATCCAAATACTTCTTAAATGTTATGAGGGTTTCTGCCCCTACCACCCTTTCAGGCAGTGAGTTCCAGATTCCCACCACCCTCTGGGTGAAAACAAATTTCCTCACATCCCCTCTAAACCTCCTGCCCCTTACCTTAAATCTATGCCCCCTGGTTATTGATCCCTCCACCAAGGGGAAAAGTTCCTTCCTGTCTCCCCTATCTATGCCTCTCAACATGCCCCCTCAATCTCCCCTGCTCCAGGGAAAATAACCCCAGTCTATCCAATCTCTACTTATAACTAAAACTCTCCAGCGCAGGCAACATTCTGGTAAATCTCCTCTGTGCTCTCTCTAGTGCAGTTACATCCTTCTACAATGCAGATTCCAGAACTGCACGCAATACTCTAGCTGTGGCCTAACCTACGTTTTATACAGTTCCAGCATAGCCTCCCTGCTCCTATATTTATGCCTCAGCTAATAAAGGCAAGTATCCCATATGCCTCCTTAACCACCTTATCTACCTGTCCCACTACCTTAAGGGACCGGTGGACATGAATACCAGGGTCCCTCTGATCCTCGGTATTTCCCATGGTCCTACCATTCATCGTGTATTCCCGTGCCTTGTTTGTCCTGCCCAAGTGCATCACCTCACACTTAACCGGATTAAATTCCATTTGCCACTGATCAGCCCATCTGATCAGCTCGTCTATATCCTCCTGTAATCTAAGGTTATCCTCCTCAGTATTTACCACCCCACCAATTTTCGTGTCATCCACGAACTTACTGATCAACCGTCCTACACTCAAGCCTAAATCATTTATACACCACAAACAGCCAGGGACCCAACACCGATCCCTGTGGAACCCCACTGGACACAGGCATCCAGTCTCAAAAACACCCCTCGACCATCACCCTCTGCTTCCTGCCACTCAGCCAATTCTGGATCCAAGTTGCCAAATTGCCTTGGGTCCCATGGGCTCTTATCTTCGTTATCAGTCTCCCATGCGGGACCTTATCAAAAGCCTTGCTGAAGTCCAAGTAGACTATGTCAAATGCATTGCCTTCATCTACACACCTGGTCACCTCTTTGAAAAATTCAATCAAATTGGTCAGACATGACCTCCCCTTAACAAAACCATGCTGACTGTCCTTGATTAATCCCTGCCTCTCCAAGTGTAGATTAATTCTGTCCCTCAGAATTGCTTCCAATAGTTTCCCCACCATTGAGGTTAGACTGACTGGCCTGTAGTTCCCTGGTTTATCCCTTCCTCCCTTCTTGAATAACGGTACCACATTGGCTGTCCTCCAGTCCTCTGGCACCTCTCCTGTGGCCAGAGAGGTATTGAAAATTATTGCCAACACCCCTGCTATCTCCTCCCTTGCCTCACTCAACAGCCTGGGATACATTTCATCCAGACATGGAGATTTATCTACTTTTAAGCCTGCCAGACCACTTAGAACCCTCTCCCTTTCTATGCTAATTTCTTCAATTATATCACAATTCTTCTCCCTGATTTCCATACCCACGTCGTCCCTCTCACCTGTGAACACTGACACACAGTATTCATATAGAACCCTACCTACGCCTTCCGGCTCCACATACAAATTACCACTACAGTCTTTAATGGGCCCTACTCTTTCTCTAGTTATCCTCTTACTCTTAATGTACTTGTAAAATAACTTTGGATTTTCCTTTATTTTACCTGCCAATGTTTTTTCATGCTGTTTTTGCTCTCCTAATTTCCTTTTTAAGATCCCCCTACACATTCTATACTCCTCTAAGGCTTCCGCTGTTTTGAGCCCCCGGTATCTGCCATAAGCCTCCCTTTTTCTCTTTATCCAATCCTGTATATCCCACGACATCCAGAGTTCCCTGGATTTGTTGCTCCCACCCTTTGTCTTTACTGGAATATGTTGGCCCTGTACTCTCCCTATTTCCTTCTTGAATGAGTCTCACTGCTCTGATGCAGATTTACCTAAAAGTAGCTGCTCCCAGTCCACTCTGGCCAAATCATATCTGATCTTATTAAAATCGGCCTTCCCCCAATTTAGAACTCTGACTTCTGGCCCATCCTTGTCCTTTTCCGTAACAACCATGAATCTAACAGATTTATGATCACGCCTTTGTCCTTTTGTCCTTGACATCTTTGTCAATCTCTCCCTTGCCTCCACCTATCACTGGCCTTCTATCCAGCTTCACCTGCTCCACCCCCCTTATACAATACAAATTTCATCACATTTTACTTCTCTTTAGCTCTGAAGAAGAATCATACAGACTCAAAACGTTAATTCTGTTTTTTTTTCTCTCCACAGATGCTCTTAGAGCTGCTGAGTTTTTCCAGCATTTTCTGCTTTTGCTTCTTGATGCTACACTCAGTCAAATGCTGCCTGGGTGTCAAGGGAAACCGGGCATCAGTGAACAGGTTATTGCTAAGCAAATGCCACTTGATAGCACTGTTGATGACCCCTTCCATTACTTTACTGATGATGGAGAGTAGACTGATGGGGCGGTAATTGGCCGGGTTGGATTTGTCCTGCTTTGTGTGTACAGGACATACTTGGGCAATTTTCCACATTGCCGGGTAGATGCCAGTGTTGTAGCTGTACTGGAACAGCTTTGCTATGGGCGCGACAAGTTCTGGAGCATAAGTCTTCAGTACCATTGCCGGAATATTGTCAGGGCCCATAGAATTTGCAGTATCCAGTGTCTTCAGCCATTTTTTGATATCACATGGAGTGAATTGAATTGGCTGAAGACTGGCATTTGTGATGCTGGGGACCTCTGGAGGAGGCCAAGATGGATCATCCACTCGGCACTTCTGGCTGAAGATGGTTGCAAATTCTTCAGCATTATCTTTTGCTTTGATGTGCTGGGCTTCCCCATCATTGAGGATGGGGATGTTTGTGGAGCCTCCTCCTCCAGTGAGTTGTTTAATTGTCCACCACCATTCACAACTGGATGTGGCAGGACTGCAGAGCTTAGTTCTGATCCGTTGGTTGTGGAATCGCTTAGCTCTGTCTATCACTTGCTGCTTATGATGTTTGGCACGCAAGTGGCCCTGTGTTATAGCTTCACCAGGTTGACACTTCATTTACTGGTGTGCCCGGTGCTGTTCCTGGCATGCCCTTCTGCACTCTTCATTGAACCAGGGTTGATCCCCTGGCTTGGTGATAATGGTAGAATGGGGGATATGCCAGGCCATAAGTTACAGCTTGTGGTTGAGTACAATTCTGCTGCTGCTGATGGCCCACGGCGCCTCATGGTTTCCCAGTCTTGAGTTGCTTGATCTGTTCAGTTTAAAATCAAGTCCCCATCCCCTCTCTAAGGCAGACATAAATGTTCAGCATAGTGAGGAAGGGCAGGGGAGTTCTCCTCAGGGTACTGGACAATATTTATCCCTCAACCAGTATCAAGAAAACTGGCATTATTGCATTGCTGGTTGTTGGAGCTTGCTGCGCGCTAATTGGTTGCTGTGTTTCCTACATTACAACACTTCAATAAGCACTTTGTTGGCTGTAAAGAGCTTTAGGACATCCTGAGGTTGTGTAACAACAACAAGAACTTCTATTTGTTTAGCACCTTTAACTTAATAAAATGCCTTGAGGCTCTTCACAGGAGTGTTATAAAACAAAATATGACACCGAGGAGATACTAGGTCAGACAATCAAAGGCTTGGTCGAAGATGTAGGCTTAAAGGAGTGTCTTAAAAGTAGGAAAGCGAGTTAGAGAGGCGGAGAGGGGAAGGGAGGGAACTTAGGGCCCAGGCAACCGAAAGTGTGGCCAGCAATCGTGGAGCAATTAAAATTGAGGATGCTTAAGGGGCCAGGATTAGAGGAACACAGATATCTTGGAGGGTTGTGGGGCTGTTAATGTGATATAAAAAAGCAAGTTTTTCTTTCCCATTTAAGCTATGCCAGATGTTTGTGGAAGATGGGCGATGTCCTTGCTTTTGATAATGTTGTGCAATTGCAATCAAACCTATTTGAGTTGCTTTTATGTAGTGGCAGTTTAGTAGATATTAAGCATTAAGGATAACAATTTCACCAGAAAGTGATTAACAATTTTCAGACTAATTTTTTCTTTCAACACTTCTGTGACCTCAGGGAGGGAGAGCAACAGTCCATGTTGATTCTCTGTGCTTTGTCTCAATAAAATAAAACCTATCCTCAACTGCAGTAAAATGTTCAGTGAGATTCATAGTTTATTGCGTTTATCAGAATTGAGATATTTATGTCCCCTAACATCACCCTTGAGCAGCCTGGCTCTAACTTAAAGGTTATGCCCCCTTGTTCTGGACTCTTCCGCCAGGGGAAATAGTTTCTCGCTATCGGGCCCTATCGAGTCATCTAATCATCTTAAACACCTCAAGGAGACACTGCAGGGAAATGCCAAAAGAGGCTAGAGAATTAAGATGGCCTGATGGGCATGCCGGAGAATCTGTGGGGATTTCCCCACCCCCACCCCGGGCTCTACATCCCACCACCAACCCCCAGCCCCCACCCCATCCCCCCCCACACACCGCTCCCACCAGCCACCCCACCACCCCCCTTCCCCTCCCCCACCCCACCCCGCCAACCCTGAACGCGTCCCAAGATAAAATTCCAGTTGTAATGAATGAATCATGTTATTAAATCTGTCAGACCCAGGGACAAAGCCTTGAAAATGGAGAATCCAAGCCCAGCGAGGCCCCTCTCTACCTGCGTTTCTTTCAGAGCTGCTTATCGATGTTATACTTTATCTCCATCTGTAATGCATTGCAAGGCCATCTGAAGCAGAAACTAGTACATCTATGATTGATGTTTCTGCTGAGTACAGTTGTTTCTAAACATCCCTCAACACTTAATTTTAATGTTTTCCCGTCAGCGTAGCATCCAGCAAACGCACGCCAATTGACACTTCTGAACTTGCCTATCTCTTCCAAATGAAACAGTTTGTATAATTTCTCTGCTTAAAAGGAGATAAAAGAAAGGCTTGTAGTTATATAGCATTTCCACCACCACCAGACCTCTCAAAGTGCTTTACAGACAATGAGGTACTTATTGAAGTGTAGTCACTGTTATAACGTAGGGAACGTGGCAGCTAATTTTACTCTCAGCAATGTGATAATGACCAGGGCAATCTTGACTGGGAAATAATTATTGGCCACAACACCGGGGAAAATTCCCTTGCTCCCCTTGCAAAATAGTGCCATGGGACCTTTTACATCCACCCAAACAGGCGGATGGGTTTAACATCTCCTCCGAAAGACAGCACCGCCAACAGTGCAGCACCCCCTCAGCACTGCACCAGAGTGTCAGCCTTGATTTTTGTACTCAGCCCCTGGGGCTCAATTTTATGGCTCTTGGGGGGTGGGGGTGGGAAGTGGGGGGGGGGGGGGGGGGGGGGGGGGTGGAGATCCGTGAAATTGTGCGCCATGCCAGGGGCGCAGTTCCCAGCACGTTTCTCTGTGTTTACCCGCCCACTCCTGCCCCTGCTGCACTTTTTACCAATGATGGGGAGACAACTTGAGCCCTGCTCACCCGCTGTCCAATAAAAGCCCTTAAATGACCAAATCATGGCCACTTAAGGGCCTTCTCCCTGTCGCCACTGGGACTTTAGCCTCCGCGGGGTGGGGGAAGGGGCAGGGGGATAGGCTGGCACCTCGTGCCAGATGAAACATGGCGGGCTGGCGACCGGGCTTGGGGAGATTACCTCATGTTTGGCCCCTTCTGCGAATTTTCCCTCCTCCTGCATTTGCACCGCACCCCCCACCCCCCCACCACCGCCCCTGCCCAGCCTCCCCACCCCACTCCCCCGTCCTCACCGGGGCCTGGCAGCCCGGCCAGAGCGAGACCCCAGACTTAGTTCGAAGTCCATCCCCCTGGCAGGTCGTTTCCCTCCGGGACTCGCTGCAGTCCCAGGAGTGGCCACTTCTCCAGGTGGCACTGGTGGGACGAGAGAGCTGCCGGCCATTTGATCAGCCAGCAGCTGGCGGAGGTGGGTCATCGTCCCTGATGGGTGCAGAAGTCCCGCCGCAAGTCAGTTAAGGGCCCAACAGCCATTAAATGGCTACGGGATAAGCAGACCAAGCTGGTGGGGTGGGGGAGGGTTGTGGGGTGGGCTCATCCTCTATATTTAAGCAGTGGAGTGGGAAACCTGTCCACAGTGTCAAATGTAGCCTCTGGGGTGGGGCTGCATGTGCAGCTGATTGTGTTTCCTCCAGCTTACATGACCCGAAAAAACCGTACAATTTGTCAAGTCCCTAAATCCTTATCCTTCTCAATTTCACACCCTCACAAATATCTGCTAAATTCTTCCTTAAATGTTCCACACTATCTGCTTGTATTATTTACCTGCACAGGTTCGGGCAGGATGGGTGGGTAAGGGCAATGATTTTTTATTCATTCACGGGACATGGGATTCACTGGCTGGGCCAGCATTTATTGCCCATCCCTAATTGCCCTTGAGAAGGTGGTGGTGAGCTGCCTTCTTGAACCGCTGCAGTCCATGTGGTGTTGGTACACCCACAGTGCTGTTAGGGAGGGAGTTCCAGGATTTTGACCCAGCGACAGTGAAGGAACAGCCGATATATTTCCAAGTCAGGATGGTGAGTGGTGTGGCGGGGAACTTCCAAGTGGTGGTGTTCCCATGTGTCTGCTACCCTGGTAGTCCAGGTAAGGACTAGGTGGTATCGGTCGTGGGTTTGGAAGGTGCTGTCTAAGAAGCCTTGGTGAGTTCTTGCAGTGCGTCTTGTAGATGGTACACACTGCTACCACTGTGTGTCGGTGGTGGAGAGAGTGGATGTTTGTGGAATGGGTGCCAATCAAGCGGGCTGCTTTGTCCTGGACGGTATCATGCTTCTTGAATGTTGTTGGAGCTGCAAGGTAAGTGGAGAATATTCCATCGCACTCCTGACTTGTGCCTTGTAGATGGTGGACAGGCTATGAGGTGTCAGGAGGTGAGTTATTCGCTGCAGGATTCTTAGCCTCTGACCTGCTCTTGTAGCCACAGTATTTATATGGCTAGTCCAGTTCAGTTTCTGGTCAATGGTAATGCCCAGGATGTTGATAATGGGGGATTCAGTGATGGTAATGCCATTGAATGTCAAGGGGTGATGGTTAGATTCTCTCTTATTAGGGATGGTCATTGCCTGGCACTTGTGTGATGTGAATGTTACTTGCCACTTGTCAGCCCAAGCCTGGATATTGTCCAGGTCTTACTGTATTTGGACATTGACTGTTTCAATATCTGAGGAATTGCAAATTGTGCTGAAAATCGTGCAATCATCAGCGAACATCCCCATTTCTGACTGTATGATGGAAGGAAGGTCATTGATGAAGCAGCAGAAGATGGTTGGGCCTAGAACGCTACCCTGAGGAATTCCTGCAGTGATGTCCTGGACTGAGATGACTGACCTCCAACAACCACAACAATCTACCTTTGTGCTAGGTATGACTCCAACCAGCAGAGAGTTTCCCACTGATTCCTATTGACTCCAGTTTTGCTAGGGCTCCTTGATGCCACAGTTAATTAAATGCTGCCTTGATGTCAAGGGCAGTCACTCTCACCTCACCTCTGGAGTTCAGCTCATTTGGCCATGTTTGAACCAAGGCTGTAATGAGGTCAGGAGCTGAGTGACCCTGGCGGAACCCAAACTAAGCATCAGTGAGCAGGTTATTGCACTGTTTTTGACCCCTTCCATCACTTTACTAATGATCAAGAGTAGACTAATGGGGTGGTCATAGGCTGAGTTTGATTTGTCCTGCTTTTTGTGTACAGGACATACTTGGGCAATTTTCCACATTGCCAGGAGATGCCAGTGTTGTAGCTGTACTGGAACAGCTTAACTAGGGGCGCGGCAAGTTCTGGAGCACAAGTCTTCAGTAATATTGCCAGAATATTTTCAGGACCCATAGCCTTTGCAGTATCCAGTGCCTTCAGCTGTTTCTTGATATAATGTGGAGTGTATTATGTGGGATGAGGGTGTGGCTGTTCAATTAGATTTTAGTAGAGGACAAATGAACAACTATTGCTAAGAATGCAAGATGAGTGTGTATAGAAAGTCAACAACCTCAGATGGAACAAATATGATCCTGAATGGATAAACAAACAAAGTTAAATAAGGAAGAAATTGAGCTCTACAAGTCATGAAGGGAAGAGGGAGAATGGGGTTTGGATTTATGCAGGTGATAATTCAGGGCAAAAGGACAGTAAGATCAGGAGTGAAGCATAGCACACATCACCCGATCTACATCCACTTCCTTCCATAATTCTGCACCGTAGCACACAATTCATCTCTTCATCCAATTAAAGTCGGCAATTCCTGAAATAAAAACAGAGAATGCTGGAAAAACTCAGCAGGTCCAGCATCACCTGTGGAGAGAGAATCAGAGTTGACATTTCGAGTCCAACTTGGCTCTTCTAAGGAACTGGAGAGAGGTAGGAATGCAATGGGTTTTATGCTGTTGATAAAGGGGGCAGGGATAGGTGGAACAAAATAGAAAGTCAGGGATAGGTTACAAGGTGGGGGCGATTAAATGACAAAGATGTCATGGAGCACAAGACAAAGGGTGTGGTAATGACAGTATTAATGATTAAAGCTTTGATCCACATAGGCGTTGCCTGTAGTAGTAATGCCTGGTTTCCTGCACCCCTCCATTAGCAAGCTTATTGAAACATATAGGGCAGAATTTTGCCCTTGATGGGCTGGTGGGCCCCACTGGCTCAGAGGCGGCGATCGGCTTTTGAGTGGGCAGGCCAATTAAGACCCCCCCCAGCGGGCTGCCCGACGGGAAGCGCTATGCACTTCCTGTGCCGGGTGGGGAGCGAATCCCAAATGTCAAAGTGCGCTCTTTCACACATGCGCGCAAAAGAGCGCACATCTCCCTGAGACTACGTGCTGTCTCAGGAAGATCACCGATAGTGTTATAAATATCAAAAATAGAATAATAAAAAAATTATTAACATGTCCCCCTCATGTGACAATGTCACACGAGATGGGACATGTTAATAAATATGACTAAAACTTTATTAAACTTTTTAAAAACAGACATGAAACCTCATTCCACCGGTGGATGAGGTTTCATGTTCTTTCAGAAGCCCGCTGGGGCTCCTAGCCTACCCGCCAACCTTAAGGTTGGACGGGCAGGGCACTTAATTGGTTTAACTACCCTGTCAATGGCCTCAATTGGCCATTGACAGGTCGGTAGGCAGACATGCTGATTTCACTGTCCGCCCGCCTTCCTGAATATTTAAATGGGGAAGGATGCCATCGGGGGTTCCTCCCGACATCATCCCGCGTCGGCGAGTGGCCCCGCCCCCAACTCACCAATGGAAAAATTCAGGTCATAAGATCCTGAGAGGACTTGACAGGGTGGCTGCTGAAAGGATGTGGGAGAGACTAGAACTAGGGGACATACTTTAAAAAAAGGGGGGCCCTCCAATTTAAGACGGAGATGAGAAAAAAAATTTTCTCTCAGAGGGTCTTTAGTCTTTGGAACTGTCTTCCCCGAAGAGCGGTGGAGGCTGGGTCATTGAATATTTTTAAGGCTGAGGTAGATAGATTCTTGACTAACAAGGGAATCAAAGGTTATCAGGGATAGGCGGAATGTGGGATTGAGGTTACATTCAGATCAGCCATGATCTTATTGAATGGTGGAACAGGCTTGAGGGGCCATGTGCACTACTCCTGTTCCTAATTCATATGTACATATATTACTATGTAACAACTGTGCAATCAATGATCAAGGCCTTAAACTCTCCAATAGATCAGATATATTAGAATGGAACGAGGTGAGGCAAGTCCCACTCAATTAGATAATGGAGGAGAGGCATTGAAAGAAGATGGTGTGGCCATACATGCCACAAGCTGCAGATGGTCAAAAAGGATGAGGAAGTATGATTTACCATCGTCACAGTCACAAATGTTTGTGACTTTAATACAGTCTGTTTTAATGTTGTGGCGGGGATGGGGGTGGGGGAAATGATCAGAGGGACTCAAACGTAGAGTTGCAGGAAAGATGGACTGAGATCTGGGAGACAACAGAATATTCAAGGAGTTGGAGTGGAAAGGGAGGTTGGTTGCAAGGACGGAGAGTGGGTTTTATGAGGGGGACGTGGTGATGACAGCAGATTCGAAGAGGAGGCGGACAATACCTGAGGACAGAGAACCAATAACAATATCAATTAATGTGGGGTCCAGGAGGGAAGTAGGTGATCAGCGGTTTGGTGCGGATAAGGCAAGGGGAGCATGAGGTGGGTCTTGCAGATAAGGTGAACTTCAAGAAGGCATGAGGGGAGATAGGAGAAAAACGAGAGAAGGGTGAGAGTTCAAGAAAAGGGCAGGGTGTTTTCCTTCTATCACAGGATAATTCCGGAATAGTGAGCAGCATTGGCCAAAGAGATCATGACCCATTCATTCTTTATGTGGTCCAGCCAGATCTGACGATGAATGGCTAAACCTGGCATCATAAACAACAACAAATTATGTTTCCTTAGTACTTTTAACATAATGAAACAAAGGCACTTCACGGGAACATTATGAAACAAAATATGACACCAAGCCACATAAGGGAATATTAGGCCAGATGATCAGAAGCTTGATCAAAGAGGTTTTAAGGCATCTCTTAAAGGAAGAAAACAAAGTAGAGAGGCAAAGAGGGTAGGGAGGGAATTCCAGAGCTTGGGACATAGGTAACTGAAGCCACGGCCACTGATGGTGGGGCAATTAAAATTGGGAGTGCAGAAAAGGCCAGAATTAGTGGAGCGCAGATATCTCAGAGGGTTGTGGGTCTAAGGGAGATTACAGAGATAGGGGAGGGGCGAGGCCACAAAGGGATTTGAAAACAAGGTCGAAAATTTTTTAATTAAGATGTTGCATGACAAGGAGCTAATGTAGGTCAGTGAGTGCAGGATGGTAGGTGAACAGGACTTGCTGTGAGTTAAGATACAGGCCGCAGAGTTTGGATGACCTCAAGTGAAAAGAGGATAGATTGTGAGAGACCAGCCAGGATTGTGTTGGAATAGTCGAGTCTAGAGGTAGTGAAGGCATGGATGAGGGTTTCAGCAGTAGATGAGCTGAGACGAGGGTAACATCAGGTGATGTTATGGAGGTAGAAATAAGGATTTTAGTGATGGCACAAATATGATGTCAGAAACTGTTCAAGCCTGCATCCCTTGAACTTAAGGGAACTAAGGTGAGGGCCATGCCAGAATGAAATGTAGCAAGAAAGCAGCATTACCTGGACCTTTCAAGTGTATATTTATAGATATGAACATACGAATTGGGAGCAGGAGTAGGCCATTTAGCTTCTCAAGCCTGCTCTGCCTTTTGATAAGATCATGGCTGATCTAATTGTGGCCTCTCCTCTACTTTCCTGTCCTTTCCTTTGACTCCCTTGTCAATCAAGAATCTATCTAATTCAGCCTTAAAAATATTCAATGACCCTGCCTCCACTGTTCTCCAGGGAAGAGAATTCCAGAGACTAACAAGCTTCTGAGAAAAAAAGTTTCTTCTCATCTCAGTTTAAAAATAAGGGGTGTCTAATTTAAGACTGTGTCCCCTAGTTCTAGTCTCTCTCATGAGGGGAACATTCTCCCAGCATCCACCATGCCAAGTTCCCTCAGAATAAAAACATAGAAACTAGGAGCAGGGGTAGACCATTCGGCCCTTCCAGCCTGCTCTGCCATTCAATACTATCATGGCTGATCCTCCACCTCAACGCCATATTCCCACTTTCTCTCCATACCCCTTGATGCCCATAATATCCAAACATTTATCAATTTCTTTCTTGAATATACTCTAGTGACCCAGCCTCCACAGCTTTCTGTGGTAAAGAATTCCACAGGTTGACCACCCTCTGAGTGAAGAAATGTTTCCTCATCTCAGTCCTAAATGGCCTACCTCCTATCCTGAGATGGTGGTCCCTGGTTCTAAACTTCCCAACCAGGGGAAATATCCCCCCTGCATCCAGTCTGTCTAGCCCTGTTAGAATTTTATACATTTTGATCAGATCCCCTCTCATTCTTCTAAACTCTAGTGAATACAGGCCCAGTCGAACCAATCTCTCCTCATACAACAGTCCTGCCATCCCCAGTATCAGCCTAGTGAACCTTCGCTGCACTCCCTCTTTGGCAAGTATATCCTTTCTTAGGTAGGGAGGCCAAAACTGCACGCAATACTCCAGGTGTGGTCTCACTAAGGCCCTGTATAACTGCAGTAAGACATCCCTACTTCTGAACTCAAATCCTCTTGCAATGAAGACCAACATATCATTTGCCTTCCTAATTGCTTGTTGCACCTGCCTATTTATTTTCATTGACTGGTATACAAGGACACCCAGATCCCTTTGTACATCCATATTTCCCAATATATCACCATTTAAATAATAGTCTGCCTTTCTGTTTTTCACACCGAAGCATATAACTTCACATTTATCCACATTATACTGCATCTGCCATGTGTTTGCCCACACACACAACTTATCTAAATCGCCCTGAAGCTTCTTTGCATCCTCCTCACAACTGACAACCCCGCCCAGTTTTGTGTCGTCAGCAAACTTGGAAATATTGCATTTGGTTCCCTCATCCAAGTCATTTATATATATTGTGAATAGCTGGGGCCCAAGCACTGATCCCTGTGGTACACCACTAGTCACCGCCTGCCATCCAGAATAAGACCCATTTATTCCCACTCTCTGTTTCCGGTCCGTCAACCAATTCTCAATCCATGCCAGTATATTACCCCCGATCCCATGTGCTTTAATTTTGCCCACTAGCCTCTTATGTGGGACCTTATGAAAAACCTTCTTGAAATCCAAATACACCACATCCACTGGTTCTCCCTTATCTATTCTACTAGTTACATCCTCAAAAAACTCCAGTAGATTAGATAAGTACGATTTCCCTTTCATATACCCATGCTGACTTTGTCTAATCCCGTTAATGCTTTCCAAGTGTTCTGTTAGCACGTCTTTTATAATAGACTCTAGCATTTTCCCCACTACTGATGTTAGGCTAATTGGTCTGTAATTCCCTATTTTCTCTCTCCCTCCTTTTTTTAAATAGTGGGGTTACATTTGTCACCTTCTAATCTGTAGGAACTGCTTCAGAGTCTATAGAATTATGGAAGATGACCACCAATGCATCCAATATTTCCAGGGCTCTTTCTTTAGTACTCTGGGGTGTAGATTATCAGGCCCTGGGGGAGAATTTTCTCCCTGTTGGGTGGGCCGGTCAGGAGTGGGCACGGGCGGGTGCGGAGCCAATCACTGCTCACGATCAGCTGCGCATCGCCATTTTGCTCGGCAGGCCAGTTCAGGCCCGCCCAGTGTGATGCACGCCTGGAAGCGCTCAGCGCTACCTGTGCGGGCAGGGGGAGGAGGGGGAGTCAGGGCCAATGCTCTTTCACGCATGTACACGAAAGAGCGCAGAAATCTCCCTGAGGCACAGATCTTCCTCAGGGAGATTAATTTCATAATATGAACTTTAAATAAAGAATCATTTATACATGTCCCCTCATGTGACAGCATCACATGAGCTGGGATATGTTTTTCACATGTTCCAGAAATATTTATTAATGTTATAAACCCTTCATGGAACCTCATCCCACCCGTGGATGAGGTTTCATGAAAAATGCAAAGGCCGCCTGGGCTCTTCGCCTGCCCCTCGCCAACATTAAGGTTGGACGGGCAACTTTCTCAAATGTCTTAATTGTTTGATTAATGGCCTTAACTGGCCTTTGACAGTTTGGCGGGCGCACAGCCGACTCCGGTGCATGCCTGCCGAACGGAAGGTCGGAATGACGCGAGGTGACGTTGGGACACACACGCGACGTCACCGCGCGTCATTTTACACGTCGGCGCGCCGGGCCCCGCCCCCACACGCTGAACAGAAGATCCTGCCCCTGGGGATTTTTCAGCCTTTAACCCCATTAATTTCTTTAGCACCATTTTTTCACTAACACTGATTTTCTTCAATTCCTCCCTCTCACTAGACCCTTGGTTGCCTAACATTTCTGGGAAGTTATTTGTGTCCTCTTTGGTGAATACAGAACCAAAATATGTGCTCAATTCTTCTGCCATTTCTTTGTTCCCCATTATAATTTCCCCTTTTTCTGATTGTAAGGGATCTACATTTGCCTTCGCTAATCTTTTTCTCTTGACGTATTTATAGAAGCTTTTACAGTCAGTTTTTATGTTCCTTGGAAGTTTACGTTCATACTCCATTTTCCCCTTCTTGATCAATCCTTCTGTCCACTTTTGCTGAATTCTAAACTGCTCCCGATTCTCGGGCTTACTGCTTTTTCTGGCAGTTGTATATGCCTCCTCTTTGGATCTATAACTATCCCTAATTTCTTTTGTAAGCCATGGTTGAGCCACCTTTCCTCTTTAATTTTGCGCCAGACAGGAATGAATAATTGTTGTAATTCATGCATACATTCCTTAAATATTAGCCATTGCCTATCCACTGTCAACCCTTTTAGTAAGGTTCCCCAATCCATCATTGCCAGCTCACACCTCATACCCTTGTAGGTCCCTTTATTTAGATTCAGGACACTAGTTTCAGATTCAACTTCTTCACTCTCCATCCTAATGAACAATTCTATCATTTTATGGTTGCACTTCCCCAAGGCACAGCAAGATTGTTAATTAATCCTTTCTCATTGCACAACGCCCAGTCTAGGATAGCCTGCTCTCTAGTTGGTTCCTCAATATATTGGTCTAAGGAACCATCACGTACACACTCCAGGAAATGCTCCTCCATTGTATTATTGCTAGCTTGGTTTGTCCAATCTGTATGTAGATTAAACTCACTCAATGCTTACAGTTGTACCCTTATTGCATGCGTCTCTAATTTCCTGTTGAATGCTTTCCCTTACATCTCCATTGCTGTTTGGGGGCCTATAGACAACCCCCACCAACATTTTCTGCCCCTTGGTGTTTCTTATCTCCACCCAAACAGATTCCACATCATGATTTTCTGAGCCAATATCCTTCCTCCCAATTGCATTGATTTCCTTCTTTACTAACAATGCTACCCCACCTTTTTTCCCAATTTGTCTGTCCTTCATAAATATTGAATACCCCTGGATGTTCAGTTCCCATCCTTGGTCACCTCGCAGCCATGATTCCCTAATTGCAACTATATCATAACATTTTATATCTATTTGTGCTGTTAATTCATCTACCTTATTGCGAATGCTCCATGCATTAAGATACAATGCCACATTATATGTCTCAATAAGATTACTTCTCATTCTTCTAAACTCCAATGGATACAGGCCCAACCTGTTTAGCCGTTCTTGATAAGTCAACCCCTTCATCCCAGGAATCAGGAATGGGAACAGGCCCAACCTGTCCAACCTTTCCTCATAAGATACCCCCTTCATCCCAGAAATCAGTTGAGTGAACCTTCTCTGAACAGCTTCTAAAGCAATTATATTCTTCCTTAAGTAAAGAATTCAAAACTGTACACAGTACTCCAGGTGTGGTCTCACCAACGCCCTGTAGAAATGTAGCAAAACTTCCCGACTTTTATATTCCATTCCCCTTGCAATAAACAACAACATTCCATTTGCCTTCCTAATCACTTGCTGTATTTTCATGTACCAGGACACCCAGATCCCTCTGTACCACAGAGTTCTGCAATCTCTCTCCATTTAAATAATATACTGCTTTTCTATTCTTCCTGCAAGGGGAAAACTTCACATTTCCCACATTAAACTCCATCTGCCACATTTTTGCCCACTCACTTAACCTCGGTACTGAGATTGGCGAGCAGTGCTCCTAATCCTACAAGAAAAGCTCCGGACAACATTGGCAACTTGGCTAATCTCACTCTCCTGCCTTTCCCCTTATTGTTTTGCTCCGTTCCCCTTAGTTTTGTTGCATTCTTTATTGCACCAATCATTAGCATTAACTGTTTTTGAAGGGAGAAATGGAGTGAAAGAATGGGTTTCGTGAGAATTCACCAGTCCCGCCAGGCAGTGGGCATCGACACGGGCAGGACAGGATAATTTGGAGGGCAGCCAATTGACTTGCCATGATGATGCCCACTGCTGGTGGGGCCAGAAAATCCCGGCACAAGACCTATAGTCATGCAGATACCAAAGGCCAAACACACAATGAAGCACACACATTTATTAAGATCTTTATTGAGCATAGTACTGGCACCCAGTTTCAGTATTCAAGTGTAGATTCAGATATTGGGAACAATCAAGAAGAATATAGCAGGGCAGGTCCCCCTACCTCGAATCTCTGTGAGCATCACTGGAGGAAAGGGGCCTAACCCATGGAGGAGGAAGACATGGACTTCCAACGTCTAGAGACACATGAGGCAGACAAAGCACATGCTTACGTCTACTTTACATAGCTGGCTTTTCCTGCAACAGGTCACTGCTCTGAAAACAGAGGGGCACCACTCCCCATCAAGCATGGCTGACCAGGAGACTCTCTTGCTCTTATCACCTTCCATTGTTGTATTGGAAGGATTTGCTAACCAACATGCTTCGCCACCTTCCACGGCCATCAAGTCCTGGAGTGGGACTCGAACCCAGAGCTTCTAACTCAGAAGCAGGGTGCTATCCACTGCACCACAAGACCTCCTTGGAGGAGAAAGATCAGAATCCAAAATCTGTGTTAGCACAGGAAAGAGATAGTGAAGTTGAGAAATTGGCTCCTGGAACACTGATACAGCCTGCAAGATTGACACGTGTGTTACTAATACAAGATACATTTAGTAGACTGTCTATATTTCCCCTGTTAGGATCCTCTTTATACCTTGTTATCACTTTGCGTCTTCCTGTGCATCTGTACTTCTCTCCCCCAATGTACCTGTCTCCCTTTATACATGAAGCGCTCTGTTCATGTATCCCAAATACAATAGAGAGCTGACAGAACCTGATCCCCTGCCCAATTTTACTTTCTCGTGCCTGAGACACTGAAACTATTTCCACTGGAGCAGAGAAAATTTAATCAAGGCTTTCGAAAACTATGAAAAAGGTCAATAGGGAAAGATTAGTTCCTCTGATCGAGGAGTCAGTCATGTTGGGGGATTGTAAAGCAAAATAAATCAGCCTGATAGACATGTACTAATGTATTATCGACATTGATCACTCTTTATAAGAACATAAGAGCATAACAAATAGGAGCAGGAGTAGACCATTCGGCACCTCAAGCCTGCCCCGTCATTCAATAAGATCATGGCTGATCTGCCCCAGGCCTCAACTCCTCTTTTGTGTCAGCTCTTCATAGCCCTCAACTCCCCGATATTTCAAAAATCTATCTACCTCCTCTTTAAATACTTTCAGTGATCTAGCCTCCACAACTCTCTGAAGTAGAGAACTCCAGACATTCACTACCCTCTGAGAGAAGAAATCTCTTCGCATCTCAGATTTAAATGAGTACCCCCTTATTCTGTAACTATGTCCCCTAGTTCGAGATTCCGCCACTAGTGGGAACATCTTCTCAACAGCTGTCCTATCAAGCCTGCTCAGAATCTTGTATGTTTCAATCAGATCACCTCTCATTCTTCTAAACTCTAATGAATAAAGGTCTAACCTGTTTAGCTGTTCTTGATAAGTCAACCCCTTCATCCCAGAAATCAGCCTAGTGAATCTCTTTTGAACTGCCTCCAATGACAGTATATCCTTTCTTAAATACGGGGACCAAAACTGTACACAGTACTACAGGTGCAGCCTCACCAACACCCTGTACAGTTGTAACAAGACTTCCCTATTTTTAAACGCCAAGCCCCTAGCAATACAGGCCAAAATTCCATTTGCCTTCTTAATTACTTGCTGCACCTGCATGCTAACTTTTTGTGTTTCATGCACAAGAACACCCAGACCCCTCTGTCCTGTACTTTTCTGGAATCTCTCTCCATTTAAATAATAGTCTGCCTTATATTGTAGTAATGTTAGCTGTCACTGGGCTAGTAAGCAGGTTCTAATAATAACATGTTCAATGAGAGAAGTTAGAAGGACACATGGAATGGATAGAGGAAGTTCAATGTGGAATTCTACTATCAGCGCGCAGAAACATTCCGCCTTTAGTGTAAATCTAGATCCATCTCCCTCCTCATGCTTCTGCTAAATCTAAATCCACCTCTCAAACCAAGGCTCCTTCAACAGCACCTTCCAAATCCACGACCTCTACCACCTAGAAGGACAAGGGCAGCAGGCACATGGGAACACCACCACCTGCAGGTTCCCCTCTGCGTCATTCATGGGATGTAGGCATCATTGGCAAAGCCAGTGTTTATCGCCCATTCCTAATTACTCATGGGAAGAGCCCTTGTGGTTACATTCTTGGACCACTGGTGTAGGCACACCCACAGTCCTGTTAGGAGGCAAGTTCCAGAATCTTGATCCAGTGATGATGAAGGAACGATGATATAAATGATATAAAGTCAGGGTGGTGTGTGACATAAAGGGAAACTTGCAGGTGGTGGTGTTCCCAAGCATCTGCTGCCCTTTTGCTTCTAGGCGGTGGAGGTTTTTTTTATTGGTTCATGAGATGTGGCCATCGCTGGCTGGGCCAGCATTTAATACTCTAATTGCTCTTGAGAAGGTGGTGGTCAGCCGCCTTCTTGAGCCACTGCGTTCCATGTGGTGTAGGTACACCCACAGTGCTGTTCGGGAGAGAGTTCCAGGATTTTGACCCAGCGACAGTGAAGGAACGGTGATACATTTCCAAGTCAGGATGGTGTGTGGCGTGGAGTGAATTCCAGAGCTTGGCCCCAAGGCAGCTGAAGGCACAGCCTGCAATGAAATGCAGTGTTGTGCAAGATGCCAGAATTAGAGGAGCGCAGAGCTCTTAGCAGGTTGTGGGGCTGGAGGTGGTTACCGAGTTAGCAAGGGGGAAAGACCATGGAGAGATCTGAAAACAAGGGTGAGCATTTTAATATTGAGCCATTGCTTGGCCAGGAGCCAATGTAGGTCAGAGAAGAAATGGGGTGATGGAGTGAATGGGACTTAGTGCATGTTAGGATCCAAGAAGCAGATTTTTGGATGACCTCAAATTTACAGAGGGTATAAGGTGGGAGCCCAGCCAACATTGGAATAGTTGAGTCTAGAGGTAACAAAGGAATGGATGAGGTATCATTGTAATGGGAGGTAAATGGAAAGTTTTTAACTTTAAGGAAATGGTTCACAGTTTATAGGATTGAAAGACTGAGCTGTTAAATATAGATAGTATATATGCATTACATAATTGTACTACATTGATCTGATTTCTATATCACTGCTAAGAGTGCTATTATGCAGTTGTGTGGTATATCGATTTTAAGCCAGAATCACGCACTGCAGACATATAGACATTAGAATGGTATTCTTTATAACTTACAGCAGTGTACCCAGAATGAGCCACCAACAGAAATCCTGGGGGTTACCATTGACTAAAAATTTAACTGTCACCAGCCATATAAATACTGTGGCTACAAGAGCAGGCCAGAGGCTGGGAATTCTGCAGCGAGTAACTCACCTCCTGACTCCCCAAAGCCTGTCCACTATCTACAAGGCACATGTCAGGAGTGTGATGTATTTCTCCCCACTTGCCTGGATGAGTGCAGCTCCCAAAACACTCAAGAAGCTCAACACCGTCCAGGACAAAGCAGCACGCTCGATTGGCACTGTCCAATGGTAGCGAAACCCATTTGACAAGTTATATCCCTGTACTGTTTAGTAAATCATCACAATAAATTAATTGTTTCTTTAACTTGCTTGATGGGTTTTCACTCATTAATCTATATTTAAATACACAGGATGTTAATTAAGAGGCGCTAATTGGAATAGTCAAAGGAAAAGTTAGTGTCATCCAATAAATATGCTGAATGTAAAATAGGAGCATTGGGACTTCTGTTAATTCTTGTTGTGAGTTCATTATTCCAAGGGGAGGATGCTGTAAAGCATTTAATATTTCTGCAGAGGATGATTATTCTCAGACACGTAATCAGTTAAATTGCCTAACTGAATGCAGAGTGTGGAAACAATTCTACACCACCATAAGAAACAAAACAGAATCAGGATACCTAATGATTCTAAGGAATAATTTCTAAATGTTATTTTAGTCATTACACGTATATTCAATGTTTCAAACAAACTGAGTTTTATCTCACATTTTTACAGGAATAACGTTAAAAAAAAGTTTTCTGTAACTTCCCTTTTGACTCTGGAAGTTGCTAACTCTGGAAACACTTATGATTTCATTTTAATTTACACATCAACATGGAAAAATATGGTAATTGTGTTTTTTAAATCATTAAAAATGAATGCGTCTTACTTAAAACCAGTGACTCATTGCAGGTTGCTAAGTAGCAGGATGCTGTTATGTGTCTGCCAATCAATATATGTCTGCATGTCATTTGAGAGCCATGCTGTGTGCCTTTGTTAATTCCTAAAAAAAGACATAATGCTTATCTCCCACTGCCCCATAAGAAAATTCGGATAACTTTAGTCTATGTAGAAAAATTAAAAGCAATCTGAATTACTCAGGGAATCATAAGGCCATAAGACCATAAGACATAGGAGCAGAAATTAGGCCAATCGGCCCATCGAGTGTGCTCCGCCAATCAATCATGGCTGATAAGTTTCTCAACCCCATTCTCCCGCCTTCTCTCCGTAACCTTTGATCCCCTTACCAATCAAGAACCTATCTATCTCGGTCTTAAATACACTCAATGACCTGGCCCCCACAGCCTTCTGTGGCAATGAATTCCATAGATTCACCACTCTCTTGCTAAAGAAGTTTCTCCTCATCTCTGTTCTAAAAGGTCTTCCCTTTACTCTCAGGCTGTGCCCTCGGGTCCTAGTCTCTCCTACTAATGGAAACATCTTCCCCACGTCCACTCTATCCAGGCCTTTCAGTATTCTGTAAGTTTCAATCAGATCCCCCCTCATCCTTCTAAACTCCATCGAGTATAGACCCAGAGTCCTCAAACGTTCCTCATATGTTAAGCCTTTCATTCCTGGGATTGTTCTCGTGAACCTCCTCTGGACCCTCTCCAGGGCCAGCACATCCTTCCTGAGATACGGGATCCAAAATTACTCACAATATTCTAAATGTGGTCTGACCAGAGCCTTATAAAGCCTCAGCAGCACATCCCTGCTTTTATATTCTAGTCCTCTCAAAATAAATGCCAACATTGCATTTGCCTTCCTAACTACCGACTCAACCTGCAAGTTAACCTTAAGAGAATCCTGGACTAGGACTCACAAGTCCCTTTGCACTCCAGATTTCTGAATTCTCTCCCCATTTAGAAAATAGTCTATGCCTCTATTCTTCCTACCAAAGTGCATGACCTCACACATCCCCACATTGTATTCCACCTGCCACTTCTTTGCCCATTTTCCTAACCTGTCCAAATCCTTCTGCAGCCTCCCTGCCTCCTCAATACTACCTGTCCCTCCACCTATCTTTGTATCATCTGCAAACTTAGCCAGGATGCCCTCAGTTCCTTCATCTAGATCATTAATGTATAAAGTGAAAAGTTGTGGACCCAACACTGACCCCTGCGGAACTCCACTAGTCACCAGCCGCCATCCTGAGAAGGACCCCCTTATCCCCACTCTCTGCCTCCTGCCAGACAGCCAATCTTCTATCCATGCTAATACCTTGCCTCTAACACCATGGGCTCTTATCTTACTGAGCAGCATCCTGTGTGGCACCTTGTCAAAGGCCTTCTGGAAGTCCAAGTAGAAAACATCCATTGGCTCTCCTTTGTCTAACCTACTCGTTACCTCCTTAAAGAATTCTAACAGGTTTGTCAGGCATGACCTCCCCTTGATGAAACCATGCTGACTTTGCCCTATTTTATCATGCACTTCCAAGTATTCTGAAATCTCATCCTTAATAATGGACTCTAAAATCTTACCAACGACCGAGGTCAAGCTAATCGGCCTGTAATTTCCCGCCTTTTGCCTTACTCCCTTCTTAAACAGGGGGGTTACATTAGCGATTTTCCAGTCCTCTGGGACCCTGCCTGACTCCAGTGATTCCTGAAAGATCACCACTAACACCTCCACTATCTCTTCAGCTATCTCCTTCAGAACTCTGGGGTGTAATCCATCTGGTCCAGGTGATTTATCCACCTTCAGACCTTTCAGTTTTCCTAGCACCTTTTCCTTGGTAATGGCCACCATACTCACCTCTGCCCCACCGACTCTCTTGAATTTTGGGGATGTCACTTGTGTCTTCCACCGTGAAGACTGACGCAAAGTACCTATTCAGTTCCTCCGCCATTTCTTTGTTCCCCACTACTACTTCTCCAGCGTCATTTTCCAGCGGCCCAATGTCCACTTTTTCCTCTCTCTTACCCTTTATATATCCAAAAAAACTCTAGCAATCTTCTTTTATATTACTGGCTAGTTTACCCTCATATCTAATCTTCACCCTCCTTATTTCTTTTTTAGTTGTCCTCTGTTGGTCTTTGTCAGCTTCCCAATCCCCTGGTTTCCCACTGCTCTTCGCCGCACTGTATGCTTTCTCTTTAGCTTTTATGCTGTCCCTGACTTCCCTTGTCAGTCATGTTGCGCAGCTTAAATTTCTATCAGGTTCAATGGTAACACTTTCCGATTGGAACAGTTTTATTTTTTTTTCCCCCAGGCACGAGGGAATATTTTCTCTTCACACTATTCAATAAAACTGTAAACCTCTTCTTTCTAAACTATACAGTGCACTGAAGGTACTATCCTTCCGCTCTTCCCCACATTTTTCTATTTGGCTTCCTCAGTCATAACCCTAAGCCTGTCAACAGGCAAAGCCTGGCAAAATACTTTTCTTCATAGTTTTGGTTTCGCGACGATGTCCTCAGGACTCCAAATGACACAGATTACACAGGCCATTCAGCCCGACTAGTCTGTGCTTACATTCCGCAAAAGTCTCTTCCAATTCCACCTGCCTCATCTAAATCTTTCAGCGTGTCTTTCTATTCCCTTTTCTTTCATCTACTAATCTAGTTTCCTTTCGAAAGCTTCTAAAGTTACTTGCCTCAACCACATGGGGCAGGATTTAGTCCCTGTCAGGCAGGCAGGTCGGGAAGCCGACCGCTGCCCGTGATCGAGGCCGGAAGGCGATTGCACACTGGCGGGACAATTAGGGCCCCCTCAGCGTGAAACGTGAGTGGCAGCGTTCAGCGCTGCCTGTGTGGGAGGGTGGGGGGGGGGAGGAGGGCGAGAGGGGTGAGCACGAACTTGGCGCATGTGCACAAGTGCGTGCTTAAGAACCTCCCTGAGGGACATGATATAAGTGAAATTTAAGATGTTTTATTTTATTTTTATTTGATGTTGTAAACCTCGTCCCACCCGTGGTTGAGGCTTCCAAAAAAAACGCAAAGGCCGCTTGGCGCAAGGTTAGACGGGCAGCGAAAAATTTAACTTCATTGATTCTTTAATGGCCTTAACAGGGCTGTTAATTGTCGGTGGGCGCGCTGCCGATTCCCGCGCGCACCCGCCGACCGAACTATCGTGCGACTGCGCGTTGACATCGGGACGCTCGCCCGACATCAACGTGCATCATTTCACGCTCGGGCAGGTCGGGCACGCGCCCACCGAGGTGAAAATTCTGCCCCTTCTGTTTTAGCGAATTCCACACACTCCCTGGGTGACAAAAGGAACTAGGGAAATAAGGATAGATTTCTTTAAATTCAGGGAATGTGTGGAACTCGGTACAACGACTGAGGCCCTTAAGCTAACGTGTGATGATTGTCACTTCAAGCTCAGTTCAACTGAGTAGGGATCACGTGATTTGTTTAACCAATGTGTAGCTAGCGCGGGGGGAATAAATTGTAAGGGAGGAGCTTCCTAGAAAATGGTTGCATGAGGGGCTGGTTAGATACAAGCAGCCACAGAAGCTCTCGTGTAAATAAAGTTCATTTTGTTTGACTAAGAAGCCTCCCAGGCCGTGTTTCTACATTTGGTAATAAGGAAAAGCTATCCTGGCACTGTCTCCCGCCTGCACCTGTGAGTATCGTGTTTAATCGGCAACTGTGAATAAGAAATTATATTATTCACCGAGACGCCTCTTTTCGGTTGGACAGATCCATTCGACTCCTTTGCAGGGGGGATGGGGTCAATACATCGAACGCCTTGGATTCCACTTTCAGGTGAATGAAATAAGGGGCGAGGGGAAGCGTAAGGCGATCCTCCTGAGCGTTTGTGGAAGTCAGACTTACAGTCTGATCCGCAGCCTTTACCACTCCAAGCGCACCCGACTCCAAACCTTTCAGTGAGTTAGTGGATCTGCTTAAGGGTCATTTCCAACTGAAACCTTCAGTCCTAAGGCAACATTTTAAGTTAAATTCGCGAGTGATGGCCCTGGGGGGAATCGATCGCGACATACACTGCGAAACTCAACCAATTATCGGGGCATTGCAACTTTGGTATGCCCCTAAACGATTTGCTGCGGGATCAATTAGCCTGTGGTGTGTGTAACGATGCCACACAATGTCGGTTGTTAGCGCAAGTTGATATGGATTTCAAACGCGTGATGGATATTGCGCTCGCTACGGAAAGCGCTGAGGCAGGTGCATCGGAACTGCAGGGTGCGCAAAGCGGCGCCGTGCACCAGTTAGGGTGGGAACCAGCAGCCAGCCGTGGTGCCAAGTTAGCTGAAGCCACAGGGAAAAGGTAAGCAGTCCCAGTAAGCTACAGAGCTAAAAGATGCAGCAGAGGCAGCCGGGCAGTGATTCCTAAGGTCCATTGTTATCTTGTCGATTTAAGGAGGCAGAGTGCCATAATTGTGGGAAAAAAAATGACACCTGAGGAGGCAATGCAGGGCTAGGTCCAGGCAGAGGGATAACCAATCCAACAAGGCGTTACAAGTACACAGTGTGGAAGACTCTGGTACCAGTAAGTCTGATATTTACTCTCTTTTCAACCTCAAGGATGGTAAGCCAGAGCCAATCGCCATAACACTCCGTGTAAATGGGAAGCCTCTAAATATGGAAGTCACTGTGATGGGCGAGCACGCATTCCAGTATTTGAGATGGGGTGCTCAGCCTTTAAATTTAGAGAGCACTTCAGCCAAGCTAAAAACATACACCAGGGAAGAAGTAAAGGTGAGTGGTGATACCATCATTTTACCTGTAAGCAGGTGACAGGGCATCCACATTCACAATATGTACCCCTGGTCGGTGTTTGAAGGTGTATTCATTTGCGGCCAGGATCAATGTCCACCTCTGAATCCTTGCAGAGGCTATTGGTGGAATAGCCTTGTCCTCCTTAAAAAGGCCCAACAGCGGCTTGAGGTCTGAAACAATCGTGAAATGTCTCCCATGTCCCTTACAGTCAGAAACAGGGGAGTTTATAATGGGGAACAAAGAAATGGCTGACCAACTAAATACATACTTTGGTTCTGTCTTCACAAAGGAGGACACAAATAACATACCAGAAATGTTGGGGAACACAGGGTTTAATGAGAGGGAGGAACTGAAAGAAATAAGTATTAGTAGGGAAATGGTGTTGGAGAAATTGCTGGGATTGAAGGCCGATAAATCCCCAGGGTCTGATAATCTACATCCCAGAGTACTTAAGGAAGTGACCCTAGAAAGAGTGGATGCATTGGTGGTCATCTTCCGAGATTCTATAGATTCTGGAACAGTTCCTACAGATTGGAGGGTAGCTAATGTAACCCCACTATTTAAAAAAGGAGGCAGAGAGAAAACAGGGAATTATAGACCAGTCAGTGGGGAAAATTCTAGAGTCCATTATAAAAGATTTAATAGCTGAGCACTTGGAAAACAGTGGCGGAATCGGACAGAGTCAGCATGGATTTATGAAAGGGAAACCATGCTTGACAAATCTACTGGAATTTTTCGCGGATGTAACTAGTAGAGTTGATGAGGCGGAGTCAGTGGATGTGGTTTATTTGGACTTTCAGAAGGCTTTCGACAAAGTCTCACATAAGAGGTTAACGTATAAAATTAATGCACATGGGATTGGGGGTAGCGTATTGAGATGGATAGAAAACTGGTTGGCAGACAGGAAACAAAGAGTAGGAATAAACGGGTCTTTTTCCGAACGGCAGGCAATGACTAGTGGGGTACCGCAGGGATCGGTGCTGGGACCCCAGCTATTCACAATATATATTAATGATTTAGATGAGGGAACTAAATGTAACATCTCTAAATTTGCAGATGACACAAAGCTGGGTTTGGAGGGTGAGCTGTGAGGAGGATGCAGAGATGCTTCAGTGTGATCTGAGTGAGTGGGAAAATGCATGGCAGATGCAGTATAATGTGGATAAATGTGAGGTTATCCACTTTGGTAGCAAAAACAGGAAGGCAGATTATTATCTGAATGGCTATAAATTGAGAGAGGGGAATGTGCAACGAGACCTGGGTGTCCTCATATACCAGTCGCTGAAGGTAAGCATGCAGGTGCAGCAGGCGGTAAAGAAGGCAAATGGTATGTTGGCCTTCATAGGGAGAGGGTTCAAGTACAGGAGCAGGGATGTCTTGCTGCAATTATACAGGGCCTTGGTGAGACCACACCTGGAATATTGTGTGCAGTTTTGGTCTTCTTATCTGAGGAAGGATGTTCTTGCTATAGAGGGAGTGCAGCGAAGGTTTACCTGACTGATTCCTGGGATGGTGGGATTGACATATGAGGAGAGATTGAGTCGGTTAGGATTATATTCGCTGAAGTTCAGAAGAATGAGCGGGGATCTCATAGAAACCTATAAAATTCTAACAGCATTAGACAGGGTAGATGCAGGAAGGATGTTCCCGATGGTGGGGGAGTCCAGAACCAGGGGTCACAGCCTGAGGATATGGGGTAGACCATCTAGGACTGAGATGAAGAGAAATTTCTTCACCCAGACAGTGGTGAGCCTGTGGAATTCGTTACCACAGAAAGTAGTTGAGGCCAAAACATTTTATGTTTTCAAGAAGGAGTTAGATATAGCTCTTGGGGTGAAAGGGATCAAAGGATATGGGGAGAAAACAGGAGCAGGCTATTGAGTTGGATGATCAGCCATGATCATAATGAATGGCGGAGCAGACTCGAAGGGCCGAATGGCCTACACCTGCTCCTATTTTCTATGTTTCTATGTAGATATTGATGGAACTTTTTGACGCTGAAAACTATTAATAGGCCCTCTTTTTCAATTTATGAATAGCCTCTTTCAGCTACTGTTAGTGTTCTTGACACATATCCTATCGGCCTTTCTGAGCCATCATCTATTTCATGGGACAACACTGCCCAGCGCCATATGGAGAGGCATCACATTTCAGTATTAGTTCCTTCGATGGGTCAAAGTGTACAAGTCCGCCCTGCTACCTATGGTAGTAGTAATGGGTGAAGAATCAAGCTTTCTGGGCCGTGACTGGCTCAAGAAAATAAAGCTAAATTGGGTTGACATTTTCTAGTTGAGGACGGGGAGATTGTCAGAATTGTTGTGAAAATATGACAGTGTCTTCCAGGATGAGTTAGGAAGCCACTCCCCGATTTTTCAGAGCTGGACCGGTACCACATGCCCTGTGTGAGAAAGTGGATGCTGAACTAAAGAGGTTAGAGGAACTAGGTTATTATCCAGCTGGTTCAGTTTTCAGAATGGGCTGCACCCGTCTTGAAGCCCGACAAGGCCGACCTGCATTTGCGGTGATTACAAACAAACCGTCAATCAGGCCGCAAAGCTGGACAAGTATCCTCTTCCATGAATGGAAGATCTTTATGCAAAATTGGCTGGGACCCAGTCACATACCAAGCTGGACATGAGTCATGCCTATCAACAGCCTGAGTTGGATGAGGATTCCTGAGGATATGTCATGATAAACACCCACAAAGGGCTTTTTCAGTACATGGGCCTGTCTTTTGCTGTCTCGTCGGCATGTGCAATATTCCAACGCACAATACAGAGCCTACTACAAGGGTTGCCCACAGGTTGTGGTACACCTCGATGATGTTCTCATCACTGGGGCCAAGGAGGCCAAACATCTGGCAAATTTAGAAGAGGTGCTAAAAAGAATTCAGGAGGCTGGAGTTCACCTCAAAAAAGAAAAGTGCACTTTTCAAACCAAGGAGGTGACTTACTGGAACACAAGTCAATGCTCAAGGTCTACACCCTGTCGAGGAGAAAGTCAGGGCCATAAATGAAGCCTCTTCCCTCACAAACGTTTCTGAACTTAAATCATTTCTAGAAATAGTCAATTATTATGGGGGGTTTTTGCCAAATTAATCCACTGTGCTGGCTCCCTTACACCCCCTACTGAAGAAGCACCACCGCTGGTCTTGGGGAACTCCTCAGGAAACAGCTTTCAACAAGGTGAAGCAATTGCTGCAGTCTTCAAGCCTACTTGTACACTTTGACCCATCGAAGGAACGTGTGATGCCTTTCCATATAGCGCTGGAGCAGTGTTGTCCCATGAAATAGATGATGGCTCAGAAAGGCCGATAGGATACGTGTCAAGAACACTATCAGTAGCTGAAAGAGGCTGTTCACAAACTGAAAAAGGGGGGCCTGTCAATAGTTTCCAGCGTCAAAAAGTTCCATCAATATCTACATGGGAGACATTTCACGATTGTTTCAGACCACAAGCCGCTGTTGGGCCTTTTTAAGGAGGACAAGGCTATTCCACCAATATTGATTCAGAGGTGGGCATTGATCCTGGCCGTATATGAGTGCACCTTCAAACACCGACAGATACATATTGTGAACGTGGACACCCCGAGTCGCTGGAGAGTGAGTATTACATGTACACCTATTCCTCAAGAAACTGTCTCGGCCTTAATCTTCTTGGATACGCTACCAGTCCGTTCGAAACTAATCAAAACCTGGGACCAGTCGAGATCCACTGCTATCCGGAGGGTGAGATAAAATCCTTACAGGATGAGGAAATGAGGATGTTTCAGAGAATATGAAATCCTACTTGATCCGTAAACAAGAACTTAGTTGTCAAGATGGTATTTTGCTATGGGGAGCGCGAGTGGTCATCCCTGTGTCGGGCAAGGAGCGACTCCTAATGGAACTGCACAGAGGCCATCCTGGTAACCAGAATATGAAAACGCCAGCCAGGAGTTATGCACGGTGCCCTGGAATTGACACTGACATTGAGAACCTGGGAAGGCACTGCCGACAGTGCCAGTTGCAGTGAAACCTGCCGGCCGCAGATCCACTAAACCCTTGGGAACGACCTGGCCAGCCATGGGTTCACATCCATGTCGATTATGTAGGACCACTTACGGGTACGATGTTTCTCCTTCGTAAATGATGCGCGCTCTCAGTAGACAGGAACTTTCGAGGTGAAGACACCGACGTGGATGGCGACCATCGAAAAGCTGCGGCCGTGTTTTCCAACTCTTGGTTTGCTTGTTGTAATTGTGTCCAATACTGGGGCAGTGTTCACGAGTGCGGAGTTTCAGAACTTCACCACTCTCAACGATATAAAACACACAAAGGCAGCGCCCTACCACCCAGCACCAAACAGCTTAGCCGAGACAGCAGTCCAAATTTTTAAATCTGGCACGAGAAAACTATCAGGTGGGTCTTTAGCAACAAGAGTGTCACGTTTTCTGCTGAATTACCGTACTACCCCACACGTAATGACAGGTGTCCCTCCTGCTGAACTGTTATTGAAGCGTTGTCTCAGGGATGAGTTTGAGTCTTGTGTTTCCAAATTTGCAGAGTGGGGCAAAGTCAAGTCAGTGCAACCAGAAGACAAGTTGTGATTCTCACAGTGGAGCTAGGAAGTTCTCGACTAATGAAAATGTGTACGTGAAAAACTTCAGTAGCGGTCCTAGATGGATTCCTGGAAGGGTAGTCTCTGAGACCGGACCTCTCTCATATCAAGTAAGGATAGAGGGATGGATCGTTGGGAAGCACTTTGACCACTTGAGGGGTAGAGAGGCACTCCTGCAGTCAGGGTTACCATCGAGTATTGGTGATCCTGTGTGCACTGAAGATTCTAGTCGACCTGTAATAAACGTCAAGGACATCCCTGTGGAAGTTAATGATAATGAATTGTCTGTACCGAAGGAGGTACTCGTTAGTACGATTCCGGAAAATATTGATCCAGTAGAAGCCTCACAGACCTGTTGAACTATGCCTTTCGATGCGAATTCGAAAACCACCCCAAAGACTTAATTTATAACTATGGGGTCTATTGTACGTATTGTGTAATTGAAGTCCGGGCTAACGACATATGTAATTATTTCTAGAATTCAGAAAATTCTTGGTTCAATTGTATAAAGCAATTGTTAACTAAAAAGATGTACAAAAGAGTTAAGGGGGGAGGGATGTAATGATTGTCACTTTAAGGTCAGTTCGACTAAGTAGGGGTCATGTGATTTGTTCACCCAATGTGTAGCTAGTACGGGGGGAATAAATTGTAGGGGAGGAGTTTTCTAGAAAAGGGTTGTATGAGGAATTGGCCAAGTACTAGTAGCCACAGAAGCTCTCATGTAAATAAAGTTCATTTTGTTTGACTAAGAAGCCTCCCAAGCTTTCTCCCAGGTTTCTACACTAAGTCAAACTCAAGAGGCCCCATACAATAAAAAATAATCCTTTATTATTCTCACAGGAAGGATCCCGAAAATATAAATATGAAAGCTTTACATTTACATATACAGAAAGGTGAAGGCACAAAGAAACAATTATAACCTGACTAAAACAAATCTTACAAAATGTGTGTTTGCATTATATAATACTTCAAAATTAAAATACATTCATGATTTCTTAATCATTATATAGGGAAACATTTTATCAATAGAAAAGCTGTTACACAAAACAACAGCTTACTAAATAGAAGCAGTCAATACAACTTGCAGGGCGACATCCTGTGGGGCCTGACTGGAACTGATCCAACGATTCCAAAGTTTCTAACACGAATACAAACTCTAATTCCTCCATTTTCTCCCACAGGATGCCAGATTCTCTCCTTGCATCACCTCTCTCACTTTCATCAGTGTGAGGATGATTAGGAGCATCAATGATTGAGCCATAACTATCAGCTACAGCTGGAGTAGCCTTTGCATGTGCTTCCCACCTAGTGTCAGAGAGACGCTTTGGTACAGCGGCACCTGGACCCAAAAGTGATTCGAGGACTGCCAGGCGTTTTGTAGAGGCAGAGATGAGTGTGGATATTTGGTGCACAACAGCGAAAGAATTTACTGCATCTAAGAGCCATCAACTGTAGCATGGCCAACAAGATTCAGTGAATGCCCAGCATGTGGCATACTTATTTTTCTCTAGAGGTTTTTGCTGCATGCCATTATTCTTTCTTGCCATGTTAGCTGCATTATTATATGACACAAGTAAACTTTATTTTGACAAACTCTTTGAACTCAGTCCTGTAAAACTGAGCAGAATTCCTCAAGTAAAGTTTCACGAACTTATGTCACTCTGGCAGAGATATATTCCTTTTAAAGCTTCTAAACACATTGAACTGCTGTATTTACACACGTACGTATTCAATAAAGTAGGTATTTACCTTGTGTCGAAGAGAGAAGGGATCCTTGTGCGACTCAGGTAGAGGCACAACCGATGCGGCCATGTAACTGGAACCAGCAGGCTGGGTGTTATACACAAAGTATACAAGTTAAAACTTCAATGTGGAACACATTTAAGATAGAGACAATAATTCTGTGGATAGCAGCAGGGGAAACTGAATGAAATCTTTCATTTGGTCTGGTTACAATATTTTTCAATGGAGGTTTATGAAAGTTTGAGGTGAATTATTATTATATCCGCACAAATTTATGAACTCAATATGTAGCCATATATTATTTTTCTCATATTAATCACATTTCTCTATTATTTAGAGAGTCATTTTCCCATATCATCTTTATTTAACAACCGATTATGATAAAACTTGATATTGAGTCCATTTTTTCTTATTTAGGGGCCCCACATTTTGGAAGGCCCTAAGCTGTAGCTTAATTAGCACAAGCCTAAATCTGGCCCTGCTTATATTTATATCCCTAGGCCGGAATTTTCTGGCCCCATTGGCGTCAGGCATCATGGTGGGCGGAGGGGGGCGGACGGAGGGAGGGGGGGGCGGGGCAACAATATGGCGAGGAGGCCAAAACTCGGCTTCACACCGGTGTGAAGGCACAGCGGGATCGTTCAATGGTGTCCACCGTGGCGGAACACCAATCCTTCTGGAGACCGGTTTGAACCCGCTTTGCATCCCGCCGATGGGGTGCAAAGTAAGGCTCAACCAGAATTGTCCCCCAATTCCAGATTTACTGTTACAGCAGGAAGACGCGCTGGCCCAGGACACGTCTGGACAAATGTGACGTATGGAAGTCGGGTCTTATATTAGGGCCTTGCTCAGATCGCGACATCCTAGGAGCAGAAGATGCTGGAGCCCTACAGCTACTGGACCCTGGAGGGACATGTACAGCGCATGCTGGGTGGATTCTGACATGGACATGGCTTCATGGCGAAGCAGCTCGCGGAAGGTGGGAGGTCACCGTCGATGTCTCGGGTCTGCTTCAGAACATCACGGTCTTGGCCATGGGCTGCTACAGATGATCGGCGAGGGCGGAGGGGGAGAGGAAGGTCCAGCTGTGAGCGGGAGAGAAAGGGGTATTGGGGGGGTGGGAGAGGAAGGTCTAGGTGTGACTGGGAGAGGAAAGTGTACTGGGGGTGGATGAGGTTGGGGGTGGGGGATGAAGGTGTCAGGGGCGGGATGAGGTTGGGAGAGAGAGGAAACAAAGGTGTCGGGGGGTGAGGTTGTGGGGGGGGGAGGAAAGAGTACAGGGAAGAGGGTGTAACGGGGGAGAATGCGGCAAGTGGGGAGATAGATCTAAGTGGGGAGAAAAGTGTAAGAGAAGGAGTCCGGGGGGGGTAGGAGTTTGGAGGGGGAAGGAGATTGGAAGGGGGAAGGGGTCCGGTGGGGGAGAAAGGTGTTCAGGGGAGGAGGCAGTAAGGGTGGAGGAGGGATTAAGGGTGGAGGAGGGAATAAGGGTGGTGGACGGAGTAAGGGGTGAGGATGTCCGGGTGAATGCGCAGGGATGGATCTGTGGAGTCAATGACTGCCTCATGGTTGGTGAGTTGAGGGTGGGCATGGTAGGAGGGAATGGTGAGTATGGGAGCAGGCAGAGGGAGCCAGAAGGGTTGGAGGGTGAGGGTACACCGGTAGCGGTGGAAGGGACGGTGAGGGTGGTTGGTGAGGACTTGGAGGCAGACACAGACCCTGGAGTGCGAAGGAGGACGTCAGGGAGGTCAATGTGAATGGGAAGGGATTCTCAGGAAGGTAGGGAATGTGCACGTTCACCTGGACATCCTGGGAAGACAAGGGCTCAGGTTGGTAGGTGACAGTAGGGAGGTGGAAGATGATGCCGGGGGGGTTGACAGTGATGGGGGAAACAGCCTGGGTGACTGGGAGAAGGGAAAGGACAGGGGAGCTGATCAAAAACCTGACTACAACCATCAGTGTCGAAATCGAAAGTGAGCAGAGCCTCATGTTGTGCAGTCAGTGGGTGGGCGGAGATGGAGGTCAGCTCAGATGGACAACTGAAAGGGAACCCCAGCAGGCAGCACTGAAAATGCTCGGGACAGTGAGATGAGTGTGATGGACGAAGGCTCCGCGTGTGTGTGAGAGTGTTTGCACGAGGCTCTGAAAGGCCCTGTCACTCACACACTTCTCCCTCCAGAATCACTCCTGGTCCGGCTGTGTATAGCTGAATTGCTAGTGGAGGGGGCGGGGGGGGGTGGGGGGAGCGGTTGCAGGGGGAGGATTCGCGAAGCCTGTCAATGAAGCTAAAAGACAACATTTCGCATTCTTCAGTAAAAATGAATATATTTTCAAATTATAAAGTGACAAAATGTGTTCACTTGTGCAACCACTTGTGATCAGAGTTTCTTGACTTTTCTAGAGCGACCACTTCTGCTAGGTGCTGCCCTGACATCCTCAGCAGGGGTGGAGACAGACTTTGCAATAGTTGGCCCTGTTGCCTCTGATGACTTTAGCGTGGGTCCTCTGGAGAGCACTAGAGGCCCCGGCTTGCTTTGGCTGTCATCCAGTGGGTCAGCTGCTCCCTTTGCAGTGACAGAGGACGAGGTTCAGGGTGCCACAGGCAAAGGGGACTCAAAGGGAGCAGACAGCCTCTGGGATTCCTAAATGGGTGACCCAGGGGTGTCCAGCTGCTGCTCCTCCTCCCTTCGGGTGTCCAAGCACCCCGGCCTGACTCCTTGAGGGGAAGGAGTGCTTGGAGGGACGTTGAGGTGCCCTGTTTCCACTCGCGTTGCCGCTCCCGCGATGGAGTGCAGGTCTGCCCGCACCCCCACGTTCTGCTGGACGACCATGGCGTCTGCCATCCTTCCCATGGAGACCTCCGTACACGGACATGTGGGCACCACTTCATCAGAGAGCAGGTGGACGCACTCCTCCGACTCACGTGCCACTCTGTTGAGGACTTCCAACAGCTCTGCGTAATGTTCCCTCGCCTTCTGCTGACTCTCCAGGATGAGTTGGAAGGCCAAATTTAGAGGCTCATCATCTGACTCAGACCTCACAGATGCCTCTTCCCCAGCAGTCCTTGGGGTGCTGGGGAGCTCGGCTGAACCTGCCTCCTCCTGCTGTAGACACGTGTCCATGCGGTGACCACCAAATTGTGAACCCGAGTCTGCTCTAGATCTAGGTCCCACTGAGGTGTGTGTCTCTGTGCTGGTGGAGGGTGTGGGTAAGCTCTGTGACAGATCTTCCAGGCTACTTATTTCCAGCTCTTCAATGGAGGAGATGTCCTCTTGACTGGAGGTGAGGACCTGGATGGAGCTGAGGGACTGGCTGGCTGAGGGTGTCGGTTGTTTGGTAGAGTTCCCTGTGAACCATAGTGGAGATAATTAGTGCGTGGCAGCGGAGTCAAAAACAGAAGAGAGAGCACTCGCATTTGTGTTGAGAGAGGGATGATGTGGTGCAGGATCCTCACTTGGGTATTCACCACTGACCTCCCCATCACCGCAGGCACGGTCCACATCCTCACCAGTCAGCGCGATGGCAAACTCCTCAAAGCGAGCGAGGAGTCTAATGTGGGCCACTCTACCCCCGTCTGGGGCCTCTTCCTGCTGTTGTAAGCCAGCTTCTCCTGCATGAAAACAGATGGAGAGAGTGTGAGCAGGATGCATGGCACTGCGCGAAATGTTTGTGGGGTGAGCGGGGCCATGGGTGAGGCTTCAGGATGAGGGCAAGAGTTCCAGAGGATATGAGCCTGATGGAGATGTGAGGGTGTGTGAGAGAGTTAGTGTTGTTGTCCCTCGCGGTGTGAGATCCCTGTGGATGTGTGATGGGTTTGTGAGTGTGTGAGTTGAGAGTGATGAGGTGGTTGACTTACCCTGGTAGAATGGATGAGAGCATTCATCCTCTTCCTGCACTGGATGGCTGACCTCCTCTGTGCTCCGGTGACACTGACCACCACTGCCACCATCTCCCAGGCTGGATTGGTGACTCTGGCAGACTCCCTGCGGCCAGAGTGGGGGTAAAGAACATTGCGGCGGCTTCCACTGTGTCCAGCAGACACTCCACAGAAGCACCACTAAATTTTGGGGGCTGCCGTCTTCTTTGCTTTTGGGGCCATCTGTCACTTGGAGCAGTCCTGGTCTGTAGACATTAAGTAGGCATATGCTCCAGTATGTAATAAATAACTCCATGACACAACTGATCCAAATGGCTCACAACATATCCCAATAGTCACAGAAGGAAACTGGAGTACAAGATTTATTGCAAGTGCCTTGTGTTCCACAAGAAGTTCATTTGATAGTTTAGTGGTGTGAATTACACCTTTAGGCATGAGTTTATAATTGGAACACATCCACTGTATTCCCCAATGAGTTCGGGTCAAACATTAAGTGAAAACACCCTTCATCCTGCACCATTAATCATGACCTACCAATAAAATACATCTTGTTAAAATTACAATTCGGGCACTTCTCCAAATTCCTCCAGGCAATTTATCTTCATTTGAAGCCAGTTTCAAACTCTTCCATTAACATTTCAGTACACTTTAATCCACCTCCAAGGATGCCTTCCCTGTGGCTCTGCTCACCAGATTACAACCTTATCTTTGGGGGAGAATCTGTTATAAAAATAAGGCTACAGAATTTAATCGCAGGGGTTCAGATTAATGTATAAAACCGTAAAGCCTTACATGACTGTTAGAAGCACGTTCCTAAGATAACGTCTACACCTTTCACTCCTATGTATTATCCCATAAAACCTGAAGTAAATCCTTTCTTCAACAAGAAATTTAATTGAAAGCTAAGGATAACTGGTCCCTTTGGGCAATCTCCCAATCAACAATAACTTCTACTTATTTATTGCCTTCAATGTAGTAAAAGACTCCCAAGGCCCTTCACAGAGAGCACTGTCATGAAGCTATTCCTGTTTATAATATTATTGGAAAAAATTCTTCCTTTAGATAGGGGTTTAGCGTGGGTGTGTCTTAATTGGATTAAAGCCAGCTCGTCTGGGTGCTTTGATGTGTACTAGTTTTGAGATGTAAGGGAGGTAGAGTGCATTTGCATTTTTTGAATAGAGCATTTAAGAAGTGGGGTGAAATCTGGCACCTAGCTAGCAGAGACCAGGCAATATGTTTATATTACTAATAAAATTGGTACAATGAAAGGGGTTTTATTGTTAGAAGAGGTAGAGTTCAAAGAGGCTAGCGATACAATGAGGATTTACATTCAATGATCTGTGCTGGGTATAAGGATAGCAGTTTTGTGTGTGCGGGGCAGAGGCAATGTAAGATCAAAGCAGCTGTAAGCCTACAACTGTATCCACAGGAACCAAAGTGAAAAGAGCCTCATTTTTAATTCGTAAAGTGAAAATGTTTTGCCTGGTGTTTGGTTAAGTCTATGGGTTGCTGTTGCCTTAATGGAGATTAGTTTGGGAATTTGTTAAAAGTTATGACAGTAATAATGTGTAGCCATGTAAATGTGTTTAATGTGCTGTAACTTAATGACATGTTTCATTTAGTTTAATATAAAACCTCTTGAGAACAGGTGGTCTGATTCCTGAATTTAGATTTGCATCTCAAACATGCCATTTAAAAATATAGGTCGTGACAGTTGTTTAGAATTTCCATTTGGGATTTTTAAATAACTCAGCTTTACCAAAAGTCTGTCTCATAACATAACAGCACATATAAAGAGTTATTATGACCGGTGACCAAAAGCTAAGTCAGGTAGGTAGGTTTTAAGGGGCGTCTTAAGGAGGTGCAAGTGGTAGAGAGGCGAAGTGGTTTAGGGAGGAGAGTCCAGAGCTTAGAACCAAGGCAGCCGAACATACGACCAGCAATGGGGAGCGATCAAAGTCCGGGGAGTTTAAGAAGCCAAAATTAGAAAAGCGCACAGATCTCTGTGAGAGTGAGGGTTGCAGGACTGGAGGGGTTTGAACACAATGACCATTTTAAAAGCGTTGCTGCACTAGAAGCCAATAAAGGCCAGCAGGCATAGTGGGGGGTGATAGGTGAACTGGGCTTGCTGAAGGTTATGATACGGGCAGCAGGGGTTTGGATGAGGTGGGCTTAATTTAGGATGGAAAGTGGAAAACCTGCCAGAGTGGATCAAGTCTTAGGGGAACAAAGGCACGAATGAGGGTTTCAGAAGCAGAGGAGCTGAAACTTAGGATGGAGAGGAGCAATAATCTGCTGGTGGAACTAGACGAGTTTTGGTGGTGGAAAGGAAGCCTCACTAATGCTCTTTTCCACCACCCTACCTGAGCTGACAGATGAGCCTATTGCAGGGCTTCTCAACCAGGGCGTACGTAACCTCCTCGGGGTTCACAAGGAGGTTTCAAGGGGGTTCACCATAAATAATCTCTGGGATGTAGGAAAAATCAGATTTGAAGAAAAATCAAAAAAAGAGAAAATGCACCATTGCATAAAGGTGGGGTGGAGCTTAGAAAACTGGTCACTCCCCATGTCTGTGTGGTGATGGCAGCAGCTATTGCTGACGACAGGCCCCTGCTCACTGAGAAGGGAAAGAGGCAGGAGATCATTGGTCACTGAGTACAGGTCCACCAACTCCAGCTCTTCATCCTCCACTCTCCTTGATACCTCAGATTATTTGCCCACCCCTGCATTTGATCTAAAGCGGAGCGACGAGGGTTGCTATTGACAGGGACGCTGGTAGCTGAACAATGGGCTATCTTCAAAGAAGGGGTATTTTGGGCACAGTCAAGATATATGCAAAATATATCCATATTCAAGATATATTCCCTCGAAAGGGAAAGGTGGGGCAAAGAAACCCAGAGCTCCCTGGTTGACAAAAGAGATAGAGATTAAGGTAGAGGGGAAAGAGTGTGCTTATGACGGATGTCAGGTAGAAAGTACAATTGAAAACCAGAATGAATATAGAAGGTTCAATGGGGAGGTGAAAAAGCAAATAAGAGAAGCAAGGAGGGAATATGAAAAGAGACTGGAAGCTAAAATAAAAGGGAATCCCAAAGTCTTCTATAGGCACATGAATAATATAAGGGCAATACAAGGGCCTATTTAGGGACCAAAAAGGGGATTTGCACATGGAGGCAGGTGGCATAGCTAAGATATTAAATGAATACTTTGCACCTGTCAGTTTAACTTCAATGGCGGAGAAACCTAAACAAACAATAATTCAGGACAAAATTAATAATCACATGGACAACTGCTCATACAGTAAAAAAAAACTAGTATGGGTTTCTTAAGGGAACATGGTGTTTAACTAACTTGCTGGAGTTTTTTCACGAGGGAGCAGAGAGGGAGGGTTGATGAGGGAAATGCAGATGATGTGGCGTGCATAGACTTGAAGAAAAATGTTTTCATGCAGCGAGTGGTTAAGGTCTGGAATACACTGCACGAGAGTGTGGTGGGGGCAGTTTCAACTGAAGCATTCAAAAGGGAATTAGACAGTTATCTGAAAATGAAGAATGTGCAGGGTTACGGCAAGGAGGCAGGAGAATGACACTAAGTGAATTGTTCATTCGGAGAGCTGATGCAGCCATGATGGGCCTAAAGGCCTCCTTCTCCATTGTAACATTTCTGCCTTTTTGTGTTGTTTTTCCCCCCTGCAGGCTAAATGGGGCAAATGCTCTTCTACTTTCACTCCTCACCCCTAGATCCTCTCAATGCTGTGCGTTGTAAAGAGTTAACTCTAATGATAGCTACCGAGAATGCATGTAAGGAGCTATATCACAATGATGTCACTCACCGAGAGGAGGTGAGTGTGAAGCATCTCAGAGAGTAGCTCCGGCTATATCTTGGTTTTATTTAATCTTTGTAAATGGTTAGCATGTAAATCAATGTTTTGCCTCCAGTAAGATCTCTTCTAGAGTAAGAAACCAATGAATCCCGGGATAAACCCACAAAAACAGATGGTGGCAGCAGTAACTATATCCACAGGGGAAAAGTACAAAACAGCGGGAAAAGCCTCGAGTTAAATGTAGCAACAGTGCAGAGCAGCGGGTGAAGGACTTTGAGGCCAACCCAGCAACCACACTGGAGACGACAAAATAACAGGGGCAGCCCAGCGACCAGCAAGGCAAGCAGCGGGAGAAAATCTTGAATCAGAATGAGAAATGGTGACTACTTTGCACTCCCCTCCCCCCAACCAGAATCCTTTCAAAATATAGAGGGCCTCAGGCAGGCTGAGCAATGGCAATATTGGCGGAGACGTTTTACCCTGTACCATAACACTTCAGGTCTTTGTGAGTAAAGAGAACAAAGAGCAAATTAGCACTTTGTTATATGTTGTTGGGATCACAGCAGATGATGTGCTGGCCAGGCGGGGAACAGACGAAGAAACAGCCTCCCACAGAGATGTCATCGGATCCTTTGACTCATACTTCAGCCTTTGTGAAAATATTGTCGTGGAGAGGGGGAAATTTAATCGGTGCAGTCAAAAACAAGGTGAAGGGATTGGCTAATTCATCAATGAATTGTGCCACCTAGCCACAAGTTGTGAGTATGAGACACTAAAAGACGACCTGATCAGAGATAGAATAATCTTTGGCATTTTAGATTAGAATCTCCCTGACTCCTCACAATCTCGAAGAAATTCGAATTTAAGCAAAGCTGTACAACTGGCCAGACAGATCGCAGAGCAGAGACAGAATAAGGCCTTTGTGAGAGGTGTGAGGGAAAGTCCTCCAAGTTGTGGGTTGTAAAACTGAAAGTATAGCAAGGCAGAAACCTGAAAAGGCGCCGACCATCATTTTCCAATGTCCCCGTTCTGGCAGGAAGAAGGCTCACAGGCGGGAAGAGTGCCCTACCCAAATTGCGCAGTGCCATGGTATGGCAAGATAGGCCATTTCAAAATGATCTGCCATTCCAGGAAATCTGTGTTTACAAGACTGAAGGAGAACTCTGCTAAAGGAATCTCCGTTCAAGAAATTCAAGTTTACTTAGAATTCTGTGAATCAGTCTTCACAGACAAAACTCCATCCCTACAGCAGGAGAGCATAGATGGTCAATTGCTCTTCCAAGTGAGGCTAAATGTAGTGGGAGACAGGTGCACCAAGGGTGAAGGTGACCAAGATGACATTCTAGGCCTTAATTTGCTCTTTCGGGAAAGAGTGGAAGAGGATGATAACCAAGTTGCCACTGATCAATGATTTGTCACAGGAGGAGATACGGACATAAAAATTTGGAGCAGGAGTAGGCCATTCGGCCCCTCGAGCTTGCTCCACCTTTCAATAGGATCATGGCCTCAACTCCACACTCTTGCCTACCCGCGATAACCTTGGACTCCCTTGTTAATCAAGAATCTATCTACCTCTGCCTTTAAAATATTCAATGACCCTGCTTCCACTTCTCTCTGGGGAAGAGAGTTCCAAAGACTCACGACCGTCTGAGAGGAACATTTCTCCTCATCTCCGTCTTAAATGGGAGACCCCTTATTTCTAAACCGTGTCCCCTGGTTCTAGTCCCTCCCACAAGGGGAAACATCCTTTCAGTATCCAGCCTGTCAAGTCCCCTCAGGATCTTATATGTTTCAATAAGGTCACCTCTCAATCTTCTAAACTCCAATGGATACAGGCCCAATCTGTCCAATCTTTCCTTGTAAGTTAACTCCGCCATCCCAAGTATCAATCCTGTGAACCTTCTCTGAACTTCTTCTAACACATTTATACCCTTTCTTAAATGAGACCAAAACTGTACCGTAATCCAGATGTGGTCTCACCAAAGCCCTATCCTGTAGCAAAACATCCTATTTTAGATTCTATTCCCCATGTAATAAACAGCAACATTCCATTTGCCTTCCTAATCACTTGCTGTACCTGCATACTAACTTTTTATGATTCATATACCAGGACACCCAGATCCCGCTGTACCTCAGAGTTCTAGAGCTTCTCTCCATTTAAATAATATGTTCCTTTTCTATTCTTTCTGCTAAAGTGGACACGTTCACTTTTTCCCACATTATACTCCATCGTCAAATCTTTGCTCACTCAATTAACCTATTTTTAAAAATTCCTACAGTATTGACATTTTTTCTTCAGAATATTCTTTGTCCTTTTCATCCATCTGGTTCGTACATGGATGAGGCACTGCATAATACTTCATTCATAGAAGGTGTTAGGAAATAGAGATCGTTTAAGTAAGTTATATTTGTATTCGTAGGTGTTAGGAATGAGTTTTAGCTTTCATGTTTAAGATGGATTTGTATTTCTGTATCTGTGTTAAGAAAAGGTCAAATTGAGTTTTAGTTTCACTTTAAAAGGTGCCTGCATTTCTAATGAGAGTTTTACGACTGTTGCAGCAAAGTTAAACAAACAAGAGTAGAGAAACTGGGCTGTTGCCTAGCAACAGGGGTCAAGAGAGACAGGTCCCTCCCACAGGCACACACAAAAGAAACTAGAAACAGCAGTTTCATTTAGGAACTGTTTGAGTTCAGTTAGTTTTGAAGACAGCTGCCAGGAGAGACTTGAAAAAGGGACAGATAGTAAGTCCCAAGCCAAATACCTCAAAATCCAGGGGAGTGGAACAGGAGAAAGTCCCAAGAAAACCTTCTAGTCAAAGGAAGGACAGGAACCTGGAAAAGGTCCTGTTAAGTGAAGTTAAGAGTGAGGAGCAGAGACAAAGGCTCCAAGCTTCAGATTTAAAGAGACAAAAGCTGCAGAAAGCAGATTTAAAGCAATAACAGCTTGCAAGAGACCAAAAGGTACAAAGAGATGACTGAAGGTCTGCAACTCTTTGCTATGGGCATGTGAAGCAGTGGTGTACTGTTGATGGCTGAGTCAGTGAGAGAGAGTGTGTGCAAGACAGCTTGAATGTGGTGACCCAGGGGAGAGGAACATCGGAAGGAGAGTTTGAAACCCTGGAGGTGAACCGTTGTGGAAGGCATCTGAGAGGAAGTATCAGTTTGGGAGAAGATTCCAAAGCGAGTTCTTGGAGAGTGGAGATTGGAAACCCTCATGTGAAAAAGGGAGTTCAGTAAGACTGGTTGGCTCATGGAGGGACAAGAGGCTAGAGGGAGTTGATGAGAGATCCATAGCATCTGGCTGAGGTGGCATCTGTCACTTGGTTTCAAAGTGTGGTGTGTCTGACCACAGGTTGTCAATTGGTTTACATGGACTGTACTAACTGTGAACATTAGAGTATAAGATAGCTCTTGTAACCTATGTTATTCTTACAAATCTGTATATATCTGTAAAGGTATCATTGTGGGTGAAGGAGCATTGTAATATAGTTCATTTTTTTTGTTCAATAAATGCTTTTTTCTTTTGTTAAAAGTTCATTAGCTGACTCCGGTGACTCTGTTCAGTGGCCACTCTCCACATATCTAAACGAACAAATTAAAAGTTAGGATCTATCAAGTTGGGTTCCACTCTGGGATCAGACTTGTCCAGTGGTAACCTCAGCTGGGATCATAACAAAGGGAAGAAGGGAAAGAAAAAAACAAAAGGGAAAGTCTCTGTTCCTCACCTTTATACTGCCGACCAGAAACAGAAATCTCTGTCTGAGGAGGTTGATGCCTTCCAAAGTGAAGATTCTAGACAGCATATATTCTATACATCCTCAAAGAAAATCGAGAACACAGTCGGAGATTGACACCACCATCGAAAAAGACTTGTGAGGGGGGCATGTAGTAGAATGTGTAGAAAAGTATGGGGTAAAGATCTGGGGGGAGGGGGAGATCTAAACAGTTAACTAATGATAGCTACTGAGAACCTGTGCAAGGAGCTATGACACAGTGATATCACTCACTGAGAGATGAGATGAGTGTGAAGCATCTTAGGGAGTAGCCCAGGTATGTCTTGGTTTTATTTAACCTTTTTAAATAATTAGCACGTCCAGAAATGTTTTTTGAAAAAAAGTCCATTACCTCCACCAAGATATCTACTCGAGTAAGAAGCCAATGAATCCTGAAATAAACCCACAATAACAGATGTGTCACCAGCGGCACCAGTCACCCACTGAGTTCAAGTATCCCACAACCACTGAAATCAGCCAATGACAGCTCTGTGCGCACGCACACCAATTTTGTTTCAGGTTGAATATTTTAACCCATTTTTATTATTCCCATTGGTGTGATCGTCAATCAAATGAAGAAGCAGCAAGACAATAGGCGGCAGCAACAAGAAGATATGGAGCAGCTGTCCTCATGGAGGAAAAGCAGAGTGTCGACATTAGGAAACTATTAGGATTGACACTTATTAGCAGATAAACTGAAATAGTTTGCAAATTTATTTAAATATTGTTTATTCTCTAATCTTGCCTCTCATTTTCTTTTTCCTTATTTGTTCTTGGACATCACCAGTAAGGTTAGCATTTGTTACACATCCATACTTGTCTTTGAGAAGATGGTGGTGAGCCACCTTCTTGAACTACTGTAGTCCGCATAGTGTAGGTACACCTCCAGAGCTTAGGGAGGGAGATTCAGGATTTTGACCCAGCAAATAGTGAAGGAACGGCAATATAGTTCCAAGTCAAAATGGTGTGTGGCTTGCAGGTGAACATGCAGGTGGTGGTGTTCCCATGCATCTGCTGCCCTTGTACTTCAAGATTGTAGAGGCCATGGGTTTGGAAAGTGCTGTCAAAGGAGGCTTGGTGAGTTGCTGCAGTGCATCTTGTAGACGGTACACACTGCTGCCACTGTGTATCGGTGGTGGAGGGAGTGAATGTTTAAGGTGTTGGATGGGGCACCAATCAAGCAAACTGCTTTGTCCTGGATGGTGTCGAGTTTCTTGAGTGTGGTTGGAGACTATTCCATCACATGCCAGTATTTGTTTCTTTTTGCAGTGCTGAGATAGCATTGGTGTGCAGGAATGGTGGAATATTCATATGAAAAGAAAACTTATGCTGCATTACCAAGGAGTTGGGTCATGGGAGTGAAGGCCTCACAAACAAAATGGGTGAGAACTCCTAAAGATTACCATATCATCCAGGAACTGTCAGGTTTCACAGCAGCAGGAATGCCCCACCAGCATAAAAAAAGCTAAAAGCTACTGCGGATGCTGGAAATCCAAAACAAAAACAGAATTACCTGGAAAAACTCAGCAGGTCTGGCAGCATCGGTGGAGAAGAAAACAGTTGACGTTTCGAGTCCTCACGACCCTTTGGCAGAACTGAAGTATAGTTAGGAGAGAGGTGAAATATGAGCCCCCCACCTTAGACCAGCTCATATTTCACCTCTCTCCTAACTATACTTCAGTTCTGCCGAAGGGTCGTGAGGACTCGAAACGTCAACTGTTTTCTTCTCCACCGATGCTGCCAGACCTGCTGAGTTTTTCCAGGTAATTCTGTTTTTGTTTTGGATGCCCCACCAGCAGTCCATTCAGCCTCACCATGTACAAAACAGCAAGCAGGAACAGTGAAGATCAACCTCCTTCAACCAAATTTCGATGATTGTATTTTTGGATTTATGTTAGAAATTTTGACCATTTAAATGATGTACTTTCTTTAATATGGCTACAGCATTGAACTGTAGAATGTTAGAATTATATATAAAACGAGGCCTCTGGACACATTGCTGAAAGGTAAAATCATCAAAGCCAAATTTCAACTGATATATTCTTTCATTAAATACTACAAAAGCATTTCAGATTTTTTCAAACATTTACAAATTAAGCTGATTGTTCCGTACTTTCCAGGAAAAAAAGAACCATGAAATTAGTACTCCCAGCTGAAGCACAAATTCAGTTGGATCACTGGAGTCCAAGCTTGACATTATGGTGTGAATTTATTTGCCCTTATAATTTAGAATTTGCAAGTGTTCTATAATATTCTATAGTTAGAAGAAAAGATTCTTTAAGGGGCTCTTCTGTGAAGTGATTAAATGAAGGTCGCTTTTATTCCCTGATGCTAATGTTACATGGAACATACAGCCCAGAAACAGATAACACGTCTCAACAAGTCCTTGCCAGTGCTTATGCTCCACATATGCCTCCACCCACCCCTCTTTATTCAACCCTAACTAGCAATCCGATCTGGATTCAATCTCAGTCCATGCTCGGTAATCTGACCGGTCACAGAAGCAGCACTTATGCCCTAGAGTTTAACCGAGCTGCTTGATCTTACATGAAACAAAGAGCAGGGTCACCCCACTCCTGATCATTATCAAAAGAATCCCTCTGGCATAGACTGAAGTGATTACAGGATCAGGCTCTCTGCATTTAAACAGACAGCTAACATTCAGCGTCAAGGCGCAGAGCATTAATATTGGCCATTTGGATGGGGTACCCTAGTAGGCAAATGCATCTCCCACAAGGAAAATAAAATTTTCGGGGGAGGCATAAGAAAATTGACAAGTTTTTTTAAAAAGTCAACATTTTTCTAGAAAGTATAGACCAATCAGCTTAATTTGTAAATGCATTTAAAAAATCCAAAATGCTTTTGTGGTATTTAATGGAAGAATATATCGAGGATTAATTGTTCAGAAAGCAGAAGTCATCGTTAATTAATTTGTTGGATTAGTTTTGCAGGTATTTTACCAGCTTTGAGCTGCACAAAGGAAATGCAGAGGATACTTTTAATTAGATTTTCGGAAGGTATTCAACAAGATTTGACTTGAGATTCTAAGGCGCAAAAATAAAAAAATGGCATGGGCAAACCAGAGCGCAAAATGTACAGGAAACAGGGAAGACACAGACAAGTTTCACTTTATTTTATTTATCCATTTACAGGATGCGTAACTGGCAAGACCAGCATATATTGCCATTCCCAATTGTACTCAGGGAGCAGGTGGTGAGCAGCCTTAGTGGCTTGCTAAGCTATTTCAAAGGGTAGTTAAGAGTCAAGCACACTGCTGAGAGTCAGGAGTCACATACAGGCTCAATCGCGTAAGTACGTCGGGTTTCCATCCCCAAAAGGGTGTTGGTAAACGAGTGTATTTTTACAACAATGTTAACTCACTCTCACTGCTACTAGTCTTTTACTCCAGATTTCAATCAACTGAAGTCAATTTGCAAATTACCATGCTGGAATTTGAACTGACGTCTCCAGACTGGTAGTCCAGGCTCTGGATTTAGCCCAGTAAACATAACCACTATGCTACCCAAGACTGGTGCGTTGGATACAGCAATGGATTGTCCTAGGAACACTTATTTGAATGAATGTATCAAAAACAAATCTCCTAGTCGGTAGATATTAAAATTAGACGCTGGCGTAGTGGTAATGTCACTGGACTCAGACTCAGCCTTAATGCTCTGGGAGCATGGATTCAAATCCCACCTTGGCAGATGGTGGAATTTAAATTCAGTTAATAAAATGGAACACAAAGCTAATCTCACTTGATGGCAACCATGAAACTATCACTGATTGTTGTAAAAACCCATCACTCATGCCAATTAAGAAAGGAAATCTGCCATTCTTACCTGGTCTGGCCTACATGTGACTCCAGGGGCAGGTGGTGCCAAAGTGGTATTGTCACTGGTATTCCAGAACACCCAGGGTAATTCTCTGGAGGGCTGGTTTCGAATCCCACCAAGGCAGATGGTGAAATTTGAATTAAAAGTCTGATGATGATGAAACCACTGACAATTGTCATAAAGACTCTATAAGTGAGCCCTATAGAGGGAAGGAAACTCTTAACTGCCCTCTGAATAGGGCAATTAGGAATCGGCAATAAAGGGCAATAAATGCTGGCCATCCCATGAACAAATAAAAAAGACCCACAGCTCTGAAATAACCTGGGAAGCCACTCAGTTGAAGGACAATTAGGGATGAGCAACAAATACCGGCCAACCTTGCCAGCCACACCCACATGAAAGAATACAGAAAATAAGCCGAGCAGCTAATGAGACGTTAACCGAATTCAGAAGAAATTGTCCCCTTTATGAAATTCAGACATTATTGATACATAGCAATTGGTTTCACTACTCTGCGCATTCAAGGTTACTGTACCACAAGAATATTCTGATCCTGCTGAAGGCAGAGTGTAATTTTTGAGGAAAGGGTTAAAGGTTGGATTTACTGGGAGAGGTAAAAAGGATGGTGACTCAAATGAAGTATTCAAACTTATGAAAGCAAAGAGACTGATGAAGCTGATCCAGATAAATTGTTCACAAAGGTGGGGGGGGGGGGGGGGAGGAAAAAAGTTCAACCACTAGGAAAATAACTGAGCTACTTCACAAAGAAAACATATCACATTACTGGTGAAGATGGCTGAAGTAAATAGTGTAAAATGGGTTCAAAAGATGGCCAGATTATGTTTCTTTAGCAAACGCACGAACACGAAGCTTTGGTTACGCCGTTTGACGCCAGTGTGTTCAGAAACTCAAATCACAGGCAGTGAGACCAATAAAAGCTCTTTTGTAAGTATTTTTTTTAATAATAATATATTTAACAACCAATTCAACTTTCTAACATCATCATTTCTTGAACTTGGTCATCCTAAAAAATAAAAAGTTCAGTATCCAAAAATGTTTTAAACAAAAGTATATACTGGCAGGTAAAACAAAAATCAAGTAATGAACAGAGAAAGTTAACGAAAAAAACAAACACATTCCAGCAAGACATCGCTTCTTGTACATCTAACAACTCGGAAAACTGGTCCACTGAGGGCTTCAGCTTGAATCCACAATCATCCAAAATATCTTGCAGATTTAACTGGCATGTCAGTCTTAAAACACTGTACGTCAAAGCAGTCTTCAAGGGGTTAACTGCTGCAGTTAAGTCCTCTCTATTACTGCAGCTTCATGTCTTCAGGTACCAAAGAAGTTCCCAGCGAAAAATAGAGGTTTGCTCGCCTGCTTATGGCAGCTTTTCAAATGCAAAAACTAAGTATATGCCTGAGAAGAAAGTATGCAAAAAAAGAGTGGTTATTGTGGCTCTAATGACAATGTTCGTTTTCAGATACAAATGAACTGTCAGACATCACTATGTGCAATGGACGCCAAGATTTTCACAAATAGCTTACTTTATTATTGTTACTCACACCTTGACATGATATTAATCAGGAAATTAGGGGGAGAGTTCGGATATAAAGCGTGTGAAAAAGAAATAAAGGCTTGCATCTATACAGTGATTTTCACAACCATGACTTCGCAAAGCGCTTTGCAGCTAAATTAAGTATTTTCGAAGTATTGTAATGTAGGATGAGAGATCAAGAATTGAGAGCTTGATATACATGGATGGTCATCGCTGCCGAAAACATTTTTTATTCTTTCGTGGGATGTGGCGAGGCCAGTATCTGTTGCCCATCCCCAAGTTCCCTTGAACGGAGTGACTTGCTAGGCCATTTCAGAGGACAGTTAAGAGTCCATCACACTGCTGTGGGTCTGGAGTCACATGTAGGACAGATAAGGTAAGGATGGCATATTTCCTTCCCTAAAGGGAACTTGTTAATCAGATGGGCTTTTACCACAATTGATGCTGGTTTCATGGCCATCATTAGTGAGACAAGCTTTAAATTCCAGGTTTATTAATTGAATTTAAATTCCACCAGCTGCCATGGTGGGATCTGAACCAATGTTCTCCATTATCAGTCTCGTGATATTACCACTACACCGTCATCTTCCCCATTTATTGATCTTCCGCAAGAACGGCTAGCATTTACATAGTGCCTTTCACAGCCTCTGAACCCCCCCCAACATTTTTATAGCCAATTAAGTGCTTTTGAAGAGTAGTCACTGTTGTAGGAAATGCAGTACACAAGGCAAGGCTCCACAAAGTGCAATGTGGTAATGACCAGATGATCTGGTTGTGATTGTTGACTGAGGTGTAAATATTGGCCAGAGCAGCAGAGAGAACTCCCCTTCTCTGCTTTGAAGTAGTGTCACGAGATCTTTCACATCCAGCTTGTTCAACATCTCACCTAAAAGGCGACACCTCTTTATAACTCAGAACTCCCTCAGCACTGAACTGCTCCCGAACGTCAACATAGATATTTGTGTTAAGGTCTCTCAAGTGGGACTTCAAAAGACAACCTCCTGACTCAGGGGAGACAGTATGCCCCACTGAGCCACATGTGACACCTAGTGGTCACTGAGACACAGTGAGTCAAGACCTTTAAGACAGAGCAGGGTAAAAATTGTGAAAGGACAAGGAAAATGCGAGAAAATACAACCAGAGCGAGCTGCTGATAGTTTCACAGTGGAACACTACAATTAGCCAAATGTGCATTTCTGTCTAACTTCTTTCATAGAATCAAAGCAAGATGACAGCACAGAAGGAGGCCATTCGGGCCTTCAAGTTCATGCTGGCTCTCTGCAAGGGCAACTCAGCTAATCCCACTTGCCCACCATTTCTGAATAGCCCTATCAATTCCACAAATTCTCTCTCTTCAGATAATTATCCAATTCCTTTTTGAATGCCTTGATTGAGTCTCCCTCTACCACACTCCCAGGCAGTGCATTCCACAGCCTAACCATTTGCTGCTTGAAGAAGTTTTTCCTTAAGTTGCCATTGCTTCTTTTGCCAGTTACCTTTAAATCTGTGCCCTCTGGTTCCTGATACTTCCACTAATGGGAACAGTTTCGCCCTATACACTGTGTCCAGACCCCTCATGATTTTGAATACCTCTATCAAATCTTAACTTTCTCTTCTCCAAGGAAACAGCCCAGCATCTCCAATCTTTCCACAAAACTGAAGTCCCTTGTGCCTGCAGCTATTCTCATAAATCTTTTCTGCACCCTCTCTAATGCCTTCACATTCTCCCCAAGGTTGCGCTCGCAACTGGACACAATACTCCAGTTGAGGCTGAACCAGTGTTTAACACAGGTTTGCCATAAAATCTTTTGCTTTTCTACTCTATGCCTTCAATTATAAAGCCCAGGATTCTCTATGCCTTATTAACCACTTTCTCAAGGTGCCCCACCACCTTCAACATTCGTGCACCTATACCCACAGATCCTACCGCTCCTCTTCAGGATTGTTTTACATTGCCTCTCCTCATTCTTCCAAGCAAAACTTCTTCCAACACTTCTCTGCCAAATGTCTGTCCTTCCACCCTTAACACAGTATTCAGCTAGGACGCAGAGAAAGAGGAAAAGGAGGAAAGACAGAACTACTCCATTTTATAAACAAAGCCATAAGAATGTTGAAAAGCCCAGAAAGCACATCACATAATATAAAGAACTGGAAAAATGTGTTTCTTACGTGAGGCACAGCAGCTTTCTATTCTTACAGTACATACTATATCTACACCATCTATTGGCAGCAATAGTATACTGCAAGTTTTATTGCATTTTCATTCACACTTGCAGATCAAAACCAGGGAACTATGACATTATAATGGTTTCCAAAGTTTAAGAAACATTCCATCCACATTCAACTATTTTGGATAAACGTGAACCCGGTAAGAGATGACAAATCAATTTCCTTTATTTCAGAATATGCAATATAGCAAAATGAACGTGGATTGTACAAATCAGATTGGCAAGGGTGCCCTGATGTAAGCAAAACAATTTCTTGGAGCAGTAGTTTCTAGCGTCAACCAGAAAGCGGGCTATTCCTAACATGCAACGATTAATAAACGACCTCAAAGGAAAGGGGCATTGAGGCGACAGCAATCATAACATGATAGAATTTCGCATTCAGTTTGAAGGTGAAAAGTGTGGGTCTAAGGCCGTGTTTTAAAGGTAATTAAAAGGGTATGAAGGCAAAATCGGCTAGCTAAAGTAAACCGGAAAACTAGGTTACAAGGTAGGACAGTAGAGATGTAGTGGCAGACTTTAAAGATATATAATAACTCTCAGCAAAGATTTACCCCCGCGAAAAAGAAAGACTCTGAGAAGGATGCAACATCCATGGCTAAATAAGGACGTTAAGGACAGTATAAAATTGAAAGAAATACTGTACTGATCTGCAAAGATTAGTGGTAGGGCAGAAGATTGGACAGATATTAAGAACTAGCAAAGGAAAATGCTTTTGAGCTTGTAAAGTGCCTGGAAGCAGCAGAAACCAACTCGTTTGGAAATGAATTGTGCAGTATAACATTTCAGAAGAAGGGCGAATATCTACTTTTTGGCTGCCAGTATGGCTGAAACTTGGAGGAAGTAGTTAATGTCCCTGAGTTCCTTGTTTATTTTCCACTGTTTGAAGAACAAGTTATCTGACTGGATTGCACTGGTGAACAAGCAGTTCTGATTCAAAATTAGTTAAGATAGATTACCAATGCTGCCTCACTTGACTTATTGCTTTGGAAATTTAAATACGATTGTTGCAAGGAGGAAGAGGCACCACAATGTTTAAAATTAACATCTCCAAAAAATTAAATACAATTTTCAGACAATTGTATTGTTTTAATTGTTGGAATATGACTTTTAGTTAAAATGTCACCCACAGAATTATAGCGTTGTTACAGCACAGAAGGAGGCTGTTCCCCATAGTGCTTTAATTAGAATTTTTTTGTGCAGTACCAGTAAACTATTTAATATAAAAGTGGGCAGTCACAAATAGCAGTTTTGAGTTTGCACTGAGTTCATGAGAAACTTAACTTTTACACTGAATGGTAAAACATATCTGCCTTTGCAGTATGAAAAAAGATGGAATGTACAGTAACCAAGTGCTTTTCACACACAGAACATCCCAAAGCCAATGAATGACTATTGAAGTGAGGCCATTGCTGTAGGAAACATGGCAGCCATTTTGCTCGGATTTAAACTAAATTGTCAGGGGGATGGGATCCTGAAAAGTAGTTCAGAGGGGAGAGAAGCTGAGATGGAATTAGAAGTTAAAAACGCTAATGAGCGAGTCTGGAAGGCAGAGGAAACATAGGCTAAAAAGAAAGTGAGTTTAGCAAGGCTAAATGGAATATATTTTAATGCAAGGAGGGTGAGGAATAAGACAGGCGAGCTGAAGGAACAGACAGGCACGTGAGATATCATAGCTATGACCGGGATTTGGCCAAAAGGGCAAGATTGGCAGCTCAACATTCCTGGTTATAGGGTATTCAGATGAGATAGAGAGGCGGGGTAGAAGAGGAGGGGGGGTCGCAACATTGATCAAGGAATCAATTATAGCAGTGAGGAGGGATGATATCTTGGAAGGATCATCAAATGAAGCCATATGGGTAGAAGTAAAAAAACACAAAAGGGGCAAACACGTTGGTGAGTGTGTACTATAGACCCCCAAACAGTCACAGAGAGATAGAGGATCAAATATGTAATCAAATTTCAGAGAAGTGTAAGAACAATACGAGAGTAATAGTAGGGAATTTTAACTACCCAAATATTAACTGGGGTAGTTTTAGTGTGCAAGGTAGGGAGAGAGCAAAATTCTTAAGTTGCATCCAGGAGGATTTTTTAGCCAGTAAAGGGAGGAGGCAATTCTGGACCTAGTATTCAGAAATGAGTGTGGGCAGATGGAAGGCGTATCAGTAGGGGAGCATTTTGGAGATAGTGACCATAACCCAGTTAGATTAGAATAGTTATGGAAAAGGATATGGTTGGGCCTGGAATAAAAGTTCTAAAGTGGGGAAAGGCTAATTTTACTAAGATGAGATTCGATTTGGCCCAAGTGGACCGGGAGCAGCTACTTGCTGATAAAACTGTGTCAGAGCAGTGGGGTGCATTCAAGGAGGAAATAGCAAGAGTACAGAGCAAATATGTTCCTGTAAAGACAAAGGGGGGGGGGCCAAGTCCAGGGGAGACCAAGTCCGGAGAACCCTTGGGTGTCAAGGGATATAAAGGTTAGGATAAGGAAAGAGAAGCTTATGGCAGATAACGAGGGCTCAATACGGCACAGTCCTTAGAGGAGTATAAAAAGTGCAGGGAGGAACTTTTAAGAAGTATTTAGATATTCACTTGCATTGCCATAGCTTCCAGGGCTATGGGCCAAGCGCTGGATTATGGGATTAGTGTCTTCAGATCTTTGTTGACCAGTGCAGATATGATGGGCCAAATAGCCTTTCTGTGCTGTAAACGTTTGAATCAATGAGCAAGCTCCCACGAACAGCAATGTGACAATGTGATAATGACTAAAAGGAGGGAGAAATTAGAGTATGAGAGAAAGCTAGCTAGAAACATAAAAACAGACAGTAAGACAGTAAGAGTTTCTACAAGTATTTAAAAACTAAAGTGAGTGTTGGTCCTTGAAACAGTCTGGGAAGTTAATAATCGAAAACAAGGAAATGATGGAAGCGTTGAACAGATACTTTGTTTCTGTCTTCACTGTAGGAGACTTCGAAAACTTCCCAAAGATAATTGAAAATCAAGTGGTGAACGGGAGGGAAGAACTTAAAAATAACCACCATCACCCAGGGAAAAGGTACTGGGAAAACTATTAAAACCTAAAGTATGACAAACCCCCAGGACTTGATGGCCTGCATCCTAGGGTATTAAAAGAAGTGGCTGCAGTGAGAGCAGAGGCATGGGTTATAATCTTTCAGAATTCATTAGGTTCCGAAGGGCTCCAGCAGATTGGAAAATAGCAAATTTAACACCTTTATTCAAAAAAGGAGGAAGACAGAAAGCAGAAAACTATAGGCCAGTTGGCCTAACATGTCATAGGGAAATTGCTAGAGTTCATTATTAAGGGGGTTATAGCAATCATAATTTGATCAGGCAGAGTCAACATGGTTTTGTGAAAGGGAAATTGTGTTTCATTAGTTTATCAGAATTCTTTAAGGAAGTAACAAGCAAGGTGGATAAAAGGGAATATCTAGATGTGGTGTACTTGGATTTCAAAATACATTTGATAAGGTGCCACATCAAAGATTACCACATGCGATAAGAGAACATGGTGTAGGGGTAACATATTAGCATGGATAGAGGACTGGTTAGCTAACAGGAAGCCGAGAGTAGAGATAAATGGGTAATTTTTTTGATGACAATCTATAATCATTGGAGTGGCAAAAGGATCAGCGCTGGGGCCTCAATTGTTTATAATCTAGATCAAATGATTTGGATGAAGGGACAGATTTTATGGTAGCCAAATTTGCCAAATGACACCAAGACAGGTAGGAAAGTAAGTTGTCATGAGGAAGTAAAGTCTACAAAGGGATAGAGATAGGTTAAGAGAGTGGGCAAAACTTTGGCAAATGAAATATAACGTGTGAAAACGTGAATTTGTCCACTTTGACAGGAAGAATAGAAAAATCAGTATACTCTATGGCAAGAGACTGCAAAACTCAATGGTACAGAGGGATCTGGATTTCCTGGTACATGAATCACAAAGTTAGTATGCAGGTACAGCAAATGATTAGGAAGGTAAACTGAATGTTGCCATTTGTTGCAAGGGGAATAGAATATAAAAGTAGGGAAATTTTACTGCAGCCATACAGGACCTTGGTGAAACCACAACTGGAGTACTGTGTACAGTTTTGGTCTCCTTATTTGAAAAAAGATAAAATTGCATTAGCAGTTCAGAGAAGACTCACTCAACTCATTCTTGGAATGAAGTGCTTGTCTTACGAAGAAAGGTTAAACAGATTAGGCCTATATCCATCAGAATTTAGAAGAGTGAGAGGTGATCTTATTGAAACATTTAAGATCCTGAGGGGACTTGATAGGCTGGATACCGGGAGGATCTTTCCTCTTGTGGGAGAGACTAGAAGTAAGGAATACAGTTTAAAAATAAGAAGTCTCCCACTTAAGATTGAGAGAAAAAAAATTATCCTCGTCTTCGAGGGTCATTCCCCAGAAGGCAACAGAGGCTGGGTCACTGAATTTAATCAAGGCTGAGTTATAAGGATTTTTAATCGACAAGGAAGTCAAGGATTATAGGAGGCAGACAGGAAAGTAAAGTTGAGACCACAATCAGATCAGCCATGATGTTATCGAATAGCGGAGCAGGCTCAAAGAGCCTACTCCTGCTCCTAACTTCTTTAAATTCGTTCACAGGATGTGGGCGCCACAGGCCAGGTCAGCTTTTATTGCCCACCACTAGCTGCCCCTGAGAAGCACTGCAGGAACACCCACATGTAACAGGTCCTACATAAAATAGAGAACGTCGTTACTGGATCCCTCTATACTACTGAGTATTTTTGAAGGAGGAATTGATATCAAATGTTAATCAGGGCTTATTTAACTCCATATGGTGAAGAAACACTTATTTACAATTTGATAATCCAGTACTGGATAAGCAGAAATTTCCTTCAACTAAATATTAAGACTGAAGCCATTGTTTTCAGTCCCTGCTCCAAATTCTGCTCCCTAGCTACCAACTCCATCCCTCTCCCTGGCAACTGTCTGAGACTAAACCAAATTGTTCACAACCTTGGTGTCACAATTGACTCTAAAGTGAGCTTCTGCAGCAAGAGAACTGCTCCTTGGGGCAGACAGCACAGGCATGATGGGCCGAATGGCCTTCTGTGCTCTAACGACTCTGTGCTGATTCTATATTCACATCACCGCAAACACAACCTATTTCCACCTATTGCCTGACTTCACCTGTCTCAGCTCACCTGCTGCTGAAACCCTCATTTATGCCTTTGTTACCACATACTTAACTATTCTAACGCTGGTCTCCCACATTCTACCCTCCATAAACCTGAGGCCATCCAAAACTCTGTTGCCAGTGTTTTAACTCACAGCAAGCCCCATTCCCTTATTACCTATATAACGTGCTACATCGGATCCCGGTGAAGCAAGGTCTTGATTTTAAAATTCTCATCCTTGTTTTTACATAACTCCATCCCTATCTCTGCAATTCCTCCAGCTTCACAACCCTCCAAGATATCTGCACTCCTCTAATCTGGCCTTTTGCGTAACCCTGATTTTAATCACTCCACCACTGGTGGCCACGCCTTTAGTTGCCAAGGCCCAAAGCTCTGCAATACCCTCTCTCCCTCACTTTCCTTCTTTAAGATACTCCTTAAAATCTACCTCTTTCACAAAGCTTTTGGTCACCTGACCTAATATCTCCTTTTGCGACTCGGTATCATATTTTGTTTTACTGTGCTTCTCTGAAGCACCTCGGAACATTTTATTACATTAAAGGCACTATACAAATACAAGTTGTTGCTTTAGTTGTTGATATGAGTGGTGTCTGAGAGTTATACTTACTTGTAGCCTCCCACTCCGATTTGCTTAATGTTCCCTGTAAAACAAATATCACAAGAAAATAATTTTTTGCAGTGGCTCAATTGAAAAATTCATAAATGCATCGCCCATGAATTCTTGAATATCCTTGCTCAACATTTTAAATACTCATTGGCCCATCTTCAAAAAAAAAACTTTCATTTCCTGCTTCCCACAGGTGAGATCCTAAAATGGCTTTCCCTGCAGGTAACTTCAACAACTTTTTCTAATATAAAATGGTTATCAATTCTACAGCAGTGCAACACTTTCACAGGGCTTATTTTGACTGTTATGAACTCTACAAGGTAACCCAGCTTCAAAGTATTGCTGTCACTCTGTTCCAGAGTCAAATTATGGTGGGGAAGGGAGGGGGGGGCAGAGGGAGAAGGTAAACTAGAATTACCTAAGCATTTAAAAAACATTTCAGCATGTTACCTTAAGAAGCATGTTACCTTAATTACCTTAAGAAGTCTGAACAGCACAAGCACCTTGTCCCAAACTATCAGTATACTAAACAACACATGCACACTTGTGGCAATTTGCCATGGCAATTTACATTAATGGTTAGGCATTCATACAATGGATTTGAAATCAGAATCCTTACAGTGAAGGAGGCCATTCAGCCACCTTGTCTGCACCAGCTCTCCAAATGAGCAATTAACCTCGTGCCATTCCCCCGTCTTTTCCCTGTAACCCTGCATATTCTTCCCCTTCAGATAACAGTCTAATTCTCTTTTGAATGCCTCAATTGCTCCTCCACAGTCTCAGGTAGTGCATTCCAGACCTTAACCCCTGCGTGAAAAAGTTTTTTCTCATTTTGCTATTGCTTCTTTTGCCAATTACTTTAAATGTGCGCCCTCTTGTTCTTGGCCTGTGCCCAAACTCTTTTCTTTCAAGGCGGCCCACTGTCCCCGAAATGTTCTCCTACTGATATTCAATCCACTTGGCCCACCTCATTCCCAAGAACCAGGTCCAGCAGTCTTATTGGACTGGAAACATACTGTAGAAAATTTTCCTGAACACACTCTAGGTACTCTGGTCCCTCTGCCCTTTCCACTATTACCATCCCAGTCTATATTTGATTGGTAAACAGGGTCAGGTGAGTTCTTCTACTTTTTCTAATTAAACTGCTGCAGTCCATTAGCTTCAACAAAATAAGGTGAGGACTTTGGACTGTAGTAGGAGTGTGTGGAGTGGAACAAGGCCTCTATCTCAATTAGTATTATTCTTCTTGGGAGTTGCCAAAAATTAATTTCCCATTAATCTCTTATACGCATTATAAAACTGACAGTCACATAAGGAATAGCTCTGGCAATCTCCATTATTTGGCCTTTCGATTGGAAGGAATTAAAATGGGGATCCGGAAAAATTGCAAGTGACTTTTCAGCACAAAGGAAGGCCTAGGGTAATTAATTCGAAGTTATTAAAGTGGCACCATGTTCATTTAATTGCTCAAGATAAAAAGGAACTATTGAAACTTACGAGTGGCGCTCTTGCTTGTGGGTTCTTCAGGTAATGTTCTGCATGCACATAATTTTCCTTATTAAACCCATGGCTACCAATATTCTCTGCGCTAGGATATTGCTGTAAAATACACAAAAATAGTATAAATATTATAATTAAAGAGTTTTAAAACACATAATCTAAGTTGAAAACTTATTCTATTCATCAGTCTACCAGCTTCCACTTTACACTCAAATGCTTTAAGAAATTTAGAAAACCAGGTTCAGAAAACAAATTCATTAGTGAAGCGAGCGAACTTAACTGCTCAACGTTGAGGCGATGGGAAAACTTTCTATCACAACAGATTTCATACACAAAGCTTTTTCCAATTCATTCACAGGATTTGCTGTCGATAGCAAGGCCAACATTTACTGCCTACCCCTAAACACCCTTGTGAAGGTGCCTTCTTGAACTGCTGCAGTCCATGTGGTGTAGGTACACCCAAGTACTGTTAGGCAGGGAGTTGCAGGATTTTGACCCAGTAACAGTGAAAGAATGGTGATATAGTTCCAAGTCAGAATGGTGTGGCTTGAAGGGAAATTACAAGTGGTGGTGTTCCCATGCATCTGCTGTTCTTATCCTTCTAGAAGGTAGAGATCACAGGTTTGGAAGAAGCCTTAAGTTCCTGCAGTGCATCTTGTACACACTGCTGCCACTGTGCACCAGTGGTGGAGGGAGTGGATATTTAAGGTAGTAGATGGGGTGCTAATCAAGCAGGCTGATTTGTCCTGGATAGTGTCAAGACTCTTCAGTGTTGTTGGAGCCGCACTCATCCAAGCAAGTGGAGAGTATTCCATCACACTCCTGACTCGTGCCTTGTAGATGGTTCACAGGCTTTGGGGATACAGTAGGTGAGTTGCACACTACAGAATTCCCAGCCCCTGACCTGTTTTGTTTTAAATTCATTCATTCATAGGATGTGGGAGTCGCTGGCTAGGCCAGCATTTATTGCCCATTCCTAATTGCACTCGAGAAGATGGTGCTAAGCTGCCTTCTTGAAACGCTGCAGTCCATGTCGCGTAGGCACACACTCAATTCTGTTAGGGAGGGGACAATATTTAAATGGCTGGTTCCAATTAAGTTTCTGGTCAATGATAACCTCAGCATTTTGATGGGGGGAAATTCAGTAATGGCAGTGCCATCCTGGGGAGGTGGTTAGACTCGGTCTTGTTAGAAATATTGCCTGGCATTTGTGTGGTATGAATGCTGCTTGCCTTTTACCAGCCCAAGCCTGAATGCTGTCCAGGTCTTACTGCATGTTGGTACAAAGTGCTCCAGTGTCTGAGGACTTGCGAATAATGAACACTGTGGAATCAGCAAATAACCTCTCCTCTGGCCTTACGCTGGAGGGAAGTTCATTGCTGAAACAGCTGAAGATGGTTAGGCCGAGGACACTATTCTGAGGAATGTTTGCAGCAATCCCCAAGGGCTGAGATGATTTGTCTCCAACAACTATCTTCCTTTGTGCTATGTATGACGCCAACTAGTGGAGAGTTCTCCCAAAATCCCCCAATTTCCACTGATTCCAGTTTTGCTGAGGTTTCTTGGTGCCATAAACAGTCAAGTGCTGCCTTGATGTCGAGTACAGTAACTCATGTCACCTCGAGTTCAGCTCTTTTGTCCATGGCTGGACCAAGGCTGCAATGAGGTCAGGGGCCAAGAGGCCCTTGCAAAATTCAAACCGAGCATCGGTGAGCAGGTTATTGATCAGTAAGTGTCACTTGATAGCACTGTCAATAACCTCTTTCGTCATTTTACTGATGATTGAGAATAGATTGGTGGTGATAATTGGCTAAGTTTGGATTCGTCCTGTTTTTTGTGGACAGGACATAGGTGGATGCCAGCATTGTAGCTGTACTGGAACAGCTTGGCTAAAAACAAGGTTAGTTCCACAGCACTCCCTCCATCCCCAGCCCCTTTCCGATCCCCCTTTTTCCAATAATTTATATTTTTTAAATATATTTTTCATTTCCCACCTATTTTTAAATCTATCGTTTTACCTCCACCTTTTAGCCCATTTCGATCCCTTTCCCCCCACCCCACCCCCACTAGGGCTATCTGCCACTAGCTTGTCCTGCTTTCTACCCTTAATGTCCCCATTAGCACATTCCTTAGATATCACCCCCGTCAACGCCCCTTTGTCCTTTTGTCTACATCTTTGACAATCTCTTCTTTGCCTCCACCTAACAGTGGCCCTCCATCCAGCTCCACCTGTCCCACCGCCCCCTCTACCAGCTTATTTCACCGCATTTCTATTTTTTTGTTTAGTTCTGATGAAGAGTCATTCATACTCGAAACATTAACTGTATTCCTCTCCGCAGATGCTGTCAGGCCTGCTGAGTTTTTCCAGCTATTTTTGTTTTTGTTTTAGTTCCGCAGCACCAGTCTTCAGCATTTCAGCTGGGATGTTACTGGGGGCCATAGCCTCTGCTGCATCCAATACGATGTGCCATTTCCTGATATCTCATGCAGTGAATCGCATCAGCTGAAGACTGGTACCTGTGATGCTAGGAATCTCACAAGGAAACCAAGATGAATCACCCAATTGACAGTCCCAGCTGAAGATGGCTGCAAATGCTTCAGCCTTGTCTTCTGCACTGGCGCTCTGGGCTCCTCCATCATTGAGGATGGGATTGTTCATGAAGCCTCCCCTTTCTCCGGTTAGCTGTTTATTTGTCCTTCACTATTCATGGCTGGATGTGGCAGGATTGCAGAGTTTTGATCCGGTCTGTTGGTTGGATCCAATATGGATGGCCTCACAATTTTCCACATTGAACTCCATCTGCTACAGTTTGGCCCACTAACTTCATCAGTCCCTTTGCAATTTCCTGCTTCCATATGCACTGTTTATCTTTGGAGGCCCAGGCAAGTTAGGATGGAAGAGGGCAGGAACATGTCAGAAATGTGACGTAAACAGCCCCACCTGCCATCATAACCAACGCTGGGGATAAAGGGATGTAGCCGGAGGGTTATAAATCAGAATTACTGGAAAAATGAACAGCCAGGGCTTAATTAAATGTTGTTAATTCAAATTATTGGATAATTCAGTTTTTTTTTTTAAAAAGGACAAAATAGGCTCAAAAGCATAATTACATTTTGGAAAACAAAGTGAGACACGAAAATGCTGGTGTTATGCGAAATACAATTAGATTCCATGATAGCCAAGCTAATGTACAGAGAAACGATGGACCAAATGGCCTTTTATCATGACTTTTCTCATGTTGTCGTACAGACAGGGCAGCTTGGAAGGGGATAGCAAGATATCCTTAACTTCAAAAGATTTTAGGATATCCTTTTTTTTGGGAAACCGAGCAAAATACAGAGTCAAGCTCCAGCAAACGGGAATATCCAAACAGGGAGCTGGAGAAGCAATCCGCTTTATTGATGCAGAAGTTGCAATTTGTAATTTCTGTCACAAGATGTCAGTAATGCACTTTATAAATTCTGTCTCATTTGTAAAGCATTATGACGCTGAATTGCAACACAAATTTAAAATATAATCTGTGTCCGGGGGAATTTAGGGTTTTTTGTTTAATTTTATTTAAAACTTTTCCTCTATCCTGCCCCTCTTTACTAAAGTCCCTGTATAATGTTTCTAATGACATGCACCTACCCTTGTTAGAGAACACATACAGATGGGCCTATTCCTATGTTGTTCCAGTGTTATTCCATGTGTTCACGAGTGACAAGCTGACATAGCTCCCTACTCAGTGAATTGTCTTCTGTACTGGTTCTCATGAGAAACCTAGAATTCTCCCACTTGGAACTGGTCTATTTGAATAAAGTTCTTGATCACTGCACCTTCAATTCAAACACCTCTACTCATCTGCAAGTACTTACACTGAAAATTTTCTCTTTCCCTCCCCTTTTAAAAGTTTTACGGTGGCTTTACCCTCTTCTTTGGCCTCGATTGTTGCTAAAAAGCTTCCGGTCCTTCATGCATTCTATGGTTAACCTGTGGCATGTGCTAACCCTGTACAATCAACATTGTTGTTCAACAATTAAATCCTCTACATGTATTGCAAATCTCTCTTGCTGCAGCACGCTCTTTGCAACAGCTGCGCATCAAGTAGACATGTCTGCAAAACATATTTCAGTTTCAAAGTGCCCACTTCATATGAAATAAATTTTCAGTTTCATTTGTTTGCTGTTCAGCTCAACCTTTAGAAGTTCGCTGTACCACCATTACTTATCTAGCTATGACTTGCTGAAAGTATCATTCTGCATGAGTACGTCAGGCTGTTGCTCGACTAATCTGCAAGCCAGCTCTCCCAAATGTTGGCACACGTTCCTAGATGGTAGGTGAGGTAGTCTTTACAGGTTCGACTGGTCTGGGTGTACCTTTGATGTGGTTCTAATAGAAGCCTAGGTCAATGCCAAGTGCATCCAGTTTTCTTATACTTGCGTAGCAGTTTAGTACAACCGTGTGAAGGACGGTTAAGGGGCGACCACTTTGCTGCAGGTCTGGAATCACACATCAGCCACTCGGGGTAAGGATGGCAGATTTCCTTCCTTAAAGGACATTCGTAGACCAGGTGGGTTTTTATGAGAATCTGACAGCTATCAATACTAGTTTTACATTCCAGACATACTTAATTAACTGAATTTAAATTGCAGTAGATACACAAACTGTTTTCAATGAAAATCTAAAGGGCCCCCTAGATGGTTTAACTGCGTGGTGTCAAGAAAAACCCCATAAGAACTTAATCAACTGAAATAAATTCAACAATTTGCTTTTATACAGCATTTTTAACATAGTTAAATGTCCCAAAGTATTTCACAGGAGTGTCATCAAACAGAATTTGATACAGGTCCACGTAAGGAGATATTAGGACAGTTGACCAAAAGCGCAGTCAAAGAGGTAGGCTTTAAGGGGCATCTTAAAAGAGGAAAGAGAGGTAGAAGTTTAGGTTGAAAGGTTTAGGGCCCTATGTTATATCAACAATTTCCAGTTTCCTGGCCAAAACCGCCTCCTCTTCATCATGGACGTCCAGTCCATCAACACCTCCATTCCCCACCAGAATGGTCTGAGGGCTCTCCACTTCTTCCTTGAAGAGGCCTGAACAGCCTCCATCCACCACTACTCTCCTCCACCTGGCTGAACTTGATCCCTCACTGAACAATTTCTCCTTTAACTTGTCTCATTTCCTTCAAATAAAAGGTGTGGCTATGGATACACTCATGGGCCCCAATTACGGAACATTCCTTGTTCCAGTCCTACTCAGGCCCCCCCAAAATTCTTTTCCCGGCACATCGATGACTGTATCGGTGCCACTCCATGCTCTCGTCAGGACCTGGAAAAATGTATCTATTTTGCTTCCAATTTGCACCTGTCTCACATTCACATGGTCCATCTCGACACTTCCTTTCCCTTCCTCAACTTCTGTTTCCATTTCTGGTGGTAGACTGCCTACCAATAATCAGTACAAACCCACCAACTCCCACAGCCAACTCAACTACAACTCTTCACACACTGCTTCCTGGAAGGACTCCATCACATTCTCCCAGTTCCTGCGCCGCATCTGTTCTGACGATGCTATCTTCCAAAATGGTGCTTCTGATTATAGCTTCCTTTTTCCTGAGCAGAGATTTCCCCACCACTGTGGTTGACAGCGCCCTGAACCACGTCTGACTCATCTCCTGCACCTCTGCCCTCATCCCCTTCCCTCCCCCCACAATAGGGTTGTCCTTGTCCACACTTTTCACCCCACCAGCCTCCACATTCAAAGCATCATCCTCCACCAAACACATCTTCCCCTCAACTCCCCTGTTAGCATTCCGTAGGGACCGTTCCCTCCGCGACACCCTGGTCCACTCCTCCGTAACCCCCAAGAACTCATCACCGTCCCATGCAATTGCAGAAAGTGCAACACCTGCCCCTTTAGCTACTCCCTTCTCACCGTTGAAGGCTGGCTGTATGCCATGGTGATCAGTGCTGGAACCTCAACTTTTTGCAATTTATATAAATGATTTGGATGAAGGGACCGAAGGAATGGTTGCTAAATTTGCTGATGACACAGAGGTAGGTAGGTAAGTAAATTATGAAGAGGATATAAGGAGGCTACAAAGGGACATAGATAGGTTAAGTGAGTGGCCAAAGATCTGGCAAATGGAGTATAATGTGGGCAAATGTGAAATTGTCCATTTTGGCAGGAAGAATAAAAAGGCTTGTAATCTAAATGGTGAGAGATTGCAGAGCTGAGATTGAGAGGGATCTGGGTGTCCTACTGCATGAATCACAAAAGGCTAGCATGCAGGTACAGCAAGTAATTAGGGAAGCTAATAGAATGTTATCGTTTATTGGGAGGGGAATTGATTACAAAAGTAGGGAGGTTATGCTTCAGTTGTACCGGGCACTGGTGAGGCGACATCTCGAGTAGTCTGTACATTACTGGACTCCTTATGTAAGGAAAGGTGTAAATGCATTAGAAGCAGTGCAGAGAAGGTTTACTAGCCTAATACCACGAATGGGCAGGTTGTCTTATGAGGAAAGGTTGGACAGGTTAGGTTTGTATCCACTGGAGTTTAGCAGAGTAAGAGATGACTTGATTGAAACCTTTAAGATTCTGAGGGGTCTTGACAGGGTGGATGTGGAGAGGATGTTTCCTCTTGTGGGAGAATCCAGAACTAGGGGTCACTGTTTAAAAATAATGGGTCGCTCATTTAAAGCAGTGATGAGAATTTTTTTCTCTGAGGGTTTAGTGTTTTTGGAACTCTTTGTCAAAAGGCAGTTGAAGCAGAGTCTTTTAATATTTTTAAGGCAGAGCTAGACAGATCCTCGATTATCAGGAGTAGGCAGGAATGTGGGGCTCAGGTTACAATCAGATCAGCCATGATCTTATTGAATGGCAGAGCAGGCTCGAAGAGCCAAGTGGCCTACTCCTGCTCCCAATTTGTATGTACGTATGTAAGGCCCCAGACATTCCTTTCTGGTGAAGCAGCAATTCACTTACATCTCTTTCAATTTGGTCTACTATATTCGCTGCTCACAATGCAGTCTCTTCTACATTGTGGAGGCTAAACTCAGACTGGGTGACTACTTTGCAGAACACCTTTGCTCATCCCGCAAATATGACCCCAACATTCCGGTTGCTAGCCATTTCAATTCATCATCTTGCTCTCATTCTCACATTTCTGTCCTTGTCGACTGCAATGTTCCAGCGGAGCCCAACACAACCTGGAGGAACAACACCTCATCTTCCGATTCAGTGTTTTATAGCCTTCTGGACTTAACATCAAGTTCAACAACTTCAGGCCATTTTGATCTTTTTCTAATTTTTTTTCCCCCATAACCCTCTCTCCACAGGGTCATCTGCAATTTGTTCTCTCTCCACAGATGCTGCCAGGTGCTGCTGAGTTTTTCCAGCATTTTCTGATCTTATTTGAGGTTTAGGGTAGCACTTTCAGAGCTTGGGGCATGGATAGGTTAACAGCAACCAAAAGCACCTACTGACTTTCACAACTGAACAGCCAATTTTTTTTTTTTATTTGCTCATAGGATGTGGGCATCACTGGCTAGGCCAGCATTTATTGCCATCCCTAATTGCCCTTGTTCAGATGGAAGTTAAGAGTCAACCACAATGTTGTGGGTCTGGAGTCACATGTAGTCCAGACCAGGTAAGGACAGCAGATTTCCTTCCCTAAAGGACTAATGGGTTTTTGCGACAATCAACAATGGTTTCATGGTCATCATCAGACTTTTAAGTCCAGATTTTTATTGAATTCGAATTTCACCATCTGCCATGGTGGGATTCAAACCCGGGTCCCCAGAGCATTATCCTGGCTCTCTGGATTACTAGCCCAGTGACAATACCACTATGCCACCACCTCCCCAAAAATATGAAGTGTGACTATCAATACTAAAATATAATAAATGTAACTCAATCTTCAGATTCAACACAGGAGTCTGTGGGTTCTATAAAGTTCTGACTTCTGCCAAATTGAGACTATAAAGCTTTCTGTATTAACTCATGCCCTCCCACTGGGAAAGAAAACTGAGCCTTTCATTCACCACATATGCCTGAAAAACATCCCAATTATGACTCCTGATTTCAGCCATTCTAAACATGCTGAATTTTGCACCAAAACTTAATATTTCAAGTATTTTACCATTAACAAAAGAAAGTCAACACCAGAAAACCAATGATGCTTGCCCAGTGAGATGTGGCCATAATCTTCACCAGCTACTATTTCACATTACCTCTAATGACTTCATTTTCTTCAGCAGCATTTTATGTTCTGAATTCTGGACTTTATCTTTGAAAAATTCTGAAAAGGTCTTTTTTAAAACGAGTTTCATCTTGTGCTTTTTAGCCATCCTAGAAGGACAAAGAGCAATCATATAGTTTCTGTAAAATTACACTGAGCTTCATACTAAGAAACTATACCAAAAAGTAGCTGACCAATTGGGTGTGAGAGGGGGCAATAATGCATGGTAAAGGCTTTTATTCCCACAACAACCTCAATTGTTACAATTTAATTACCACACAAACACATTTACTAAACACACTAAAATGCTCACTTTAAAGTTTGTTGCAAGAAGTGGGTGACCATGAGCTAATGAAATTCTCTTTAGCAAGTCTACAATCCAGCACAAAATAAATTGGAACTTTAAAACTCCTTTTGTATTTCCTGATGTACGAGCTATTACTTCAAGAGTGGTAAGTCTCTTGCCCAAAATGAAAAAAAATATACACAATATTGAGAGACTACATAGCCAATTCATTCTACTTGTGCTTTGATTCCTTTAAAATTTTTAGCTGGGGGTAAAATGGTTAGAGGACAAAAAGTGGAAGATTCAATGCAAATAAAGGTATGTTTTCTCAAAAATAATCGACTGGGAGACTAAATAATGGAACAAATTACAAAGAAAGAGAGAGGAAAAAATGCAGAACATTCTTTTCAGAAAAGAGCCACAAAACCACATTTACATCTCTTCAGTGAACTGTACTATAGTTCAATTAAGAATTGCCTAGAACCCTGCAAGATCCCCAAAGCCTATGAAATATCCCCAGTTCAGCTTGGAGGAAGCCACCAGCAAAAGCTCTGACCTACCCCCAAAAGTATGGCTCTCAGCGTTACAGGGTGAACAACCTCAATAATTCACTTTCTACTGCACAGTATCACATGATTTTTAGGTTGACTCTCCTGTGCAGTACTGAGAGAGTGCTGTACTGAAAGAGGCACCATTTTAGACCTTACACTGGAGCCCTGTTTACCTTCATGCATGAATCCCAAAAAGCTAGCATACAAGTTTAGCAGGTAATAGGGAGGGCAAATGGACTGTTGGCCTTTATTTCAAAGGGAATGGAGTATAAAAATAGGGAAGTCTTGCTAAAACTATATAAGGCACTAATTAGACCTTATCTAGAATACTGTGAACAGTTTTAGTCCCCTTATCTAAGGAAAAATAAACTGGCATTGGAGGCAGTCCAGAGAAGGTTCACTAGGTTGATCCCAGGTATGGAGGGATTTTCTTATGAGGGAAGGATGAGCCTGTACTCATTGGAGTTTATACGAATGAGAGGCGAGCTTTTTGAAACATAAGATTCTTAGGGAGCTTGACAGGGCAGATCCAAGAGGTTGTTTTCCCTTGTGGGTGAGTCTAGGACCAGAGGGCGTAATCTCAGAGTGAGGGGTCACCCATTTAAAACAGAGATGAGGAAGAATTTCTTCTCCCAAAGGATTGTTAATCTGTGGAATTCTTTACCACGGAGGGCTGTAGAAACTGGGTCATTAAGCATATTCAAGGCTGAGATAAGACAGATTTTTAATTAGTAAGGGAATCAAGGGTTATGGGGAAAAGGCAAGAAAGGGGAGTTCAGGACTATTAGATCAACCATGATCTCACTGAATGGCAGAGCAGACTCGATGGGCTGAATAGACTACTTCTGCTCCTCCTTATGGTCTCATGGATATGAAAGATCCCAAAGCACTATTTCAAACAGGGGAATTCTCCCTCATTATCTTGGTTAATATTTATTTCTTAATCAACATCACTAAAAAAACAGATTATCTGGTCATAATCACGATGCTGTTTGTGGGAGCTTGCTGTGAGCAAAATGGCTGCCATGTTTCCTACAACAATGGCTTCACTTCAATAGTCAGTCATTCATTGGCTTTGGGATGTTCTGAGTGCGAAAAGCACTTGGTTACTGTAGGTTCCATCTTTTTCGTACTGCAAAGGCAGATATGTTTTACCATTCAGTGTAAAAGTTAAGTTTCTCATGAACTCAATGCAAGGATTAAACCTTACTGCTATTTGTGACTGTCCACTTTTAGATTAAATAGTTTACTTGGACTGCACACAGAAATTCTAACTGAAACACTATGGGGAACAGCCTCCTTCTGTGCTGTAACAATTCTATGATCCTGTGGGTGGCATTTTAACTGAAGGTCATATTCCAACAATTAAAACAATACAATTGTCTGAAAATTGTATTTAATTTTTTTAGAGATGTTAATTTTGAACATTGTGGTGCCTCTTCCTCCTTGCAACAATCGTATTTAAATTTCCAAAGCAATAAGTCAAGTGAGGCAGCATTGGTAATCTAGCTTAACTAATTTTGAATCAGAACTGCTTGTTCACCAGTGCAATCCAGTCAGATAACTTACTCTTCAAACAGTGGAAAATAAACAAGGAACTCAGGGACATTAACTACTCCTTCCAAGTTAAAGTCGTACTGGCAGCCAAAGAGTGGGTATTCGCCCTTCTTCTGAAATGTTACACTGTACAATTCATTTCCAAACGAGTTGGTTTCTGATGCTTCCAGGCGTTTTCTGAAGAGGAAAGAAAAAAGTAGAAGTAACACCAATGTCATTTAAAAACAGCATGTGAATAATGGTTATAAAAATGTAAAATCCTCAAACTAGATAAGATACCTAGATGACAAATTTGCATTGTGATCAGAGATAAGGCCAGATAAGGCTTGATTGGCACCACATCCACAAATATTCGCTTCCTCCACCACTGATGCACAGTGGCAGCAGCGTGTACACCAAAAGGCACTGCAGAAACACACCAAGGCTCCTTAGACAGTGCCTTCCAAACCGACGACCGCTACCATTTAGAAGGGCAAAGGCAGCAGATAGATGGGAACGCCACCACATGGAAGTTCCCCTCCAAGCCACTCACCATCCTGACTTGGAAATAAATCCTTCACTGTCGCTGGGTCAAAATCCTGGAACTCCCTCCCTAACAGCACTGTGGGTGTACCTACACCACATGGACTTCACTGGTTCAAGGCGGCAGCTCACCACCACCTTCTCAATGGCAATTAGGGACGGGTAATAAATGCTGGCCTAGCCAGCAACACCCACATCCCTTGAATGAATTTTAAAAAAGACTTACCAAATTCAGGATTGGAAAGTAGCTCACAGAACTGCAAAGGATCAAGAGGCAGAGCTGGAAACTAGAAATATTTGTTGTTGGGGGGAAACAAAGCTAAATTTTGAGGTCAAGTGGGTAAACACTTGGGAAAGTATAATTTGTGAAAGAAGGGTCAAAATGGATTGGGATAAGGCTCTTTTTTTTGGAAGATATCACCAACATAATAAACAAGCTTCCATGTTAGCAATTCATAGGCAAAAAGAAGGGCCCAGGAATAAGAGACAAAATTTAGTACTTCACAGAAAAAAGATTGAATTACAGGAAAATTGGGATAAGCATAAAATTCAACGTTGGCAAAAGATTACGAAATAGGTTCCAACGGGGTTAGTATTGGGACCCAAGATACCTCTAAAATACAGCATCAACTTGGATGGCATTTCAAAATAAGAAATAAGAATAAGACCTCAAAATTGGTGGTTACAAAGTTAGGAAGTCAGCCAAATTCAGTAAGATGAAGATTTCGCAAATATCCTTTCCAGCTATTTGCCAAGTGCTCGAGGCTCAGCTATTCACAACCCCTATCAATGACAGCAAGGTGGGCCGAGTGCAATGTGTTCAAGTTTGCTGAGGATACAAAGTTAGGTGGGGAAGTTAGCTATGAGGATGCAAAAAGGCTACAATGGGATATATGATAGATAGTTTAGTAGGCAAGGATGTGGCAAATGGTATTTAGAGTGGAGGAATATAACATTCGTGCCACACAAGTGCCAGGCAATGAACATCTCCAACAAGAGAGAATCTAACCATCGCTGCTTGACGTTCAATGGCATTACCATCACTGAATCCCCCATTATCAGCATCCTGGGGGATTACCATTGACCAGAAACAGAACTGGACCAGCCATATAAATACTGTGGCTACTAGAGCAAGACAGAGGCTAGGAATCCTGCAGTGAGTAACTCACCTCCTAACTCCCCAAAGCCTGTCCGCCATCTACAAGGCACAAGTCAGGAGTGTGATGGAATACTCTCCACTTGACTGGATGAGTGCAGCTCCAACAACACTGGGGGGGGTCAAGGGGTGAACCATTCACCACAGATCATTCTGTTTCTAATTTGGGAATAAATAATCAGGAGGGCAAATTCAGGAAAGTTATGAGGGTTCGAGTTGATAAATCTACAAACCCATCAGAACAGTATTTGGGTACAGCGTAAAAGACAAGGTACTGAACTGCATAAGAGGAATCAAGTTCAAGCCCAAACATATTGTTGTTGAACAAAGCACTCTTCAGACCACCTAATATGAGAAAAGATAATATGACAGGAGGTAGGTACAGAGGTGAATAACAAAAGGCAATTTCAAGGAGAAATGGTGGGGTAGCTGAGCGTGTTTTCTTTGGGAAGGAGTAATTTCAAGGCAATATAATTAAAGTTATGACTGTGAAGTAAACTTTCAAAAAACATTGGCCCCCACAGATAAATATTCAAATTCTTAGTTGAACATTAGCAAGGGAAGCAAAGTGTAACTTCTTCATGCAAAAGATACAGCTGTGCAATAGTTGCCAGGGAAGGCCTTTGAAGCAGAACATTTAACTAAGTTAGACACAACTGAATGCAGTTCTGGAAACTTGGGTCCAATTTAGGGTTTTGTCATTCGATCTTCCTGCCATTTATTTCCTCCCACACCCATGTTTCAATTTTGGTAAGGATGAAAATAGTTTACTCCAAGATAAATTCAGACTCACACAAGTTCAAATGCATTTGGTGTAGTGCCAATGAAGTACCCTCCAGGGCGCAAGCGATCACAGGCATTCTTCAGCATGGTGTCTGCCTGTTGCAATGTCTCGAAGGAATAATGGTAGACAAACTGACAGCTACAGATATCAAACATTATGTCAGGATTCTGATATTTCTCAGTCAGCAACTCCTAAAAAAAAAACAAGGCATTTACATTAAACGTACACGACTGAAACCAAAACCATAACCAAACAGGCTAAGAATGTAGGTTAATAATAAAGAAATATATGGTTCTTAAACACTTTTCTCCCAACTTCCTCTAAGAGCCTAATTGTGTCACACACTATGATCAGTTACTTTTGTTTAAACTAAAAGTTAATTGTACATTTTCCACCTTACTCCTTGTCATGACAATCTTAGCTAATTTTCTAAATTTCTTTAAATGGACAACATTTACAAAGGATATCGAGGGTTGTCAGAGGGTGCAGAGAAGATTTACTAGACATTGTTTCAGGCATGAATGGATAGGCTGGAGAAACTGGATTGCTCTCCTTGCAGTAGAGAAGGTTATGGGGAAATTTGATAGAGGCTTTGAAAATCATGAAGGGTTTTGATAAGAGTAAGGAGAGACCGCTTCCCATGACAGAAGAATCAGTAACTAGAGGGCACAGATTTAAGGAAATTGGCAAAAGGGCCAGAGGCAACACAAGGAGGAAAAAAACCTAACCTAGTTATGATAATCTGGATGCAAGAAAAGGTGATGGAAGCAGATTCAATAACAACATTCAATAGGGAGCTACATGAATATTGGAAGGGGAAAAAGTTGCAGGGCTATGGGAAAGAGCTGGTACAGGCATTATGGGCCAAACAGCCTCCTTCTGTGCTATTTTGTTATATGATTCTAACAATTGAAAATACTGCCACCTTAAGGGCAATTAGGGATGGCAATAATTGCTGGCCTAGCCAGTGAAGCCCTTGTCCCGTGAAAGAAAAAACAATACAGTTTTTAGTTAAAAATTGAATTTGTTACAATCACAATAATAGTGTTTGGTACTTAATTCAGCTTAGTTAGTTAGCATACACTCACCTCCCATATCTAGTCTCCCTCAATCTCCAGATAAGAAAGAATGCAATGCTGGTGAACTAACTCTACTTCCTTGGATGAAAGCTAAATGAGTTTGATGTCACAGATTATACACATTTAAGTGAATGATTAACAGCTGAGTAAATGGGTATAAAGTAAAATTGAGATTGCAACCAACTTCTGTACTGCAGAGATTTTTTGGAACCATCCTACACCACACAAGCAGGCCATTCAGCTCATCACCTTTATACCAGTTCTTTCCAAGAACAGACCGAATTTAATCCCTTTGTCCTACCCTACATCTTCCCACAGTTATTATAAAATCAGCAAAAACTCCAAATTACTGAATCACAGAATCTTAACAGCACAGGAGGCCATTCGGCCCATTGTGTCTGCACCGACTCTCCAAATGAGCATTATGACCTCGTGCCATTGCTCTGCCTTTTCCCCGTACCCCTGCACATTGCTTCTATTTAATAATCATCTAATATCCTCTTGAATGCCTTAATTGAACCTGCCTCCACCACACATCCAGACAGTGCATTCCAGACCCAAACCACTCGCTGTGTGAAAAAGTTTTTTCTCATGTCACATTTGCTTCTTTTGCAAATCACTTTAAATCTGTGCCCTCTTGTTCTTGATCTTTTTACGAGCAGGAACAGCTTCTCCCTGTCTACTCTGTTCAGCCCCAGCATGATTTTGAACATCTCTATCAAATCTCCTCTTAGCCTTCTCTCTAAGAACAACAGTCCCAACATCTCCAATCTATCGAAGTTTCTCATCCCTGGAACCATTCTTGTAAACTTCTTCTCATTCTCCCCAATGTGCTCACATCCTTCCCATAGTGTGGCACCCAGAACTGCACACAATACTCCAGCTGAGGTCTAACAAGTGTTTTATATAAATGCAGCATAACCTCCCTGCTCTTGTACTCTATGCCCCTATTAATAAAGCCCAGAATACTATATGCTTTATTAACTGAGGTCCGTGTACAGTTTACTGCATTCAATTTAAAGTTGCTAAACACAAATTATCTGCTAATCCAATTCTCAAACACTAAATTCCAAGTTAGCCTAATTGACCTTATTGGATAAAGCACTGAAAATAAATGTGAAGCAGACCATTTAAATTGGAAGAGCATTGGAAAAGTACAGGCATTTATAAATTTATATATTTATGTATTATGGTAGATTATAGAACTGAAGCATGTCCTAAACTTGAAGCATTTTACCTTGGTGCAGTCTGCTCTTACAAACTCTGCAGCAAAAAGCTGTTCGTTAGAGTAACATCTGTTTTTCATGTCACCATATCGCTGAACGCACTGTTCCACAGAAATATCAGCAATATCTGTTAGAGGAGAAAGGGAGAAAAAGAATTTTAGCAATTATTTTCATGAATTAAACATAAACTTAATTTTTTTAACCAACTTTATATTCATCATCATCTCTGTCTCTCTCTCTCTCTCCCCCAATTCCTAAGTAAATTCTGAGAGATGCTGTCTCTGGAACTGAGACAAGAGACCAATGCCCAGTCCAGCCTGAGATGGCAATGGGCAAATCCTGAGCCTAATTTAAGACAGGAAAGACAATAAGGCAATATTTAACACAAAAAGCATGTCTTCTTTCCAAGGCACTCGAGAAGGTCAACACCATCCAAGACAAAGCAGCCTGCTTGATTGGCACTCCATCCACCATCTTAAGCGTTGACTCCCTCCATCAGTAGCACTCCACCGAAGCACTGTGTACCAACTACAAGATGCACTGCCAATGTTTCTTTGATAGCTCCTCCCAAACATGCAACTTTTACCAACTAGAACAACATGGGCAGCAGGCCACACCACCACCTGCAAGTTCTCCTGCATGTCTCACACCATTCTGACTTGAAAATATCATTATAGGTGGGTCAAGATCAAGGAACTCTATCTCTAACAGCACCTTCGCCACAGGGACCAGGGCAGTTCGCCACCACCTTCTCAAGGACAATTAGTGACGGGCAATAACTACTGGCCTTGGCAACAATACCCACATCCCTGGGATGGACAACCAAGAAAAACCCTATGAAAATCTTATTTAACAATTTAACTGCTAAAATAGATTGTTTTGTGATCCAAAAAGATAAGCTTCATTTCACAAAGGGGTTAAGAAATAGTGAGAGAAATGTATTAAATTAAGTGGTCACCATTAACCTCGTTGGAAGAAACTGGCTTAAAAGGGCCTAAAAGCAAAAATTATGATGGAACAGAATGAAATTAGAAAATTATTCTTCAGTGACCAAATAAATTGGACTACATGCTAATTCTATTGGACTTAATAACTGCTAAACAGTTCCCATCGATGGGTTGAATGGCCTATTCCTGCTCCTATGTCGGTTAAAGCTTAAGTGCTGATGACTTAGTTTAAAACAGACAGCAAAAACATGTTTAGGGCGTTTTTTCCAACTATTTTATTTCTTTTTAAACAGGATTAAAAATTATCAATTTTAAAACACTATAGTTAGAATTTGCACGTCATTCGAGTCGTAAAATAAAGGTATATTTTAATGAAATTAACAAAATATTAATTCATGCATCAATGCAAAGATGAAAGCAAAGCACATAATTCAAATATTTTATAAACTGCTTGATTCTGGACCAATTTCCAAAACGGATTAAGTTTCTTCTCTCGTCTCTCCCGCAAATTACTTACCAACACAAACCAGTTTGTTAATCTGTCCTTTTTTCCACTTCAGTAAATCACCACCTTTTCCACAACCTAGGTCCAAGACAGAGATGTTGTGCCTATTCTTCTGCTTCACCTTTTCAAGATACTCTCCTGCAATAAAAAGCAAGTTTACCTCAAAATTCCTTGAACTTCAGAGTCTGCCTTTTATGAACTATTAATCATGTTTTTACCTGGAGGCCGGTTTGTTAGTAGTGGGCCATGAAATGGTAGCAGAAAATGTTAAGACGTGCACAGCTAGAGGTCGAGGTTACATTTGATCTATAAACTTGTTATCCTGTTTGGATGAATAGTCAGGTCCAAATTATAAACCCATCTTTCTCTTTCAGATGCTTGCCTTCCTACTGCACATTTTTAGTTTCAGGTTTCTAGTATTTTCTAGTCTTTCTACAATATAAAATGACCTGCTTGGTTACAACTTTATAAGCATATAATGGTATAGCCTAACTATTTTAGATTAATACTGACCACTCAAAGTTGTAGCAATTGCTCTCCAATGAATAAGTTTTCTGTGACCCAATAACTCCCCCTCCAATGGCATCACTATACCCAACAAACAAAACTCTCCCTATTTCCACAATCTTATGTTCTGCAGGAAAAATATGCAATGAATATACAGCAGTGATCGCCAAGTATTTCTGTGATCAGGCGATGGGAATAAATTGATCGATCTTCATTCTCATGATTTAGGCTGTCTTCGGAACCTTGCCAGGTTACCATTGACATATGCATGTAAAATTGAATGTAAATACCTTTGTCAATTCCACAGTTTCAGCTATTGGATGTTAAAATACAAATACGATAGCCTGTGATTTGGATGCTTTCTGCTGAACCACAGATTTGGCAGTCTATTCCGACATATTCAGCCTATGTGCGTTTCAATTTAAAGCGCCCTACATCAAGTGATATTTCACACCCTCGAGGTGGATGCAAAAGATCCCATGGCAGTGCTTTGAAAACAAGCAGGGGAGTTCTCCGCGGTGCTCTGGCCAATATTCTGGCGCAACTAACACCTGAAGGCAAATTATCTGGTTGCCACCGCCAATTATGGGAGCTTGCTATGAGAAATTATGCCAAAATTAGGAGAGCTAGTTCACAGACTAGTCAAGCAACAGCCGGGCAGTCATACTCACAGAATCATACCTTACAGGCAATGTCCCAGACACCACCATCACCATCCCTGGGTATGTTCTGTCCCATCGGCAGGACAAAGCCAGCAGAGGTTGCAACACAGTGGCATACGGTTGGGAGGGAGTTGCCCTGGGAGTCCTCAACATCAACTCCGGCCCCCAGGAAGTCTCATGGCACCAGGTCAAACATGAGCAAGGAAACCTCCTGCTGATTACAACATACCATCCCTCAGCTGATGAATAAGAACTCCTGCACGTTGAACACCACTTGGAGGAAGCACTGAGGGGGCAAGGATGCAGAATGTACTCTGGGTAGGGGACTTCAATGTCCATCACATCAGTAGGACAACTACTGAACAAGTCTTAAAGAACATAGCTGCTACACTGGGTCTGCGGCAGCTGGTGAGGGACCCAACAAGAGAGAAAAACATAGTTGACCTCATCCTCACCAACCTGCCTGCAGCAGATGCATCTGTCCATGACAGTATCGGTAGGAGTGACAACCGCACAGTCCTTGTGAAGATAAAGACCCGCCTTCACATTGAGGATACCCTCCATCATGTTGTGAGACACTACCACCGTGCTAAATGGGATAGATTTCAAACAGATCTAGCAACTCAAGACTGGGCATCCATGAGGCGCTGTGGGCCATCAGCAGCCGCAGCATTGTACTCGAACACAATCTGTAACCTCATGGCCCAGCATATCCCCCACTCTACCATTACCATCAAGCCAGGGGATCAACCCTGGTTCAATGAAAAGTGCAGGGGAACATGCCAGCAGTAGTTCCAGGCAGACCTAAAAACAAGGTGTCAACCTGGTGAAGCAACAACACAGGACTACTTGCATGACAAACAGCACAAGCAGCAAGCAATCGACAGAGCTAAGTGATTCAAGAACCAATGGGTGAGATCTAAGCTCTGCAGTCCTACCACATCCAGTAATGATTGGTGGTGGCCAATTAAACAACTCACTGGAGGATGAGCCTCCACAATCTTCAGCCAGAAGTGCCGATGATCCATCGCAGCTTCATCCTGGAGGTCCTCAGCATCACACGGTGCCAGTCTTCAGCCAATTCGATTCACTCCATGTGATATCAAGAAACTGCTAAAGGCACTGGGATACTGCAAAGGCTATCGGCCCCGACAACAATCCGGCAATAGTACTGAAGACCTGTGCTCCAGAACTTGCTGCACCCCTAGCCAAGCTGTTCCAGTACAGTTACAACACTGGCATCAACCCACCTATATGGAACACTGCCCATGTATGCCCTGTACTCAAAAAGCAGGACAATTCCAACCCAGACAATTACCGCCCCATCAGTCTACTCTCCATCATCAGTAAAGGAAGGAGTCATCAACAGTGCTATTAAGTAGCACTTGCTTAGCAATAATTTGCTCACTGGCACTCCATTTGGGTTCCGCCAGGGCTACTCAACTTCTGACCTCATTACAGCCTTGAATCAAACATGGACAAAAGAGCTGAACTCCCAAGGTGAGGTGAGAGTGACTGCTCTGGACAGCAAGGCAGCATTTGACTGGGTGTGGCATCAAGGAGCTCTAGCAGAATTGGAGTCAATGGGAATCAGGGGGAAAACTCTCCACTAGTTGAAGTCACACCTAGCACAAGGGAGATGGTTGTGGTTGTTAGTGGTCAATCTCACTTCCAGTACATCACTGCAGGAGTTCCTCAGGGTAGTGTCCCCGGTCCAACCACCTTCAGCTGCTTCATCAATGGCCTTCCTTCCACCATAAGGTCAGAAGTGGGGATGTTCGCTGATGATTGCACAATGTTCAGCTCCATTCGCGACTCCTCAGATATGGAAGCAGTACATGTCCAAATGCAGCAAGACCTGGACAATATTCAGGCGTGGGCTGTGGCTACAACAGGTCAGAGGCTAGAAATCCAGCAGCAAGTAATTCACCTCCTGACTCCCCAAAGCCTGTCCACAAGGCACAGGTCAGAAGTGTGATGGTATACTCTCCACTTGCCTGAATGTGTGCAGCTCCAGCAACACTCAATAAGCTTGACACCATCCAAGACAAAGCAGCCCATTTGTTTGGCACCCCATCCACAAATATTCACTCCCTCCACCACCGATGCACAGTGGCAGCAGTGTGTGCCATCTACAAGATGCACTGCAGAAACTCACCAAGCCTCCTTAGACAGCAATTTCCAAACCCACGACCACTGCCATATGGAAGGCCAAGAGCAACAGACATGTGAACACCGTCATTTGGAAGTTCCCCTTCAAGCCACTCACCATCCTGACTTGGAAATATATCGCCGTTCTTTATCTGTCGCTGGGTCAAAATCCTGGAACTCCCTCCCTAACAGCACTGTGGGTGTACCTATACCACATGGACTGCGGCAGCTCACCACCACCTTCTCAAGGATAATTAGGGATAGGTAAAAAATGCTGGCCTAACCAGTGACACCCACATCCAATAAATGAATTTAAAAAAGATGCTCTGTAAATGAAAGTTTTTTTTTTCATTCTTACATGGGGTGTGGCTGACGCTGACAAAGTGCCACTCAGTTCAAGAGCAATTAGGGATTGGCAATAAATGCTGGCCTAGCCAGTAACACCCACATCGCATGAATGAATAAAAAAAATGGCTGCCACATTTCCCACATTACTACGCTACATTAGTCATAATGGGTTTTTGGACATCCTGAGAATGCGAAAAATGGTGCATAAATGAAAGTCTTCATTTTCTTCCTCCCCCAAACAGGAGGTTGAAATGCAGTATAAATCAGAGATTACATACATACCAATAAGGACACTCTTGATCCAGTTGTTGAAGTTGCGCAAGTAAAAGATACGACTCTGACTACGAACTTCCAAACCGCATTCCTGAAGCTCATTGTAGTGTGCAGCCACTTTACTGCAGTGTCCTTCATCTATTTTCTGATTAAAAAAAAACAAAATGTTTAAAAAGTTAATACAAAAAATACTTTGCATAATTGCAGATTTTAATTTGAAAAATAATGTTGATGACATGGGTATTAAACAGCAAATGGAGATTGAAAAAGTTTTTGCCACAAATCGATTTTTCTATTGGTAGATTTACAATGTTTTTGGCAAAACCAACCATTTGGCCAACAGTGCAAGATTTCTACCAGTGACATTTAAGACTTAGCAAAAGGGTTAAATTTCAAAAATGCAAGTAGATTGCTCATGTCTGGTGTTCTCACAATACAAGAAGCAGACACTGTTGTTCAGGTGTCACATCTCAAAATTTACATACCATTAGCAGAAGCTAATCATCCCACATACATTCCCAGCCACTATGTTGCTTTTCTAAAGTGATGTTGCTCTATGGAACTCTAGTCAGTGATGATTTTAGCCAATAATGTATTGAAAGGAGACAAAGAGTAAATGTGAGCAAAATCCCTGATTTTTTTTTCAGAAAAGGAATCCATTATCAGGCAGCCGTGGAAATACATTTGAAAAAAATAAATCCAAAGTTTTCTGCTTTAAGATGCCTGTATAGATTGAAATCTTTAATTATGCACATAGATTTCTATTTTCCACTGAAAAAAATTATATGTCAGCAGATGCATTAGATGGCATTCGTGCTGCAATACCAAATCCATTTTGGCCACCAGTCTTCACATCATCACCCTGTCCATTTAACACAGCCCATGAACATTGCCAATTCTGAAGTTCATCAGGTCTTTTTTAGGGTCATTCAACAACATTTCACACATAAAAATTACGTCTTCATAATGGTTCTTTAGCTGTAGTTATTATTCAGATTGCCTTTAAAAACTTAAGTTACACCTCAGTAAACAAGGCTTAACTTTTTAAACATGGTTTCCAACGGAAAATGGGAAGTTCTCCGATTATGACCTGGAAACAAATCAGTAGCCTTCGTCAAGAAACCACATGAATAGCTACAACTGAAAGGGGAGAAGTTTGCATGCATAAAGGAGAGTGGCTTTTCTGAGGTTGTGATTAAGACACTGAGAAAAAGCACAGCACTTAACAGATTGCCAGCATCAAAAAACCAGGTGGCAAACACGATTCTCGCTGCACCATCATCACAAGGACATCAGTAGAGAGATGTCTTGTTTAGCCTCAGCATTTCCAGGTTAAGATAGCAAAGCACAAGCCAAGGTTTGTTTTTTATTTATTCTGTGACGAAAGCATAATTTTCACAATAAACCAGAAAAATATTATGAAGTAGGTTTATCGGGGTAAGTATACGTGATTTTGTATGTGTGATTTCATTACATTTGGAGTTGAGTAGACTGCAACCTTGAAATCAAAAGAAGCTAGGTATAGAAATGTGCTTGACATGCTGAGTAAACATAGATGCTGTCTTAGCATGCAAGGTATGAAGGGAATTTGCATTTTTAAATAAATGAAGGGATTGTTGGATTTCAACGGGATCTTAGTCTGTTTACAACTAGCCAGATAAGCAAGGCTAAGGGGTGTGGTTATTTTTCCCAGAGGTTACTGGCAATATTGGCAACATGAAAGTTTTTATATTATGAGGAAGATACAGTTTCAAAGACAAAGAACAATAGGCTTTACATATGAAAAAGAGAGAAACATATGTAAAAGGAGAATGAAAGGCTACGTAGGAGAAGGCCATGTAAGATCTAATGGGTGTGTGAGAAACAGCCTTCAAGAAGCCTCCAGCCATTTGTGCATAAGTCTGCTATGTAAAGAAACTGAAGTTTGGGAGACACCCATTTGGAATTCCACTGTCAAGTGGGTACTGTGTTAACTTGCTGATTTTGTTTTAAATCTAAAATCTATTTTGGACTGTTGCTTTAAAGGGGATATAACTGGGTGTCAGGTTAATTAGGAATTTTAGGAGTTGTTATAGTAGTAAGTAATTGTAGTCGTATGTATGTGCTTGAAATTTTTTATTTTCTTAAATATTTTAATTTAGTTTTTAAAAAAATCTCTAAAGGTCAGGGTGGACTCATTACTTCTGAATTTAGTGCACACATCTTCTCATGATAAATGCAAATTGCAAAACCATTGTGATAGTGTGACCAAGTTTCCATTGTGGATTTGGTCTGCCTGGCACACATCATCTGCCACATCATAATTCACGACATGTGGACATCACTGGCAAGACCAGCTTTTATTGTCCATCTTGAATTTCCCTCAAGAAGCTGGTGAGTCACACTCTCCTCTTGAATACAATCAAGTGGCTTGCTAGACCATTTCAGACAGCAGTTAAGAGTCAACTACATTGCTGAGAGTCTGGAGTAAGACAGAGATGGAACAAACCAGGTATGGATGGCAGATTTCCTGGCCTAAAGAACATTCATGAGCCAGATACATTTTTACAACAATCCAGTAGTTTTATGGTCCCAGATTTTATGTAGTTGAATTCCCGATATGTTGGGATTTCATATCTCTGGATCATTAGTTCGGTAACATAACCACTACACGAACAAACATCTATTTATCACTCTAGCTAGAAGTCTTGATCCTACAATTTCTGCTAGCTCAGCTTTGGGTTCCCCCAAATCCTTTACCGAGGCTGCACCCACCCCACCCTTTCAACCGAGGCTGCACCCCCCCCACCCCATCCTTTCAACCGAGGCTGCACCCCACCCCACACCCCCCCCATCCTTTCAACCGAGGCTGCACCCCCCCCCACTATCCTTTCAACCCAGGCTGCACCCCCCACCACCCCCCCCCCCCCCCCCCATATCCTTTCAACCCAGGCTGCACCCCCCACCATCCTTTCAACCCAGGCTGCACCCCCCCCCCCCCCCCCCATTCCCCATCCTTTCAACCCACCCCCACCCTTTCAACCGAGGCTGCACCCCCCACCCCCCCCCATCCTTTCAACCCAGGCTGCACCCCCCACCCCCCCCCCCCCCCCATTCCCCATCCTTTCAACCCACCCCCACCCTTTCAACCGAGGCTGCACCCCCCACCCCCCCCCAACCTTTCAACCGAGGCTGCACCCCCCACCCCCCCCCAACCTTTCAACCGAGGCTGCACCCCCCCCACCCCCCCCCCCCCCCCCAAATTCTTTCAACCGAGGCTGCAACCCCCACCCACCACCCCCATCCTTTCAACCGAGGCTGCACCCCACACACCGCACCACCCCCCCCTCTAAATAAACTTGAGGGTCCATCGCCTCCCTCGTCCCTTTTATAAAGCAGGGAGGGAAGCTGCTGTGTTTTGATTGTATGAAGTCCCTCTGCTCAGACTGCAGTCACAGGAGTCTTGCCGGGTGATAACCATTTCCCCCCCCCCACCAGACCCCAGACCCCGGCCCCCTCCCCCAGACCCCAGACCCAGGCCCCGGCCCCCTCCCCCAGCCCAGGCCCCAGACCCCAGACCCCGGCCCAGGCCCAGACCCCGGCCCAGGCCCCCTCCCCCAAACCCCGGCCCCCTCCCCCAAACCCCGGCCCCCTCCCCCAGACCCAGACCCAGGCCTCGGCCATCCCGTACCCGGACTTTCCGCCCGATCTCCTGCTCCTGCTCCTCCTGCCGCTTCCGTTTCTCGTGCTGTTTGACTCCGCTGCCGGGGTTGTTGACAGAAACGCTCTTCCCCGGGGTCTGGCTCTCATGCTCGGCCGAGCTGCTCATCTTTTCTCGGACAGTCTCCCGCTTTTTGAATCCAAATGGGGGCAGGGGTGGGGTGTAAAAAAGCTTCAAACGCACTCAGCGGCGTCCTACCACTACTTCCGGTTGGCAGATAACCTCTGACCCACCCCCATCATTTCTCCTTCCGGTTCATGCGCATGCCTGCGGTTGCCATGGAGACCGTTTCCCCATCCCACTCAAAGCTCGGTCCATTGGGACCAATACCAACTTGGAAGAGCCTCTAACAATGGGGAAAGACCTGCATTTATCTAGCATCTTTCACTACCACAGGACGTCTCAGATCACCTCACAGCCAATGAAATCCTTTTTAAAAGCGTGATCATTGTTGCCCATATGGAAAACGCAGCAGCCCAACTGTGCACAGCAAGATCCCACATGCAGCAAAATGTTCCACAAAGGAAGATCCAGCTCAAAATGCTCTTGCACAAGGAGGAAGGAGAAGATGATGGGCTCACATTGTTTTAAGACAACCAGGGTGGGCAAATGTTTTTGTTGTTGTTGTGATCTGGAACGTGCAGACTGAAAGTAAGCAGATTCAAGAGGAACTTTTAAAAGGGAATTGCATAATAACTTAAGAAACTTAAAAGAAAAAAAAATACTGGGTTACAGTGAAAGTGCAAGGGAGATGGACTGATTGGATTGCACTTTTAAAGAGCGCAAGCACAATGGACCAAATGGCCTCCCCCCGATGTCTGATTGGCTTCTATAATTTGCAGGACAAATCTGCCGTAGGAGGAGCATTTGTCTCTTGGACCACATACACTCAGGAAAGCGTGAGCTGGCATGGCCGCTTCACCCCTCTCCTCGCCACCCCCACCACGACCGCCACCCTCCCTGCAGCCGTGTCATGATGTCGTCAAAGTATAACCTGCCACTACTTTTACCTACAAAAGGCTCCAAGGCTGGATAGTTGCTTCTCCCTCAATAAGGACCACTGCCCCTTATCCCTCTATCATCACAAGGTGGCATTAGTCCACTAGCTAAACTCTAGGCAATACACACAGTTATAAGTTAGTTCTTTCAAAATTGTAAAAGTTGAGAGATGAATAGATCAGTAAAAAGTGACATTGCAGGGTGACCTGTATTTTAAGGAAACTTTGGTTCCTGGGAGACCATCTCGGCCATATTTCTCAGGCAGCGACAGAGCGACTGCTGGGGAGTCTCCTCTTGTTGCTGCCCTTGTATCTTTGGTGGATAAAATAGGGAGAACTTGACTGAAATTAAACCTACTTTAAAACACGGATTTTCATATTTACATGATGTATTATATATTGATCTATAATATGCGAACTTTAATGACTGTACACTGAATGTCACAATGCTGCTTTATTGCTGTTTTGATTTTGCTGGCATCTGGGGTCATGTTAATTTTCAAGAGGGTTTTTTATGTATTCTTTCATGGGATATGGGCATTGCTAGCTGGGCCAGCATTTGTTGCCCATCCCCAACTGCGCTTGAGAAGGTGGTGCTGCATTAAAATGGGGTCACATTGGAAAATAGTTTGCGATTGTGAACCAGACAGGAACGCTGTCCTTCAAGCATAGCATCTTTGATGCCTTAACTTCTAGCATGAAAATGGTGTGCATTATTATTTATAACACTTGGGCTCCTGACCTCATTAAAGCCTTGCACCAAACATGGACCAATGAACTGAGTTCCAGAGGTGAGGTGAGAGTGACTCACCTTGACATCAGGACAACATTTGACCAACTGCAGCATCAAGGAGTCCCAGTAAAATTGAAGTCAATGGGAATCGGGGGGGGGGGAAACTATCCACTGGTTGTAGTCATACTTAGCACAAAAGGAAGATAGTTGTGGTTTTGGAAGCCAATCATTTCAGCCCCAGGACATTGCTACAGGAGATCTTCAGGGTAGTGTCCTAAGCCCAACCATCTTCAGCTGCTTCATCAATGACCTTCCCTCCATCATAAGGTCAGAAGGGGGGTGCGGGTGTTCGCTGATGATTGCACGATGTTCAGCACCATAATCAACTCCTCAGATACTGAAGTAGACCATGTCCATATACAAAAACAGAATTACCTGGAAAAACTCAGCAGGTCTGGCAGCATCGGCGGAGAAGAAAAGAGTTGACGTTTCGAGTCCTCATGACCCTTCAACAGAACTAAGTAAAAATAGGAGAGGGGTGAAATATAAGCTGGTTTAACCCTCTCCTATTTTTACTTAGTTCTGTTGAAGGGTCATGAGGACTCGAAACGTCAACTCTTTTCTTCTCCGCCGATGCTGCCAGACCTGCTGAGTTTTTCCAGGTAATTCTGTTTTTGTTTTGGATTTCCAGCATCCACAGTAGTTTTTTTGTTTTTTTGTCCATATACAGCAAGACCTAGACTGATAAGTGGCAAGTAATGTGCATGCCACACAGGGTGCCAGGCAATGACCATCTCCATCAAAAGACTCTAATCATTTCCTCTTGATATTCAATGACATTACCATTGCTGAATCCCCTACTAAGAACATCCTGGGGGTCATCATTTACCAGAAACTTCACAGGACCAGATGTGTAAATACCGTTTCCACAAGAGCAGGCCAGAAGTTGAGAATTCTGTGGTGAGTAACTTACTTCCTGACTCCCCAAAGCCTCCACCATCTACAAGGCACAAGTCAGGTATCTGATAGAATACTGTCCATTTGCCTGGATGAGTGCAGTTCCAACAACACTCAAGAAGCTTGACACCATTCGGGATAAAGCAGCCCACTTCATTGGCACCCCATCCAGCAGTTTGAAATTCATTGCATCTACCATTGCAGCCATGTGTACCATCTACAAGATGCACTGCAGCAACTCGCCAAAGCTTCTTCAACAGCACCTTCCAAACCCATGGTCTCTACTACCTAGAGGAACAAGGGCAGCAGACGCATGGGAACGTCACTACCTGCAAGTTGAACACCACCCTGACTTGGATATTGTCATTCCTGCATCATCGCTAAGTCAAAATCCTGGATCTCCCACCCTAGCAACACTGTGGGTGTACCTGCACCACATGGACTGCAGTGATTCACAAAGGCAGCTCACTACCACCTTCTCAAGTGCAATTAGGGATGGGCAACAAATGCTGCCCTTGCCAGCAACACACACATCCCATGAACACAATGATTTCTGCAATATTCAGAAAGGGATGACTAGATTATTTACATGTTGCAGCACACTGAGAGGCAACTGCTTCATATGCACCTCCACCATGCCCCAGCTTCAGGGTAACATGAGTGAGCAGGAATTTGTCTGAGAATTGGACTTCAGCCCTTTGGAATGTGAAGCCTGCCATCCATGTTCTCTCAAGCCCATCCCTTGGCCTCTCAAGGGCAGAAGAGAAAACCTTTTTTAAATTGGACCCCAAGCCTTGACTTACCTGGAAATGTCCATGAAGCTCCCATTTGCTCTAAGATAGACTGCAGATTTTCAAGTCTCTCTCAATGTCAGAGCTATCAGAGCTACACTTCTACAGTGTCTCCAGCATGCCAGTTAGAAAGCTTGCAAGATTCCCAAAGGACTAAATTAAGTTTTCTTCCCTACTAACATGTTCCATGCGCAGCTCCAAAAGGTAGAAATCTACAAGGAAGAAATGTTTGTCTCTTTGCCTTTCAATTTGTGATTACTGCTCTGCTACCACCTCTTAGTCCTTATTACTGCTGGGTGTCTCATCTTCTGCTCCCATGGTCTCGCTATCTGATTCCCCAAAGTGAAAGTTTCTATGCTGGAAGGTGAAGAGTCTTTGATGGGCGTTTGTGATGGATCAGCTTTCTCTTCATCTCCGATTCTCACTATATCATCTTGTGAGGCCACAACACAAAAAGGGGACATAGGGAGTCACTAGGTCAGGATTAGTGCAATGCAGAGTTGTTGGAGGGTTGTAGAGATCAGAGGAGGTTACAGAGCTGGGTTACAGAGTTCAAGGTCATGGAGGGATTTCAATACAAGGATGAGAATTTTAGCTTTGAGGTGTTGTTGGACCAGGAGCCAATGTAGATCATTGAGCACAGGGGTGATGGGTGAGCGCTACTTGAAGATGGTTAGAATATGGGTAATAGAGTTTTGGAGGAGTTCTGGTTTATGGAAAGTGAAAGGTGGGTAGCTGACCAGTTTCAGCCTTGGAATAATCTAGGAATAAAAACGAACGAGTGGTTTGCCACAGGGATCAGTGCTGGGGCCTCAACTTTTTACAATTTATATAAATGACTTGGATGAAGGGACCGAAGGAATGGTGGCTAAATTTGCTGATGACACAAAGAGAGGTAGGAAAGTATATTGTGAAGAGGACGTAAGGAGGCTACAAAGTGACATAGATAGGCTAAGTGACTGGGCAAAGATCTGGCAAATGGAGTATAATGTGGGCAAATGTGAAGTTGTTCCATTTTGGCAGGAAGAATAAAAAATAAGCTTATTATCTAAATGGTGAGAGATTGAGGAGCTCTGAGATTCAGAGGGATCTGAGTGTCCTAGTGCATGAATCACAAAAGGTTAGAATGCAGGTACAGCAGGTAATTAGGAAAGCTAATTGGATGTTATCATTTATTGTGAGGGGAATTGCTTACAAAAGTAGGGAGGTTATGCTTCAGTTGTACAGGACATTGTTGACACCACAGCTGGAGTATAATGTACAGTACCAGTCTCCTTACTTAAAGAAAGATGTAAATGCGTTAGAAGCAGTTCAAAGAAGGTTTACTAGACTAATACCAGGAATGGTTGGGTTGTCTTATGAGGAAAGGCTGGACAGCTTAGGCTTGTATCCATTGGAATTTAGAAGAGTAAGAGGCAACTTAATTGAAACCTTTAAGATTCTGAGGGGTATTGACAGGATGGATTTGGAGAGGATGTTTTCTCTTGTGGGAGAATCTATACCTAGGGGTCACTGTTTAAAAATAAGGGGTCGCTCATTTAAGACAGAGATGAGGAGAATTTTTTTCTCTCAAAGGATTGTGAGTCTTTGGAACTCTCTTCCTCAAAAGATAGTGGAAGCAGAGTCTTTGAATATTTTTAAGGCACAGCTAGATAGATTCTTGATTAAGGGGGTGAAAGGTTATCAGGATAGGCAGGAATGTTGGATTGACGTTACATTCAGATCAGCCATGATCTTTTTGAATGGCGAGCAGGCTCGAGGGGCCGAGTGGCCTACTCCTGCTCCTAATTCGTATGTTCCGGCAGTGGATGGGCTGAGGCAGAGAACAGCGATTTATGGAGGCGGAGTAGGCAGTTTTCTGATGCAGAGGATATTGGGTCAGAAGCTCAGCTTAGGGCTACATTGGTTGCAAACAGACTGGGTCATCATGAGACAGTGGCCAGAGAGAGGAATGGAATGGGTAGTGAGAACACATGAATCTGTGGCGGAGGCTGAAACCAATGGCTTTGGTCTTCCTTGGATGACTTCAAAGTAAAGGACAAAAAGATAAGCCATTACAGGAGATTCTCTGGCTACAACTGGATAGGTAAGAGCAAATTATTTAAGGCCTTAATTTTGAGTACTTAAATCTACATAGTACAACCAAAAATGATTAATAGATTGGGACAAACGTTTAAACAAATGCTTCTCATGTTTACTATAAAGTAAGAAGGAAGGTGTATGTAGAGAAATCGCAATTACGCTCATTATAGTCTTTTGTTTGCTGATTACAGCAATTTCATAAACGTATTTCTTGGGAAACAGGCATATTTATTTGAATATAAACAAGAACAATCAAAATCTTGCACCAAATAGTTGTCACATTAGCAAAGAGGAAATTTTCCTTTAGGAGTTTATTGTGAAATAATTTTTGTTAAAAACCACACAAAAATGTAAAGATTTTATTTGGAAGATTGTTCATTCAGTAGAATAAATAAATGGAAATGTACACCTCAATATTTGCTGTAGTAACAGATGTGAATACACAAATATTTACAGCTTGCGTCAGCAAAGTACAACAGTTAATTGCTCACCGTGTGATGGTGAGTTCAGAAACCACTATGTGTAATGTGATCGAAAATAGGGAAAATGAACACTAGGAATAGAAATATTTTTCCCAGCAAACCGGAACCTGATAGTATTCATCGCAGAACAATGATAAATCATGCATACGTTTCATTATCACGTCCATGTAATTATTATTACCCAAAGCTACTTTTAAGATGTCATTGTACTGATCCTTAAATACACTTGAATGATTTCTCATATTGTGCTCAAATCAATGGTGATATGTTTGTATATTTGTGTATTCCCTTTGAAACTGGAGCTGAACATGAACTCACGATTGTCTGTCACCACAAATGTAAATGATCGTGGAGCCTGAATGTTTAGTTCTTGGAATTTTACAAATTTCTCTTTGTTGCTTTCCCAGCGGTAGATCTGGGTGAAGGAGTAGTCGCTCCCCAGAATGGCATACTGCCAGTTGTTTACTCTGAGAGGTTGAAACACCATGGCACCACGGGACGGAAAGGACTGTTTCACCACAAACCTGGAGTTCTCCCATTTCAGCATTTTGGAGTCCCCTATGAATCTGGTCAGGCAAATGTAGAGGTCATCATTGACGACAAAATGTTTCACTGCGTAGACATCCTCCATGTCAGGGATATCTGTGCGCCACACAAACTCCTTCTGGCTTTTACTCCACTGGAAGATGACAGGACGCTGGGAGCTACTTGATAGGATTAAATGAGGTTTGTTAGCTATTTCAAGGTATTCCACATCTGTGTCTCTGAACCAAGAATGCAGACTCTGATGGGAGTAGAATCCATTCCCATTCCATTTGTACACAGTAGTCGACCCAGCCTTGGACGTGTCTGCAATTACAAAGTACCACTCTCCTTCTATTTCAAATGTCTCAATGTCATTGGGTTTTCTGATTTTAAAATTGTCCACATCTTGCATCTTGATGAACTTGTTGGAAAAACCATCCCTTTTGTAGATATGGGAGCCGCCAAACAGCTGAGCCACAATGACAAACAGCTGAGCATCAATTATCAGTGGTTTGCAGAACACAGTAGAGCTGCCTACAGCAGGAGAAGGAATGTTAGTTAATAATGTGCAGAGAAAACAGAACCTAACACTGTTGTCATAGTTAGGGCTGTTACTTTTTGTCAAGTCCAAAGTTGGAATAAGGGTACTGGAGTAGGGTCTCAGGAGAGGGGGGCTTGAGGGTAAACATTTTTATAATTATATTAACAACAACTTTAAAGCAGTAAAATTTCCCAAGGGTGTTAAAACAAAATTTTGTGCCAAGCCACATTAAGAGATATTAGGACAGGTGACCAAAAGCTTAATCAAAGAGGTAGGTTTAACAGCATCTTAAGAGAAGTGGAGAAGCAGAGGTTCAGGGAGGAATTTTTTAAAATTAGGGCATGGCCTCTAATAGTGAAGCAATGAAAATCAGAGTTGGGCAAGAGGCCAAAGCTGGAGATCTCAGATTGCCAGGCCTAAAACTGGACAGGTTGCAACAGCAACTTGTATTGATATACCATCTCTAGCATAATAAAATGTCCCAAGGCGCTTCACAGGAGCGTTGTAATGCAAAATTCGAGCCACATAAGCAGATATTAGGTCAGGTGACCGACAGTTTGGTCAAAAATGTAGGTTTCAAAGAGTGTCTCAAAGGATGAAAGAGGGATAGAGAGGCAGAGATGTTTAGGAAGGCAATTCCAGGAAATAAGCCCCAGGCAGCTGACACCACAGCCACCAGTGGTGGAACGATTAAAATTGGGGATGACAAAGAGCCCGGAATTAGAGGAACACAGGTATCTTAGAAGGCGCATATGGATAGAGGAGATTACACAAATAGGGAGGGGTGAGGCCATGGCAGGATTTGAAAACAAGGATGAGAATTAGAAGTGCTGCTGAACCAGGAGCCAATGTATGTCAAAGACCACAGGGGTAATGGGTGAAAGGGATTTGGTGCGTAGGGAGCTTGTACATGAATCAAGTAGGTAGCATACAAGTATAGCAAGCAATTAAGAAGGCTAATGGTATTTTGACTTTTGTTACAAACGGATCAGAGTATAAAAGCAAAGGAATTTTACTACAATTATACAGGACATTGGCAAGGCCACACCTGGAGTACAGTTTTTGGTCTCCTTATTTATGGAAGGACATACTGGTACTTGCCCTAGAAGGACTGCAACAGAAGTTTACTAGACTTGTTCCTAGCATGAGGGGATTGTCCTGAATGGAGATTGGTAGATTAGACCTATATTCCCTGGAATTTAGAAGAATGAGAAGTGATCTAATTGAAGCTTATACATTTTTAAGGCGCTTGACAAGATAGATGCTGAAAAATGTTTCCATTGACAGTGGAATCTAGAATAGGAATTGCAGTTCCTACATAAGAGGTCGGCCATTTAGGACTAAGCTGAGCAGAAATTTCTTTACTCAAAGGATTGTGAATCTCTGGAATTCTCTACCCTGGAGAGTTATAACTACATTCAAGACAGAGGGCAATAGATTTTTGGTTACATGGGGAATTAAGGGATATGGAGATAGTGCAGGAAGGTGGAGTTCAGGTAGAAGATCAGTCATGATCTTATTGAATGGCAGAGTACTCTTGAAGGGCAAAATGACCTACTCCAGCTCCTATTTCTTATGTTTTGGATGACCACAAGTTTACAGAGAGTAGAAAGTGGGAGGCCAGCCAGGAGTGTATTAGAATAGACAAGTCTAGAAGTAATAAAAGTATGGATGAGGGTTTCAGCAGTAGTTGAGCTGGCAGGGGCGGAGTCAGACAATGGTATGGAGATAAAAATAGGTAGTCTTAGTGATGGCATGAATATGCAGCCTGAAGCTCATCTCTGGATTACACGACACCAAAGTTGCGACTATTGCCAGGAAGAGGGATGGAGTCAGTTGCTCGGGAATGGAGTTTGTCACATGTATCAAAGCCAACAGTTTTAGTCTTCCCAATATTTAATTGGAGAAAATTCCTGCTCATCCAGTACGGAATGTCAGATAAACAGTGTGATAATTTAGCAACAATGGAGGAGTCAAATGAGAAGGGTTGGTGAGGTATAGCTGGCTATTGTCAGCGTACAAGTGAAAATTTATGCTGTGTTTTTAGATGATCTTGCTGAGACATAGCAGGTAGATGAGAAATAAAAGGGAGCTAAGAATTGAGCCGTGGGATACACCAGGAGCAATAGTGCAGGAGCAGGAAGAGAAGCCATTGCAAGTGATGCTTTAGCTGTGATTTGATAAGGATGACAATAGAGAGGAGTTGGAGGAGGATGGTGTGGTCAACCATGTCAAAGGCTGCAGGCAGGTCAAGAAGGATGAGGAGGGATAGTTTATCTTTGTCACATTTACGTAGGATATTTGTGATTGTGATAAGAGCCATTTCAGTACTACAGCAGGGGCAGAAACCTGATCGGATGGATTCAAACATGGAGTTCCTAGAAAGATGGACACAGATTTGAGAGACAACAACACATTCAAGGACTTGAGAGAAAAGGGAAGTTGAAGACGGGGAAGTAGTTTGCATGGACAGAGGGGTAAGGGGTTGGTTTTTTGAGGAAAAGGTCAGTGATGGCAGATTTGAAGGAGAGATGAACAATACTTGAAGACAGAAAACTGTTACCAATATCAGTTAACATGGAAACCAGCAAGTGGTCAGCAGCCTATTGGGAAAAGGGTCGAGGGAGCTTGGACAGATCATTTCAATTTCAACACCGATCACTGTTTCAGGGAACTGACCAAGCATACCAATAATGATGTCATAGTTTCTGAAAACCATCTCCACATGATCCCATTCAAAAAAGCTGCACCTCCCCACGAGAGGCTGAGCGACAACAACGTTGGCATCATTCATGAAAGTGAAGGCTTCAATTGAAAGGGACTGAAACTGTAAAGACTGATCAAGGACAAATTCTGAAAGATTAAAGAGGAAAGGAAATGGGATTAATTAAGGTGTGATTTAGGTCTTTCCATTTTAATCCTGATAAAGAGATTTGCTGCAATCACCTGTAGTTATGCAGTCGAATTCCTTCAGTGAGAGATTGTTAATTTTATCATTCTGATACTCCACTGGACTGGCACAGTCAATCTGATCCACCGTCGCATTTGTGCTGCTTAACCATTCCACCAGCCATTTCAGTTTGCAATCACAATGAAAAGAATTCCCTCTCAGATCTCTGCAAAGAAACATAATTCCAATTGAGAAATGGTTCATTGGTGATTCACAGCTGATGGAAGAACGTCATTATTCCTGTTCTTGAAAACAGGTACTTCACACAGTTTGAAAATGCCAGACTTAACAGCTCTGGGCTGCAGTATCTCTGCATTCGAATATTTTAAACAAACTTAAGCTAATTTTCCAAGCTTTTTGACTACTAAATTTGCAACATGCTTTAAGGATATAAGAAAGTCAAAAAAAACAAACAATTCCAAAGTATCTTCTTCATGTCTTGCTTAGCCTAGTGAACAAACAGGAGCTATTTTCTGCTTTCCAAATCTGTTGTGAGAATATTAAATATAAAGGTGCATCAGCAACAAAGTTTCAGGAATAACTCATTTTCTTTGGCGATGTTTTAACCAGACATCAAAAAAGAAATGTTTCTACTAAAACCCACTTTCACAGCCATATTTCCTTCCTCAGTGACTGTCTCCGTCTCCGACTTACCCCACGTGGATTTCAACTGAAGTTCCATCCCTCATGTTTCGAACCCAGCCAGGATTACAGGTATCTCCGGGACATACAACGCTCCTCGGACTGCTGTTCTCGTCGCATTCTGAGATCCACACTCAGTGCCATGCGCCGCCAGATGAACACACTCGACCTCTCCCTCCAGCAGCACCGACTCACCCTTTTTCGAAGCTGCGCGTGCCCCCAGTTTCATTTTATTCTTCGTCACATCTGACGCCTCAACAAGAAACTTTGTCTCTTTCTTTCAGGTCCAAAGGAACGCAAGCTCCAACAACTCATCGACACCAACACCCATCCAGGACCCTCTACCCCTGCCTGTCCCTCTGACCCCATCCCGTCTTCCAGTCCCAGCCCCGGCCGTGTATTCACTATACCCCCTGACCTTCCCCTCTCCGATGCTGAACTTTCAGTGCTCAGCAAAGAACTTAGTTTCATACCCTTACGTTCTCATCTCAATGAATTTCGGGCTCGGCACGATGCTGAACTCTTCTTCCGCCGCTTTCGTCTCCGTGCTCACTTCTTTGGGCAGGAGTCCTCTCCCTGTTCAACGGATCCTTTTACCCACCTCCAATATTCTCCCTCCACCTGGACCCCTCCCTCTGGATTCTTACCTTCTCTTGATCTTTTCATTGAGAACTGTCGGCGTGACATTAGCCATCTCAATTTCTCTGCTCCTCTCACCCATTCTAACCTGTCTCTCTCTGAACTTACTGCACTCCGTTCTCTCAGGTCCAACCCTGACATTGTCATCAAACCCGCTGACAAGGATGGTGCTGTTTTTGTCTGGTGCACTGACCTCTACCTCGCAGAGGCTGAACGTCAACTCGCAGACACTTCCTCCTCCCTCCCCCTGGACCATGACCCCACCACTGAACATCAAGCCATTATTTCCAGGACTGTTACTGACCCCATCTCCTCTGGAGATCTTCCTTCCACAGCTTCCAACCTGACAGTCTCCCAACCTCGGACGGCTCGCTTCTACCTCCTACCCAAAATCCACAAACAGGACTGTCCCGGCAGACCAATCGTGTCAGCCTGTTCCTGCCCTATGGAACTCATTTCTTGCTATTTTGACTCCATTCTCTCTCCCCTTGTCCAGTCCCTTCCCACCTACATCCATGATTCCTCTGACACCCTACATCATATCAACAATTTCCAGTTCCCTGGCCCCAACCGCCTCCTCTTCACCATGGACGTCCAATCCCTCTACACCTCCATCCCCCCACCAGGATGATCTGATGGCTCTCCGCTTCTTCCTCGAACAGAGGCCCGAACAATCCCCATCCACCACTACTCTTCTCCGTCTGGTTGAACTTGTTCTCACACTGAACAATTTCTCCTTAAACTCCTCTCACTTCCTCCAAATAAAAGGTGTGGCTATGGATACCCACATGGGCCCTTTATGGGGTATGTGGAACATTCCTTGTTCCAGTCCTACTCCGGCCCCCTCACACAACTCTTTCTCCGGTACATCGATGATTACTTCGGTACTGCTTCATGCTCTCGTCTGGACCTGGAAAAATTTATTAATTTTGCTTCCAATTTCTACCCCTCCATCATTTTCACATGGCCTATCTCTGACACTTCCCTTCCCTTCCTTGACCTCTCTGTCTCAATTTCTGGTGATAGACAGTCCACCAATATCCATTACAAGCCTACCGACTCCCACAGCCACCTCGACTACAGCTCCTCACGCCCCGCTTCCTGTAAGGAGTCCATCCCATTCTCTCAGTTCCTTCGCCTCCGTCGCATCTGCTCTGATGATGCCACTTTCAAAAACAGTTCTTCTGACATGTCTTCCTTCTTCCTTAATCGAGGTTTTCCACCCACAGTGGTTGACAGGGCCCTCAACCATCACCCGCGCATCCGCCCTCACACCTTCCTCTCACTCCCAGAAACATGATAGGGTCCCCCTTGTCCTCACTTATCACCCCACCAGCCTCCGCATTCAAAGGTCCTCCGCCATTTCCGCCAACTCCAGCATGATGCCACCACCAAACACATCTTCCCTTCACCACCCCGGCGGCATTCCGCAGGGATCGTTCCCTCCGGGACACCCTGGTCCACTCCACCATCACCCCCTACACCTCAACCCCCTCCCACGGCACCTTCCCATGCAACGGCAGAAGGTGCAACACCTGCCCCTTTACTTCCCCTCTCCTCATCGTCCAAGGGCCCAAACACTCCTTTCAAGTGAAGCAGCATTTCACTTGCACTTCCTTCAATTTAGTCTACTGCATTCGTTGCTCCCAATGCGGTTTCCTCTACATTGGAGAGACCAAACGCAGACTGGGTGACCGCTTTGCAGAACACCTTCGGTCTGTCCGCAAGCATTACCTAGACCTCCTTGTCGCTTGCCATTTCAACACTCCACCCTGCTCTCATGCCCACATGTCTGTCCTTGGCCTGCTGCATTGTTCCAGTGAAGCTCAACGCAAACTGGAGGAACAGCACCTCATCTTCCAACTAGGCAATTTACAGCCTTCCGGACTGAATATTGAGTTCAACAATTATAGATCATGAACTCGCTCCTCCATCCCCACCCTCTTTCCGATCCCCCCCTTTTTTTCCAATAATTTATATAGATTTTTCTTTTCCCACCTATTTCCATTATTTTTAAATGTATTTCCATCCATTGCAGGAGGGGGTTGTGCAAAGCATTCCCAATGCAGAAGTAAGTAGTTCTCAATATGATCAGAAGAATTATATGGGTAAGCTGCACATAGGTGATGAAAAAGGCTTACTGGACAGATATTAATTGACTAAAGTGTAACACTAAAATAATATGCAATTATCTATATTGTTACACATGCAGTCAAAGGAGATGTTAAGATCAGCAGTGAAAGGCAAGAAATGCCCAAGTGACTCTGACTTAACTTTGTCAATTCTCTTCCAAATCTTCCAAGAAGGCTTCTGGTGAGGTTAAGCCCCAATCAACGTAATGTGCAAGGAGCTCCATCAATTTATTATTTAAATTCAAAATCATTCACTCCACAAGTCATCAATTCACTGGGTGTTAACTTGTAGTCTTAAAAAAACAGTGCCTGTGTTCAAGTCCAGAAGCTTAAAACTGCAGCTGTGCACTCCTGCTGGGTATGACCGAGTGGGAAAATAGGAGTCAATAATAATCAGCCAGCAGGTTCTGTGCTAAGTGCACCAGGTAACCTGCTGACTCAACTTGAAAGAGTGCAGTGAGATCCAAAATAAGCAGCCAGCCATCGACTGATCTCTGTTCTATAGTCCGAGGAAACCCGGAAATCGAGGTATTGTACAATAATGTACTAAAACTGGTGCATGCTGTTCATGCTTCAAGCCTCCCCAACTTCTCTCTAAGAACCCTCTGTCTAAAAATCCAGGCTGCCTCCCCGTGAGCAGTTGACCACACGGTACCTACCAATTAAGTGCAAGCATGGAGCAAAGCAAAGTCTCTGCAATACCATTGCATTATCCAAACCAATAAATAGTTTACCTGCACATTCAGCACATTCAGGGTCAGCTGAAAGAAATCCAAGATGTGCCAAGGTGAACTAACATGACTGCAGCTCTGCCAATCCCAGAATATCTCCTAGTCTCTAGGAATTCCTGCCCTTTGAAGGCCAAGACAACCCCCAACAAAACAAATAAACTCAGGGCAGAATCTAAGCAGAACTTTTTACTACCTTGACCCTAGATTACCAAACTCAGCAGTATCTCTCAGAACGCCACTAACATATGACACACACCGCTCTGCAAATTCCGCACGGTCAACACTCAGACGGAACACTGACAAGGAAGAGTGAGAAGATTATTTCACTGAAGATGACAAAAATATTTTGGAACTAAGAGCCCAAGAGTCCTAACCCCTGACCAGAGACCAGAACTTAATGGCAAAGATAGATGACTTTGACAATTGAGGACATCAGAATACTGTTTGCAATTGAAATGGTATGGCAGTATAATGGTTATGTTTATGGTTATGAGCTCTGAAGAAGTCATACGGACTCGAAATGTTAACTCTGTCTTTCTCTCCACAGATGCTGTCAGACCTGCTGAGTTTTCCAGCATTTTTTGTTTTTGTTTCAGATTTCCAGCATCCGCAGTATTTTGCCTTTATCTTAGTGTTTAATTCGCTGCCACTTCTCTTCCAGGAATGCCTACCTTGAAGAAGTACTGCTGTTCTCTCCGACAGGATTTCCACTTGTCTCTTTTGCCCTATTCACCTTCATTGCTTTCCATTTCTCTCCTGGTGTTTGACAAGGTGTTTATTAAAACCCGCTTTCACAGCCATATTTCCTTCCTCAGTGACTGTCTCCGTCTCCGACTTACCCCACGTAGATTCCAACTGAAGTTCCATCCCTCGTGTTTCGAATCCACCCAGGATTACAGGTATCTCCGGGATATACAACGCTCCTCAGACTGCTGTTCTCGCCGCATCCTGAGATCCACACTCAGTGTCATGCGCCGCCATATGAACACACTCGACCTCTCCCTCCAGCAGCACCGACTCACCCTATCTCAAAGCTGTCCTTTCTCCCAGTTTCATTTTATTCTTCATCTCATCCGACACCTTAACAAGAAACTTTGTCTCTTTCTTTCAGGTGCTAAGCTCCAACATCTCATTGATACCAATACGCATCCAGGACCCTCCACCCCTTCACGTCCCTCTGACCCCATCCCATCTTCTAATCCCAGCCCGTCCTGTGTATTCACCATACCCCCTGAGCTTTCCCTCTCTGATGCTGAACATTCAGTACTCAGCAAAGGACTCAGTTTCATACCCTTACGCCCAGCTCTGAAGAAGAGTCATACAGACTCGAAACGTTAACTCTGGCTTTCTCTCCACAGATGCTGTCAGACCTGCTGAGTTTTTCCAGCATTTTTTGTTTTTGTTTCAGATTTCCAGCATCCGCAGTATTTTGCCTTTATTATAATGGTTATGTTACTAGATTAGTAACCAAGAGGCCTGGATTGACGCTCTGGAGATATGAGTTAAAATCCCACCATAGTGGATGTGGAAGTTGAATTCAACTAATTAAATCCGGAATAAAAAGCTAGTATCAGTAATGATGATAGTAAATCCCATCTGGAAACCTACCATCCTTCTCCTGTCTGGCCTATATGTAAGTCCAGACCCACAGCAACATGATTGGTTCTTATTTGCCATCTGAAATCGCCTAACAAGCTAGCTACTCTATTGTCTGGAGGACAATTGGGATGGGCAATAATTACTGGCTTTGCCCAAAATACCCATATCCTGTGATTGAATAAAATAAGGTAAATGTCTCTTCTTTATCCAGAAGATCCTCTGATTGACAGCAAAATGGAACAAACTCCACACAGAGCACATAGCTGACAGAGAGTGACAAACTGTCCACTCCATCCTTATCCAGGAACAAATTTCAGGTGAGCTGTAGCATACAGGAATACTGTGCTAAACAAGGACTAGCTATTATGAACATAGAGAGAAGTCTAGGAAGCTTCCCTTGTATATACTGCAATCAGGAACAGAACCAGAGACATCACTTCACAAAGCAACTGGTGAGATGATCAGCATTCAATATAAATCAGTAAGGAGGTTACTATCTCAGAGATTCAAGCTGCTCAACAGGAAATTACAGGCATCTAGCTGCCTACTCAAGCCTGCAAATGCCTGAGAAGAGGTCGCACAAGGTAGATTCTCCAATCCCAGCCAATAATATCCAAAAATTGGTCAAAACCTGCAATCTAGCAAAGTCCCAACGTCAGATGGATATCCTGGAGAATCTTAAAATCTATTCCCCCTGTTGATGAGGCTCTTCCGCCACACAATGGATTTAAGCAGTCTAGCAGATGTGGAATCAGAAGTAGCACATATTCCAATCCATATAGTCAGGAAGGCAGTCAAGGATACACCTACCACTGTAAGATGGAAGGCAGTTGACAGTATTGGACAGTCCAGCTACAAGAGGTGATTGCCTGAAACAAAGACCTCATCCAAAACATGTGGAATGGAGGCAAGCAGCACCTGACCAACCCTACTGTACCCTTTCCTGTCTCAGATGCTCAGAAAAGATTAGTTGACTTTAATGGAAAGTAAAATCAGATTGGGCATAAAACAAGCAGTTGATCAATTCTGTCAGGTCCAGCCAGATGGGTAGATTAAAACTACTCCCATGGACAAAAAAATCTTGTAGGGCATCTGCTAAGAAGATGAAAATGATGTACAGATTGCACTTGGAGCTAGGAAGATATTGACCTTGAATCCCTATTGTGTAATCAGTGCCTGCATGATTTCGTCCAATCTCCTACCATAACCACAGAAGGAGATTGGCACAGAACACAGCAAAATGGCATAAATAGCCATTTATCTAAATTTCTGTGTGGTTTCTGCTGATCTTGCACTGAACATACACTGGTAGATCAGGAAAATGTCATGACCATTCCACCACCTAATGAGCCTTTGGGCTTGAGTGCATTTTTTTAATTCATTCACAGGATGTGGGCTTTGCTGGCTGGGCCAGTATTTATTGCCTATCCCTAGTTGCCCTTGAGAAGGCTGTGGTGGGCTGCCTTCTTGAATCACTGCAGTCCATGTGGTGTAGATACACCTGAGTGCTGTTTGGAAAGGAGTTCCAGGATTTTGACCCAGCAGCAGTGAAGGAACAGCAATATATTTCCAAGTCAGGATGGTGAGTGACTTGGAGGGGAACTTCCGGGTGGTGGTGTTCCCATCTGCTGCCCTTGTCCTTCTAGATGGTAGTGGGTTCGGAAGGTGCTGTCTAAGGAGCCTTGGTGAATTCTTGCAACGCATCTTCGAAATGGTACACACTGCTGCCGCTTTGCGTCGGTGGTGGAGGGAGTGAATGTTTGTGGATGTAGTGCCAATCAAGCGGGTTACTTTGCCCTGGACAGTGTCAAGCTTTTGAGTGTTGTGGGAGCTGCACTCATCCAGGCAAGTGGGGAGTATTCCATCACACTCCTGGCTTGTGCCTTGTAGATGGTGGATAGGTTTTGGGGAGTCAGGAGGTGAGTAACTTATCACAGGATTCCTAGCCTCTGAATTGCTCTTGTAGCCACAGTATTTATCTGGCTAGTCCAGTTCAGCTTCTGGTCAATGTTAACCCCCAGGATGTTGATAGTGGGGGATTTAGTGTTGTAATGCCATTAAACATCAAGGGGCGATGGTTAGATTCTCTCTTGTTGGAGATTGTCATTGCCTGGCACTTGTGTGGTGTGAATGTTACTTGCCACTTGTCAGCCCAAGCCTGGATATTGTCCAAGTCTTGCTGCATTTGGACATGGACTGCTTCAGTATCTGAAGAGTCACGAATGGTGCTGAACATTGTGCAAACATCAGCAAACATCCCGACTTCTGACCTTATGCTGGAAGGAAAGTCATTGATGAAACAGCTGAAGATGGTTGGACTGAGGACACTACCCTGAGGAACTTCTGCAGTGATGTCCTGGAGCTGAGATGACTGACCTCCAACAATCACAACCATCTTCCATTGTGCTAGGTATGACTCCAACCAGTGGAGAGTTTTCCCCTGATTCCCATTGACTCCAGTTTTGCTAGGGCTCCTTGATTCCACACTTGGTTAAATGCGGCCTTGAAGTCAAGGGCAGTCACTCTCACCTCACCTTGGGAGTTAAGCTCTTTTGTCCATGTTTGAACCAAGGCTGTAATGAGGTCAGGAGCTGAGTGGCCCTGGCAGAACCCAACCTGGGCGTCAGTGAGCAGGTTATAGCTAAGCAAATGCCATTTGATAGCACTAGTGATGACACCTTCCATTACTTTACTGATGATCGAAAGTAGACTGATGGGGTGGTAATTGGCTGGGTTGGATTTGTCCTGCTTTTGGTGTACAGGACATACCTAGGCAATTTTCCACATTGCTGGGTAGATGCCAGTGTTGAAACTGCACTGGAACAGCTTGGCTAGGGGCGTGGCAAGTTCTGGAGCAAGTTCTTGATATTACATGGAATGAATTGAATTGGCTAAAGACTGGCATCTGTGGTGCTGGGGCCTCTGGAGGAGGCCGAGATGGATCATCCACTTGGCACTTCTGGCTGAAGATTGTAGCAAACACTTCAGCCTTGTCTTTTGCACTGATGTGCTGAGCCCCCCCATCATGGAGTGTGGGGGTATTTGTGGAGTCTCCTCTTCCGGTGAGTTGTTTAATTGTCCACGAGCATTCACGACGGGATGTGGCAGGACTGCAGAGTTTGGATCTGATCCATTGGTTGTGGGATCACTTAGCTCTGTCTATCACTTGCTGCTTATGCTGTTTGGCACGCAACTAGTCCTGTGTTATAGCTTCATCAGGTTGACACCTCATTTTTAGGTATGCCTGGTGCTGCTCCTGGCATGCCCTCCTGCACTCTTCATTGAACCAGGGTTGATCTCATGGCTTGCTGGTTGTGGTAGAGTGGGGGATATGCCAGGCCATGAGGTTACAGATTGCGTTCAAGTACAATTCTGCTGCTGTTGATGGCCCACAGCGCCTCATGGATTCTCAGTCTTGAGTTGCTAGATCTGTTCGAAATCTATCCCATTTAGCACGGTGATAGTGTCACACAACACAGTGGAGGGTATCCTCAATGTGAAGGCAGGACTTCATCTCCACAACAACTGTGCGATGATCACTCCAACCGATACTGTCATGGCCAGATGCATCTGCAACAGGCAGGTTGGTGAAGATGAGGTCAAGTATGTTTTTCTCTCTTGTTGGTTCCCTCGCCACCTGCCACAAACCCAGTCTAGCAGCTATGTCCTTTAGGACTCGGCCAGCTCAGTCAGTAGTGGTGCTACCGAGCCGCTCTTGGTGATGGACATTGAAGTGCCCCACTCGGTCAAATGCGGCCTTGATGTCAAGGGCAGTCACTCTCACCTCATCTTGGGAGTTCAGCTCTTTTGTCCATGTTTAAACCAAGGCTGTAATGAGGTCAGGAGCTGAGCGGCCCTGGCGCAATCCAAACTGGGCGTCAGTGAGCAGGTTATTCCTAAGCAAGTGCCACTTGATAGCACTGTTGATGAGCTCTTCCATTACTTTACTGATGATTGAGACTAGACTGATGGGACGGTAATTGGCCGGGTTGGATTTGTCCTGCTTTTCGTGTACACCCAGAGTACATTCTGCGCCCTTTTCACCCTCAGTGCTTCCTCCAAGTGATGTTTAGCATGGAGGAGCACTGATTCATCGGCTGAGGGAGAGCGGTGCATGGTAATCAGCAGGAGGTTTCCTTGCCCATGTTTGACCTGATGTCATGAGACTTCATGGGATCCAGAGTCGATGACTCCCAGGGCAACTCCCTCCCAACTGTAAATCACTGTGCCGCTACCTCTATCAGTGGGACAGGACATACCCAGGGATGGTGATGGTGATGTCTGGGACATTGTCTGTAAGGTATGATTCCGCGTGGATGATCATGTCAGGCTGTTGCTTGACTAGTCTGTGAGACAACTCTCCCAATTTTGGCACTAGTCCCCACATGTTAGTAAGGAGGACTTTGCAGGTGAATAGGGCTGAGTTTGCCGGTGCCTGGGTCAATGCCGGGTGGTCCGTCCGGTTTCATTCCTTTTTTGAGACTTTGCAGTGGTTTGATACAACTGAATGGCTGAGTGGGCCATTTCAGAGGGCATGTAAGAGTCAACCACTTTGCTGTGGGTCTGGAGTCACATGTAGGCCAGACCAGGTAAGGACGGTAGATTCCCTTCCCTAAAGGACATTAGTGAACCAGATGGGTTTTTACGACAATCGCCAATGGTTTCATGGTCATCATTAATTTTTTTTAAATTAAATTCAAATTCTACCATCTGCCATGGAGGAATTCGAACCTGGATTCTCAGAATATTACTCTGGGGGCAGAATTTTGCCCTTGGCAGGGGCGCTCGGTGGGGTACGGCTGGGAAACCGGCCGCCACCCATGATCAGCACCGCACCGCGATTTTACACGGGTGGGCCAATTAAGGCCAGCCCAGCGTGGAACGTGAGCAGCAGCGCTCAGCGATGCCTGTGCGAGCAGGGAGAGGAGGGCGAGCAGGCCCAAAGCAAACTTCACACATGTGGGGGAAAGAGCGCTTCAATCTCCCTGAGGCACGGCGCTGTCTCAGGGAGATGAAGCGCTGTTTAAAAAACATAATGAAGAGAATAAAAATGTCATAAAACATGTCCCCTCATGTGACTCTGTCATGAGCAGGGACATGTTTCTCATTCAAGTGTGAAATTTTTATTTTATTTTTATTTGCTCCAGGAAACCTCATCCTGCCCATGGATGAGGTTTCCTAAAAAGTGCAAAGTCCGCTTGGCGTTTTCGTCTGCCCACCCACTGTAAGGTTGGACAGGCAGCATAAATTTGAAATGAATTACCTTTTTAATGGCCTTAGTAGTCCTTTTAATTGTCGGCGGGCGCGTTGCTGACTCCGGCGCATGCCTGCCGAACAAAATATCACAGGTCTATGCGATGAGGTCGGGACACTCGCCCAACGTCATCGCACATCATTATATGCTCAGCTGGGTCGGGCACTCGCCCGCTCGCCGAGCTCAATATTCTGCCCCGGGTCTCTGGATTACTAGTCCTGCAACAAAACCACTGCACCATCGCCTCCCCTGTATGGCCACTTTATTTACTGTATGGTTTTTATTTGCACACCACATTCTATATTCAGACCTTTTATTTTTCAGAATCAGACTTGTCTAAAACATGTTGTGGTCGAATTCCACAGGTGTTCACTTGATCTTTCACTACAACTTTGATGCAAAATTGTCAGAGTCCCAGTAAAATAGTATAAATGATCGTGCAGTAATCTTTTGACACCCTGTTTACGCTCCCAAAATACTGCACTCCTCTTAATTGCTTAAAAACTTGCAAACTCATGGATTCAGGAGGCATTCTACAAATGATATGAGAGAGGACAGTGAAAATTGATCTTTGACAGTGATGCAAAACAGGCAACAGTGAATTGGCAGCCAATTTTACACAGTAGAACAGAAAATCAGATAGGGTGTAACATGGACAGCCAATCTAGAAAGTCCATTTTGTGCTACCCACCGCACCCCCACCCCACTCCCTCATTGTTTTGGAATTTATGATGTGTCAGAGAGCCTTTTAAAGTATTATGGTATGTTAAACAAAAACAGAAACAGAAATACCTGGAAAAACTCAGCAGGTCTGGCAGCATCTGCGGAGAAGAGCACAGTTGACGTTTCGAGTCCTCATAACCCTTCAACAGAACTAAGTAAAAATAGGAAAGGGGTGAAATATAAGCTGGTTTAAGGTCGGGGGGGGGTGGGGTGATGAGGACTCGAAACGTCAACTGTGCTCTTCTCCGCCGATGCTGCCCGACCTGCTGAGTTTTTCCAGGTATTACTGTTTCTGTTTTTGTTTTGGATTTCCAGCATCCGCAGTTCTTTGCTTTTATCTATTATAGTATGTTATTTTGCATAAATGCTTACAATGCCATTAGATCAGCAACGTAAACAATCAGAATTACAGATCATTCTTACACATTAGTCAAGGCATCCAGCCCTTTGAATACATCCTTTGGAAGTGTCTTCAGGTTGTTATTTGCCAAGCTTCTGTCAAAACAAAAATGGAGAAATTAAGTTAATGTCAGTTATTTTAACATCATATTTGGTTTTAACTTGTGGTGCATTGTTTGACAAGTTCAAGACTGGCCTGCAGTGAGACCAACTAGGATCCCAGTTTTATAAACATAACAAAGGAGCCAACTTCAAAGGAGCCTCTTATAAAATCTGATCCTGCTTCAAATGAACTTGTATTGACAAAAGTTTAATCCATGGTCACTTTGGTTTTAACCCTACTGCCCTACTTATCTGTTAGATACATCATTGTATCGATATAAATTTAATGAGTGCAAATCAGAGAGACTTGTTTCAAAATGCAGGTAACATATTAAATTTATTCTACTTATTTATAAATATTACTTCTGACACACTTTTAACTTTAATATATTGTCCGTCCAAATTTTTTTTACAAAGTTCATGTTTTAACTATGAGAATATTTCTTCAGGGTCCTATGAATCTTCTGCCCAGTGTTATATCATGTAGTTTAGTGGCTTGGTACTTCTAATGCATTTATAAGATGGTGGGAGAGATGATAAGTGGGAAACTGGGAGTACTTAAACTGGCATGGATGCTCCGTGTTATCAGGATCTGTTAAGCAATCAATCCAGCTTTCAAATGCTGCTTCCAAGTTGAGGTACCATGTTTCTCAGATAGCATTCTAATTTATCAGAAACTTGAGCACGTAATCCTGGCTGACATTTCAGAGCAGTACTGAGGGAGTGCTGCACTGCTGGACATGCTATTTTTCGGATGAGACATTAAACCTGGTCTGCCTTCCGAGGAGTGCGTAGAAAGATTCCATGGAACTATACAAAAAGTGAAGGTGGTGGGGTAGTGGTAATGCCAGTGGACATTCATGCTCTGGGGACATGGGTCTGAATCACACCACAGCAGCTGGTGGAATTGAACTTCAGTTAATAAATCTGGACTTAAATAGCTAGTCTCAGCAATACTGACCATGAAATCATTGTCAATTGCTGTAAAAGTCCACCTGGTTCACTAATGCCCTTTAGGGAAGGCCCACAACAATGTGGTTGATTCTTGACTCCCTCTAAAATGGTATAGCTAGCCACTCGGTTGTATCAAACCACTACAAAGTCTACAAAACGAAATAAAACTGGAATGACCACCTGGCACTGACCTAGGCACCGGAAATGACAAGTGCAAACTCAGCCCTGTCGACCCTGCAAAGTCCTCCTTACTAACTTCTGGGGGTTTGTGCCAAAATTGGGAGAGCTGTCTCACAGACTAGTCAAGCAACAGCCTGACATAGTCATCCTCACTGAATCATACCTTATAGATAATGTCCCAGACACCACCATCACCATCCCTAGACATGTCCTGTCCCACCTACAGGATAGACTGACCAGAGGTAGTGGCACAGTGGTATACAATTGGGAGGGAGTTGCCCTGAGCATTCTCAACATTGACACTGGACCCCACGCAGTTTAATGGAATCGGGTCAAACATGGGCAAGGAAACATCCTGCTGGTTACCACCTACCATACCCCCTCAGCTGATGAATCAGTGCTCCTCCATGTTGAACATCACTTGGAGGAAGCACTGTGGGTGGCAAGGGCATAGAATGTACTCTGGGTGGGGGACTTCAAATGTCCATCACCAAGAGTGGCTGAGACCTAAAGGACATAGCTGCCAGGCTAGGTCTGCGGCAGGTGGTGAGGGAACCAATAAGAGGGAAATACCTGTTTGACCTTGTGCTCACCAATCTACCAGCCACAGATGCATCTGTCTGTAACAGTATTGGTAGGAGTGACCACCACACAGTCCTTATGGAGACCAAGCACCACCTTCATATTGAGGATACTCTCCATCATGTTGTGTGCCACTACCACTGTGCTAAATAGGATAGATTTTGAACAGATCTAGCATCTCAAGACTGGGCATCCATGAGGTGCTGTGGGCCATCAGCAGCAGCAGAATTGTACTCAAACACAATCTGTAGCCTCATGGCCCGGCATATCCTCCACTCTACCATTAACATCAAGCCTGGGGATCAACCCTGGTTCAATGAAGGCTGCAGGAGGGCATGCCAGGAGCAGCACCAGGCATACCTAAAAATGAGGTGTCAACCTGGTGAAGCTACAGCATCAGGACTACTTGCATGCCAAATAGTGAAAGCAGCATGCGATAGACAGAGCTAAGAAATCCCACAATCAACCAATCACATCTAAGTTCTACAGTCCTGCCACATTCAGTCATGAATGGTGGTGGACAATTTAACAACTCACTAAAGGAGTAATCTCCACAATTATCCCCATCCTCAATGCTGGGGGAGCCCAGCACATCAGTGCAAAAGACAAGGATGAAGCATTTGCAACAATCTTCAGCCAGAAGTGCCAAGTGGATGATCCATCTCAGCCTCCTCCAGAGGCCCACGGCATCACAGATACCAGTCTTCAGCCAATTCAATTCACTCCATGTGATATCAAGAAATGGCTGAAGGCACTGGAATCTGCAAAGGCTAAGGGCTCTGACAAAATTCCAAAAATGATACTGAACACTTGTGCTCAAAGTCCATCTACAATATTGGCATCTACCCAGCAATGTGGAAAACTGCCCAGGTATGTCCTGTCCTCAAAAAACGGACAAATCCAACCCAGCCAATTATCACCATCAGTCTACTCTCGATCATTAGCAAAGTGATGGAAGAGGTCATTGACAGTGCTATCAAGCAGTACTTATTCAGATACAACCTGCTTACTGACACTCAGTTTGGGATCCACCAGGGCCATTCAGCTCTTGACCTCATTTCAGCCTTGGTCCAAATATGGACTCAAGGGGTGAGGTGAGAGTGACTTCCCTTGACATTAAGGCCACATTGAACCAAGTATGGCATCAAGGAGCCCTAGCAAAACCAGAGTCAATGGGAAAACTTTCCACTGGTTGGAGTCATACCTAGCACAAAGGAAGATGGTTGTGGTTTTTGGAGGTCAATCATCTCAGTCCCAGGACATCACTGCAGGAATCCCTCAGGGTAATGTACTTGGCCCAACCATCTTCAGCTGCTTCATCAATGGCCTTCCATTCATCATAAGGTCAGAAGTGGGGATGTTCACTGATGATTGCACAATGTTCAGCACCATTCGCGACTCCTCAGATACTGAAGCACTCCGTGCCCATATGCAGCAAGAGTTGGACAACATTCAAGCTTGAGCTGACAAGTGGCAAGTAACATTCATGTCACACAAGTGCCAACCTCGCCAACAAGAAAGAATCCAACCATGCCCTTTTTACATTCGTTGACATTACTGCTGAATCCCCCACTGTCAATACCCTGGGGGTTACCATTGACCAGAAACTGAACTGAAACAGCCATATAAATACTGTGGCTACAAGAACAGGTCAGAAGCTGGGAATTCTGCAGCGTGTAACTCACATCCTGTGTCCCCAAAACCTGTCCACCATCTACAAGGCACAAGTCAAGAGTATGATAAAATATTCTCCACTTGCCTGGATAAGTGCAGCTCCATCAACACTCAAGAAGCTTGACACCATCCTGGACAAAGCAGCCCGCTTGTTTGGCACCGCATTCACTCCCTCCAACATCCACTCCCTCCATACCAGTGCACAATGGCAGCAATGTGTACCATCAACAAGATGTACTGCAACAACTCACCAAGGTTCCTTCGACAGCAGCTCCCAAACCCGTGACCTCTTCCACCTAGAAGGACAAGGGCAGCTGATGTTTGGGAACACCACCACCTGGAAGTTCCCCTCCAAGCCACAAACCATCTTGACTTGGAAATATATCGCCATTCCTTCAGTGTCATTGGGTCAAAGTCCTGGAACTCTCCCCCAAACAGCATTGTGGGTTTACCTACACCACATGGACTGCAGTGGTTTAAGGAGGCGGCTCACTACAACCTTCTCAAGGACAATTAGAGAAAGGAAATAAAAATTCTGGCCTGGCCAACAATGCCCACATCCAGAGCTGAAGAAGGATCATACGGACTCGAAATGTTAACTCCGTTTTCTCTCCACAGATCCTGCTGAGTTTTTCCAGCATTTTCTGTTTTTGATACACAATTCTTTACTTGCCTGAGTCTTCTCTTCCTCCAATAAATCAAAAAAAGAAACAATCTTGACATCATCCTATTTTAACTATTAAATTCATCTCTTTCTGTCCAATTCTTTTCAACCTTGGCAGTGCCTTGCACTTTGTACTTTGGTCTTACATCAGGATTGCCCAATTAAAAAAAGATACCTCTCAATAAGGCAGTGATCCAATTACAATCCACAGATGATAATTATTATCTATTCACACATAGTCCTTGAAACTCTTTCGAGTTATCAACAGTCACAGATTGCAACTCTTTCGAGTACAATCACAGTTCTTGGTTTCCGGGAAGTTTGCAGTGCTATTTAAAGCTCCTGATTGGATTAGTGCTTTAGACTTGCTAAGAGTATCTATTACATAATGTAATACCAGCCAACATACTGGTAAGAGGGCAAAAGCTACATGGCTTGTGACTGCCCCAGAGAGGGTTCTTGAAATCTCAATTGCATCAAATTGCTGATTTATTTCCTTTGACTGAGACAGAACTCTGCTATATCCCTTGAGAAGCCTCTAAGATTGGTGTCGTAAAATAACCTCGGCCCTGATTCTTGCTATTATGCATTTTCCTTTTCAACCTTGTAGATAAATCCAATATAGATAGGACAGGAAGCCCCAGAGGCAAAGCACTGCCCTTCTGTATTGGGATCTACAGTTCCAATTTAACAAATTTCACGGGAAACCAAAATGACGAATCAGTATAAGATAGATAAATGCCTGGTAGGGAAACGTTTCTCAAGAAAACAACCACGCCACAAAATTGTCTTTTTTAGAAATGCAAATTAATATTTTAAAATGGCACACACCTGCAGAGAATATTTTCTGTGCAGCTCAGCTCCCTACCCCAAATCCCATTATATGATGCTTATTTTTTTTCTATTTCCAATAGTCAGCTTTATAAGCTCCTGAATAAGACCACCAAATTGTGGGTAGTCTTGAATCATGCGCCAACTTACATCCACTTGGAGCTGTATTTGAAGCTGTCAAAGCTAATTTTAGGACTTTTACAGTCAAATTAAATAGTGGCCCTGAAACACAGCATGTTTATCACAGTAATTCCAGTAGGACGCTGACAGAAATCCAAGAGAAATAGCTTAAATGGCATTCATGGTCATTTTGCACGTGGTTTCCACTGATATCTCAACCAAGTTATGGCAGGATGCCAGTGGTAATTCTGCAGAATTCCGGACTGACCCAGGGCCGGAGTTTCATTCTATTAGCCTGGGCTGTATTCCAAACCAAGGAGAGTTGAACCAGACAAACAGGATTACCCAGTACAAAAACAGGCCATTCAGCCCAAACAGTCCATGCCGCATTTATGCTCAACCTGCACCTCCACCCATCTTTCTTCACCTAAATTTATCACCGTAACTCTCAATTCTCTTCTCCCTCAAATATTTGTCTAGCTTCCCCTTAAATGCATCTATACTGTTTGCTTTAACCACTCCGATAGCAAGTTCCACATTTCACCATTCTTTGGGTAAGAAGCCTCTTCTGAATTCCCTGTTGGATTTTTTCATGACTATCTTATAATTAATGCTCTATAATCTAGTTATGCTCTTTCCCACAAAAGAAAACATTTTCTCTGCGTCTGCTCTGTCAAAACCTTTAATAATTTTAAAGACCTAAAGGTTACCCCTCATTCTTCTTTTTTCAAGAGAATAGAGACCCAGCCCAGTAAATCTTTTCCTGATGTGTATACCCATGCATTTCTGATGTTCTTCTTCTTCTCCAGGCAGCATCCTAGATTATTTGAGTGTGGCTGAACCACAGCTTATGCCGTGATTTTACTACAGAGCAGTGCAAAGAGGCAAGCCCCACGTCTACCTCAATTGGAACGGGAATCATACCCATGCTATTGGCATTATTCTGAACCCCATTTAGCCCTCTGGCCTAATGAGCTAACCGGCCCCCTTTCTGTTATTATTCCTTGTAAATCTTCTCTGCACCCTCTCCAGTGCCTCTATATCCTTTTTATAATATGGCAATCAGAACAGCACACACCACTCTAAGCATGGCTACAACCAAGGATCGTTACAGGTACATAACTTCCCTATTATCAATTCTGTCCCTCTAGGAAATAAAGCCTAGTTTTTATGGTCTTGCTAATCTGTATCATAACGTTTAGTTATTGATGTATTTGTACTCCGCCATCCAACCTAGACTTGCATCTTCCAAGTAATCAGTCACCTCCCTATTCTACTTCATATTTATCTGTGTTGAACTTCGTTTGCCAATTATTTACCCATTCTGTAATTGTATTAATGTCCTCCTGTAATGGTACACATTATGCTGCCTCCCTCTGGAAAACAAACACTCACATATAATTATGGTTTAAATCACAAGAGGGGAGAATTTCTGTGGGGTTTTCCAATCTCCCTTTACAACTTTGGCAGTGGAATAGTCGAAATTCCAGAAAAATTGTATAAACTGGCATTTTTTTTTTTTAGCCACCCATGCCATTTCTCCAAATGTTCCGCGATCTTTCCCAGAGAACCACCATGGAAATTTCAGGTGAACAACTTCAATAACCCTTATGGGAAGATGGTAGCGTAGTGGTAATGTCACTGGGTTAGAAATCCAGACACCCAAGCTAATGCCCTGGGACATGGATTCAAATCCCACCACGGCAGCTGGTGGAATTTAAATTCAGTTAAAAAATCTGGAATATAAAGTTAGTCTCAGTAATGGTGACTATGACAACGATCATCGATTGTTGTAAAAACCCATCTGCTTCAGTAAGGCAATCTGTACCCGATCTAGCCAACATGTGATTTGAGACCCAGTCTTAACTGCCTTTTGAAATGACCTAACAAGCCACTCAGTTCAAATGCAATTAGCGATGGGCAACAAAAGATGGCCTTGCCAGCGATGCCCACATCCCAGGAAAGAATAAAGGAAAAAAGTCTATAGATGTATTTAGGGGGAAGCTAAGTACATAAAAGAATAGGGAGTTATACTGTTGGAGTTGGATGAAGTAAGGTGGGACAAGGTTCATGGTGTTGAGTACAGAAGCAAGTATGCTGAACCTTTATAAAGCTTTTGGTTAGCAGGTCACAACACTTTAGGAAGGATGAGAAGGTGCAAAAAAAAATGATCAGAATGGTTCCAGGGATGGGGGGGTTTCTGTTGCAAGGTTAGGTTGGAGAGGTTGACATTGTTCCTCTTGGAGCAAAGGAGATTGAAGGGAGATTTAATTGAGATGTACAAATTATGACAGGTAGGCAAGGAAAACTGTTCACGTTATTTGATAGTACAAAGACTAGGGGATACAGGTTTAAAGTTTTGGACAAGAAATTGGGGTGAATGTGACGAAGAAAGTTTATACACAGTGAGCGGTAATGACCTGGAACTCACTGCCCACGAGGGTGGAAACAATCAATAATCTCGAAAGGAAATTGGATGGGCACTTGAAGGAAATAAAGCTACTACAGGGACCGAGCAGAGGAGTAGGACTAACTGGGTTGCTCTGCAGAGAGCCAGCATGTACTCATTGGGCCAAATGGCCTCCTTCTGCGCCATAAATGACTCTATAAATTGAAGGAAGTAACTAGCCAAAGTCCACAAAGGACCAAAGGCTTCTCTTTCTATTACAGAGAGACAATTGGTTATATCACAGAATTATTGCAGCACAGAAGGAGCCATTCAGCCCATCATGTCTCCACAGCTCTCTGAATGAACAATTCAAGCATGGGCAAGACAGGAGGTGGACCTTCATGAACTACCACAACCAGCACAGGGATTGAATCTGCACCATTGGCATCATTCTGCATTATACTCCAGCCATCCAGCCAACTGCACTAACTGACCTCATGACTCTATTTGGAGTATAAACACTGGCAGAGAGTGGTTGGGTCAAATGGCCTGTTTCTGCGCTGTAAGTTCTATGTAATTCTGTGTAACATTTAGATAACATTTTATATTGTCGTGAGTATTGTATTAAGTTTATATATTGTATCCTGTCTACATTACAGCTTATGTAATAACCCACAGATCATAGAACACAGAAGGAAGCCATTCAGCCCATCGAGTCAATGCCAGCTCTCTGTAGAGCAGTCAAGCCAGTCCCATTCCCCCGCTCTATCACTGTAGCCCTGTAACTGTATTTCCCTCAAGTGCCCATCCCATTTCCTTTTGAAATCATTCATCTATTCCACATCCGCCACACTTATGGACATTGAAAAAGCATGTGCTAGATAAGGGGTTGCTGGAACTGAAATATTTAAAAAATTGAAAGGAATGCCAACGGGGAAATTAGAAATGCAAAGCGGTCGCATGAAAGTAGATGGTGGTTCACATACAGGGTTATAGGCAATAAATTGTAGGCACGATCAAAGAAGCGATGGGACTATTTAGATAGGATGCTATCAAATATATTGATTTCAGCACAACACACAACATGAGACATTATTGGCTTTCATTACGATTTCATAATTGTTTACTACTTTTCCTTGAGAACAGTTGTCGTTAAGGTATGGGGGTCATATGCTGTGTTAAATGTATAGGTTATGTCGAGTAAGAAAGGATATACTTACAAGTGAATGAGAGACTTGAGCCCTCGAAAAGCATACCTTGAGATGGACTGGACCTTGTTGTTTTCTACAAACCTAGGTGGAAGATTCGTGTTTCAGTACTCGCATATTAATCATAGTCAATATTACGCAGCATGAACATGTCTAGATTTGTCACCTACTTACAGGTACTCGAGTTGAGAAAGACCAAGGAAGGCGTCATCCCCAACAGCGTCAAAAGAATTTGAAGTAAACAAACTGTTAGGAAAGTAATAATCAGAACAATAATAATTTTTCTTTTCCGAAAATATCTGACATTATGATTCATACAGACAAAATTTACACATTTCTCAACCACACCGTGGGAGGTGGGTTTTGTTTTTTGCTGGATGATCCTATCTGATCGGGTGGTGGAGTAAGATTCAATTGGCAATTTTCAAAGGAAAATTGGATATATACTCGAAGGTGAAAACGTTTGCAGGGATATGAGGAAAAAGCAAGACGGGGTCAGACTAACTGGGATAGCACTTTCAAAAGGGCTGGCACAGAAAAAAATGGGTGGAATGGCCTCCTTCAGCGCAGTAGGATTCTACGATTCTATCTGTATGCCCAAACGGAGGGAGTCAGGTCAATGCTGGAAATAAAATACTTTTCCACATGCTGAAATACGGGGTGGAATTTAATTCCACATACAAGGGCAGGCTGGGAGGTGCTGAGGACCGTAGAATTGTGAGGGAAGGTAAAGAGCGGAGAGCTCAATTAAGTTAGGGATGGAGCAGGACAAAGACAGCCTTCCTTCCTGTCTGGAGGCTAATTGAGGCCCTCAAATGGCCAATTAATGGTCACTCATGAGCCTCGTCCACCGACACTGGTAAGGGCGGTATGCCACATGAGGGGTGGGGGGCGGTTCTGGGCCACCCAGTCAAACCCGGCTGTTTCTCTGTGGGCTCAGGGGCCCTCCTAACCAGGCACCCTGTGACCCAGAAGGGCTAAATATTGACAAGGGTGTGGTAGCACTGAAATAAAAACCCTGCCCTCCACAACAAACATCCCTGCCTGTTGCCGGGACCTGCCTACCTAGACTCAGCAAGCCCCACAAACGTACCTCCGTTCCGAAACATCATCCATTGCTGCTGGCCCAGGGTAGCTGCAGTACCAGCAGTGGCCACCACACCTGGTGATACAGCTGGGACTGAAGACTTGCCAACTCTCTGATTGGCCAGCAGCTCCTGAAGGCGGGGCCTCTGCCCTTAAATACCTGACTGCCATGCAATCATATTGGGGCTATCAAAAATGGCCATGATGGGTTTGCCTCCAGCTTTCTGGTTGGTGGACAGGGCCACCACCACCACGGCAGCCATTAAATCCAGCACAAGTGTCAACACCAAAGAGTTCCAGGTCAGAAAAAGAAAAGGCAAAGTGTAACATATTGTAATAGCTGAGCATTTTGTTATATTACTCTCTCTGTTGAGGAGATTTTTAAAAAATTCATTCATGGGATGTGGACGTTGCTGGCTAGGTCAGCATTTATTACCCATCCCTAATTGCCCTTGGGAAGATGCTGGTAAGCTGCATTTTTGAACTGCTGCAGTCCATGTGGTGTAAATAAAGTTGTTCAATAATGGCTACCTACTGTGAAGCCACACTCCCAGTGCAATACACAACAGAAAGATGGTGATGAGGCTGGGATGGAATTTTCTTTTACATTTCATTTGAGAAATTAAGGGCTGAAAAACATTGTGACACATTTTTGGAACCCCGAGAGTTGAGTTTGAGGAAGTTTGAGCAATTTGGAAGATTGTTCCACGTTCAGATACACAATGAGTCACAACAGTACATAAGGAGAAAAATAGCCCTGAAGGCAGATTTGGAGACAATGGGAGGAAATCTTTTTTTGATTCATTTACAGGATGTGAGCGTCGCTGGCTAGGCCAGCACTTATTACCCATCCCTAAATGCTCTTGACCCTAACAAAGAGTAATTACAAATGAAGGTTATACATTGACTAAAAGTAAATAAACTAGGAGATTAAGGTAAAGTAAATGTGATGGAGCCAGATGCGTTTGAGATGGCCCTTATTTGGTTCAAGGAAGGGAGTGTCATCTCCAGCGGCAGCACAGCTTCAGAGATGAGGATTGATTTTGATGGCCCAGCAGCATGATTTAAAAATTGTAAATCAGCAGAACATGCAAATGTAGGCATTCTTTCGGGATTTCTCATGAAGACTGATTCATTTCTAGCCACTGAATTACCTGTGAATTACTTTACATCCATAAATAACATTCCAGTGTCTGCCAGAGAAATTAGTGAAGAAACTCTCTAGGATATCACAACTGAGCATCATTAACTGAGCATCACGCTCAGTAAATTGCCCAATTATGTCATGAATGTCTGGATTAAAGGGTGTGGTGATGAGAAATTGCAGGAGTAGTTCACACGTGGAAATGAACTGAGTGTAGATCAAGGCTGTCTGCTATGGGGTTTAAGAGTCATTATTCCACCAAGGCTCAGAGACAGATTGTTAAAGGAACTTCATCAAGAGCACACAGGGATACTCTGTTTGAAGGCAGTAGCAAGAAGTGATTTTTGGTACCCAAAGATAGGTAGAGATATTGAAGAGTTGGTGAGAAGTTGTGAAGAGTGTTTCAGAATGAGAAATGGTTCAACCAAGGTTCCTTTCAATCCATGGTCAAACACAAGAAAACCGCGGGAACGAGAACATGTTGATTTCTTTGAACTGGAAGGGAAAGAGTACTTTGTTTTGGTCAATAACGAATGGAAGTGGGTACATGTTGAATCTGTGCCCAATATTACAAATGGTAAAAGTTTTGAGATTCTGAGAATCAGTTTGCAATTTATGGGTTGCCAGAGATGTTGGTATCAGATAATAGTCTACTGTTTACTTCAGAACAGTTTGAAATATTCCTGAGTAAGAATGGAGTCAAACGCACCCAACTATCACCAGAGCACCCAGCATTGAATGACACTGCAGAAAGAAGTAGTACAGATTGTGAAGAGATCTTTGCAGAAGTATTTACTAGGTGACAAGCTAGGCGGGATGAGGTTTCATGCAGGGTTTTAAAAAGTTTAATAAAGTTATAGTGTAAATTGTGAACATGTCCCATCCCATGTGACATTGTCACATGAGGGGGACAGGATAGCGAATTTTTTTTTCTAATTTTTAATCTTTTTCAAAGTGGAAGCAATCTCCCTGAGGCTGCACTTAGCCTCAGAGAGATGTACACTCTTTCGTGCGCATGCGCAAAAGAGTGCACTCTCGCTTTTAGGGAAGCCCCCCCCCAACCCGCACAGGAAGTGCATAGCGCTTCCCGCCAGACATCACGCTGGGCGGGCCTTAATTGGCCCGCCCACTTAAAATGGCGGTGCTGCCCGCTTCGCTGGCGGGGATCGGCTCCCCATCTGCCCGATAGGCAGAAAATTCTGCCCAGAGAGTTCAGTGTTGGTCAGAAAGTCATGGTGAAAAACCACCAAAGTGATAATGAGAAGTATGTGATTGGAATTGTTGTAAAGAGTCTAGGTGAAATCAAATATCTAGTGAAGACTGGATCTATCAGTAGATCATTTGCTCGAAAGAGGAAATCTGACAAAGGGAGAGCTTGAGAAAACTCCTAAAATTAACGTTCCTCCTACAGTCCTAAGTGAAAATCAGAAAGACAGTGAACGTCACAACAAAACTGAAAGCTTTGCCACTATCACAGAATCCACAAGCACAGCAAAATGAGTCAGGTTCTTTAATTATGGAAACCAATCAATGTCACAGTCCCAACCATTAAGTGGAAATAAAAGCAAAATACTGCGGATGCTGGAAATCTGAGACAAAAACAAAAATTGCTGGACAAACTCAGCAGGTCTGACAGCATCTGTGGAAAGGAAGACAGAGTTAATGTTTCGAGTCCGTATGACTCTTCATCAGAACTCTTCATCATTAAGTGGAATTGATAGTCGAAGTTCAGGGTTGACACAGTCAGAGATGTGGAGAGAGCAGAGCCAGGCTAATGGAAATGGAGGAACAGGAAGAGAAAGAAGCAGAGAGATTAATTGAAACTATGTAGGAAGAAGAAAAATATTGTTCTTTTCATTACTTCATGTCAAATGATGATATTTTTGTTAAACACATATTGGTATTAGGGAAAATGTTTTAGCATGTAAATTATTCTGATAATTTTGGTCCTATATATGTTTTGTAAAAACAAATGTGCAACTGTTATAGAGGTGATTTTCCAGGCAACTTTTCTTGGTGGAAACATTGAACTTTATTTACAAGACCCCCAACTTCAAGAGAGTGGTGGGGGGGGTTGGGGGGCGGGGGGGGTGAATACTAGCACCAGTCAGGTGAAGCTATGCAGTTTCAGAGGTTGACAGCTCCAGCCAACCTTAAGTTCAATAATGGCCATCTACTGTGAAGCCACATTCTCAGTGCAATACACAACAGAAAGATGGTGATGAGGCTGGGATGGAATTTTCTTTTACATTTCATTTGAGGAATTAAGGGCTGAAGAACATTGTGACGCATTTTTGGAACCCCTAGAGTTGAATTTGAGGACGTTTGAGCAATTTGAAAGATTGTTCCACGTTCAGATACACAATGAGTCACAACAGTACATAAGGAGAAAAATAGCCCTGAAGGCATTTTTGGAGACAATGGGGGGAAATCTTTTTTTGATTCATTTACGGGATGTGAGCGTCACTGGCTAGGCCAGCATTTATTACCCATCCCTAAATTGCTCTTGACCCTAACAAAGAGTAATTACAAATGAAGGTTATACGTTGACTAAAAGTAAATAAACTAGGAGATGAAGGTAAAGTAAATGTGATGGAGCCAGATGCGTTTGAGATGGCCCTTATGATCACATTTGGTTCAAGGAAGGGAGTGTCATCTCCAGCGGCAGCACAGCTTCAGAGATGAGCATTGATTTTGATGACCCAGATGTATGATTTAAAAATTGTAAATCAGTAGAACATGCAAATGTAGACATTCTTTCAGGATTTCCCATGAAGACTGATTCATTTCTAGCCACTGAATTACCTGTGAATTACTTTACATCCATAAATGACATTCCAGTGTCTGCCAGAGAAATTAGTGAAGAAACTCTCTAGGATATCACAACTGAGCATCATTTACTGAGCATCACGCTCAGTAAATTGCCCAATTATGTCATGAATGGCTGGATTAAAGAGTGTGGTGATGAGAAATTGCAGGAGTAGTTCACACGTGGAAATGAACTGAGTGTAGATCAAGGCTGTCTCCTATGGGGTTTAAGAGTCATTATTCCACCAAGGCTCAGAGACAGATTGTTAAAGGAACTTCATCAAGAGCACACAGGGATACTCTGTTTGAAGGCAGTAGCAAGAAGTGATTTTTGGTACCCAAAGATAGGTAGAGATATTGAAGAGTTGGTGAGAAGTTGTGAAGAGTGTTTCAGAATGAGAAATGGTTCAACCAAGGTTCCTTTCAATCCATGGTCAAACACAAGAAAACCGCGGGAACGAGAACATGTTGATTTCTTTGAACTGGAAGGGAAAGAGTACTTTGTTTTGGTCAATAACGAATGGAAGTGGGTACATGTTGAATCTGTGCCCAATATTACAAATGGTAAAAGTTTTGAGATTCTGAGAATCAGTTTGCAATTTATGGGTTGCCAGAGATGTTGGTATCAGATAATAGTCTACTGTTTACTTCAGAACAGTTTGAAATATTCCTGAGTAAGAATGGAGTCAAACGCACCCAAATATCACCAGAGCACCCAGCATTGAATGACACTGCAGAAAGAAGTAGTACAGATTGTGAAGAGATCTTTGCAGAAGTATTTACTAGGTGACAAGCTAGGCGGGATGAGGTTTCATGCAGGGTTTTAAAAAGTTTAATAAAGTTATAGTGTAAATTGTGAACATGTCCCATCCCATGTGACATTGTCACATGAGGGGGACAGGATAGCGAATTTTTTTTTCTAATTTTTAATCTTTTTCAAAGTGGAAGCAATCTCCCTGAGGCTGCACTTAGCCTCAGAGAGATGTACACTCTTTCGTGCGCATGCGCAAAAGAGTGCACTCTCGCTTTTAGGGAAGCCCCCCCCCCCACCCGCACAGGAAGTGCATAGCGCTTCCCGCCAGACATCACGCTGGGCGGGCCTTAATTGGCCCGCCCACTTAAAATGGCGGTGCTGCCCGCTTCGCTGGCGGGGATCGGCTCCCCATCTGCCCGATAGGCAGAAAATTCTGCCCAGAGAGTTCAGTGTTGGTCAGAAAGTCATGGTGAAAAACCACCAAAGTGATAATGAGAAGTAGGTGATTGGAATTGCTGTAAAGAGTCTAGGTGAAATCAAATATCTAGTGAAGACTGGATCTATCAGTAGATCATTTGCTCGAAAGAGGAAATCTGACAAAGGGAGAGCTTGAGAAAACTCCTAAAATTAACGTTCCTCCTACAGTCCTAAGTGAAAATCAGAAAGACAGTGAACGTCACAACAAAACTGAAAGCTTTGCCAGTATCACAGAATCCACAAGCACAGCAAAATGAGTCAGGTTCTTTAATTACGGAAATCAATCAATGTCACAGTCCCAACCATTAAGTGGAAATAAAAGCAAAATACTGCGGATGCTGGAAATCTGAGACAAAAACAAAAATTGCTGGACAAACTCAGCAGGTCTGACAGCATCTGTGGAAAGGAAGACAGAGTTAATGTTTCGAGTCCGTATGACTCTTCACCAGAACTCTTCATCATTAAGTGGAATTGATAGTCGAAGTTCAGGCTTGACACAGTCAGAGATGTGGAGAGAGCAGAGCCAGGCTAATGGAAATGGAGGAACAGGAAGAGAAAGAAGCAGAGAGATTAATTGAAACTATGGAGGAAGAAGAAAAATATTGTTCTTTTCATTACTTCATGTCAAATGATGATATTTTTGTTAAACACATATTGGTATTAGGGAAAATGTTTTAGCATGTAAATTATTCTGATAATTTTGGTCCTATATATGTTTTGTAAAAACAAGTGTGCAACTGTTATAGAGGTGATTTTCCAGGCAACTTTTCTTGGTGGAAACATTGAACTTTATTTACAAGACCCCCAACTTCAAGAGAGTGGTGGGGGGGGTTGGGGGGCGGGGGGGGTGAATACTAGCACCAGTCAGGTGAAGCTATGCAGTTTCAGAGGTTGACAGCTCCAGCCAACCTTAAGTTCAATAATGGCCATCTACTGTGAAGCCACATTCCCAGTGCAATACACAACAGAAAGATGGTGATGAGGCTGGGATGGAATTTTCTTTTTCATTTCATTTGAGGAATTAAGGGCTGAAGAACATTGTGACACATTTTTGGAACCCCTTGAGTTGAATTTGAGGAAGTTTGAGCACTTTGAAAGATTGTTCCACGTTCAGATACACAATGAGTCACAACAGTACATAAGGAGAAAAATAGCCCTGAAGGCATTTTTGGAGACAATGGGGGGAAATCTTTTTTTGATTCATTTACAGGATGTGAGCGTCGCTGGCTAGGCCAGCACTTATTACCCATCCCTAAATGCTCTTGACCCTAACAAAGAGTAATTACAAATGAAGGTTATACGTTGACTAAAAATAAATAAACTAGGAGATGAAGGTAAAGTAAATGTGATGGAGCCAGATGCTTTTGAGGTTGCCCTTATGATCACATTTGGTTCAAGGAAGGGAGTGTCATCTCTAGCGGCAGCACAGCTTCAGAGATGAGCATTGATTTTGATGGCCCAGCAGCATGATTTAAAAATTGTAAATCAGCAGAACATGCAAATGTAGACATTCTTTCGGGATTTCCCATGAAGACTGATTCATTTCTAGCCACTGAATTACCTGTGAATTACTTTACATCCATAAATGACATTCCAGTGTCTGCCAGAGAAATTAGTGAAGAAACTCTCTAGGATATCACAACTGAGCATCATTTACTGAGCATCACGCTCAGTAAATTGCCCAATTATGTCATGAATGGCTGGATTAAAGAGTGTGGTGATGAGAAATTGCGGGAGTAGTTCACACGTGGAAATGAACTGAGTGTAGATCAAGGCTGTCTCCTATGGGGTTTAAGAGTCATTATTCCACCAAGGCTCAGAGACAGATTGTTAAAGGAACTTCATCAAGAACACACAGGGATACTCTGTTTGAAGGCAGTAGCAAGAAGTGATTTTTGGTACCCAAAGATAGGTAGAGATATTGGAGAGTTGGTGAGAAGTTGTGAAGAGTGCTTCAGAATGAGAAATGGTTCAACCAAGGTTCCTTTCAATCCATGGTCAAACACAAGAAAACCGCGGGAACGAGAACATGTTGATTTCTTTGAACTGGAAGGGAAAGAGTACTTTGTTTTGGTCGATAACGAATGGAAGTGGGTACATGTTGAATCTGTGCCCAGTACCACAAATGGTAAAAGTTTTGAGATTCTGAGAATTAGTTTGCAATTTATGGGTTGCCAGAGATGTTGGTGTCAGATAATAGTCTACTGTTTACTTCAGAACAGTTTGAAATATTCCTGAGCAAGAATGGAATCAAACGCACCCACATATCACCAGAGCACCCAGCATTGAATGGCACTGCAGAAAGAAGTAGTACAGATTGTGAAGAGGTCTTTGCAGAAGTATTTACTAGGTGACAAGCTAGGCAGTAATTTCCAAGTTTCTCTTTGACACAGGCTAGACAATTTCCTGTTCTCTTACAAAATAGCCCCACAGTCTGCCACAGGTTGCTCACCTTACAAATTAATGTGTAAACACACTCCTAGGACAAGGTTTAATCGCTTAAGCTTGGTGCCAACAGCAAAGTAAGAGAAAAGCAAGACAAAGTAATATTGAGTCATGATGCGCGAGGCATGAAACTTAGACAGCAGAATTTTGCCATCTGCAAGCAGGGGGCGGGGCCCGCTCGCCAACACGGGATGATGTTAGGTGGAACCCCCAACGTCATCCCGCCCCATTTAAATTTTCAGGAAGGTGGGGGCGCAGCAAAATCAGCTGCAGGCCCACCAACCTGTCAATGGCCAATTGAGGATCATTTAAACAATTAAAGGACGTGTCCATCTAACCTTAAGATTGGCGGGCAGGCCAGGAGCCCCGGCGGGCAATAGATAAAACATGAAACCTCATCCAGCGGCGGGATGAGGTTTCATGCAGGGTTTTAAAAAGTTTAATTAAGTTATAGTGTAAATTGTGAACATGTCCCATCGCATGTGACATTGCCACATGAGGGGAACATGTTAGCCAATTTTTTTTTCTAATTTTTAATCTTTTTCAAAGTGGAAGCGATCTCCCTGAGGCTGCACTTAGCCTCAGGGAGATGTATGCTCTTTCGTGCGCATGCGCGAAAGAGTGCACTCTCGCTTTTGGGGAATCCCAACCGGCCCACACTCTTCCTGCCGGACATCACGCTGGGCGGGCCTTAATTGGCCCACCCACATAAAATGGTGGTGCGGCCCGCTTCTCCGGCGGGGATCGGCTCCCCGCCCACCGGTGATTGGGTCGGGCCCACCCACCCGACAGGCAGAAAATTCTGCCCAGAGAGTTCAGTGTTGGTCAGAAAGTCATGGTGAAAAACCACCAAAGTGATAATGAGAAGTAGGTGATTGGAATTGTTGTAAAGAGTCTAGGTGAAATCAAATATCTAGTGAAGACTGGATCTATCAGTAGATCATTTGCTCGAAAGAGGAAATCTAACAAAGGGAGAGCTTGAGAAAACTCCTAAAATTAACGTTCCTCCTACAGTCCTAAGTGAAAATCAGAAAGACAGTGAAAGTCACAACAAAACTGAAAGCTTTGCCAGTATCACAGAATCCACAAGCACAGCAAAATGAGTCAGGTTCTTTAATTATGGAAACCAATCAATGTCACAGTCCCAACCATTAAGTGGAAATAAAAGCAAAATACTGCGGATGCTGGAAATCTGAAACAAAAACAAAAATTGCTGGACAAACTCAGCAGGTCTGACAGCATCTGTGGAAAGGAAGACAGAGTTAACGTTTCGAGTCCGTATGACTCTTCACCAGAACTCTTCATCATTAAGTGGAATTGATAGTCAAAGTCGAAGTTCAGGCTTGACACAGTCAGAGATGTGGAGAGAGCAGAGCCAGGCTAATGGAAATGGAAGAACAGGAAGAGAAAGAAGCAGAGAGATTAATTGAAACTATGTAGGAAGAAGAAAAATATTGTTCTTTTCATTACTTCGTGTCAAATGATGATATTTTTGTTAAACACATATTGGGATTAAGGAAAATTTTTTAGCATGTAAATTATTCTGGTAATTTTGGTCATATATATGTTTTGTAAAAACAAGTGTGCAACTGTTATAGAGGTGATTTTCCAGGCCACTTTTCTTGGTGGAAACGCTGAACTTTATTTACAAGGCAGCAGCAGCAACTACACGTGTGCATCAAACTCTACGGGCAGGATTTTTGCCTCATCAGGCAGGCACGCCGGGCAGGCCTGGGAGCAGCCACAAAACCGACCGCCGCCCGCGATCGGGCCCCGACTGCGATTTCACGCTGGCTGGCCAACTAACGGGCAGCCAGCGTCAATCGTGCACTGAAACGCTCAGCACTGCCTGGGTAAGGGTGTGGGGTGCGGAGGAGGGCAAGCGTGAAAGTCAGCGCATGCGTTGGGGTGGGGGTTGCGCTCGCTGAAAGCTCCCTGAAGGCACGGCGCTGCCTTCGGGAGTTGAAGATTTCTGACATGAAAATTAAAGACGAGAAAAATAAGGAAAACGTGTCCCCTGATGTGGCCCCTTCGCTGAGAGCAGGGACATGTTAAAAATGAGTTTTAAAAGTCTTTTTTTAATCAACGGTTGAAACCTCATCCCACTTGTGGATGAGGTTTCGCAAAATTGTCAAGGCCACTTGGCCTATTCGCCACCCCCAACTGTAAGGTTGGACGGGCACCAAAAAATTCAATTCATTTAATTGATTAAGGGCCTTAATAGCCCTCTTAATGGTCGGCAGGCACACTGCCGCCTCTCACGCGTGCCCACCAACCGAAATATTGCGCGATTGTGCAATGATGTAGGGACACTTGCCCAATTCATCACGCACTATTTTTCTCCTGTTTAGATCGGGCATGCACCCGCCCGACAAGGGAAAATTCTGCCCTGTAACTAAAAAACAACTCTCTTATAGAGGTTCCCCGTGCTGCAAACCCATTGGTTTACACAGATCATGTGATCTTACAACACAGGATTATTCTTAAAGCTACAGTCCTATGTTTATCAAAACTATAATTGCTACATTCCTCCCCCTTTAACTTTCCTGTACATTTTGTATTTACAAGGATATTTATCTCATGACATTACAATATTTACACAGGTCATGAAATTACAAGCTCAGTCTTTCAGGTGGTTTCCTGATCCGTGTGGAACACCGTAGCTCTACGACTTCCAATTCCTTGACAGGAACCACATTCTCTGGAGCCGCATTAACATCAGGTACCTCATTAGACACAGGCAGCTCGGTGTCGTCCTGCTCTGACAGAGACATCAGTCATGTTTATCCCTGGTTGAGCAACTTCAACAGGAACCACAGGTTCAGCAATGGTCACAGGTGCAACATCATTTTTTTGGGGTGTTTCCCTTCTTCTTAAACGATCTACATGCTTATGGGTGATCCAGCCCTCCACTTCCACGTGGTACGACAATGGTCCAATCACAGAGCATACTTCACAAGGTAACCACTTGCGTCCTCCGCCGAAATTCCTTACATATACTGCTTCTCCAATGGTAAATTGTCACTCACGACTATGCAAATCCATGAGTTGCTTTTTGGTTCCCTTGACTTTTCCCCACCTTCCCTTCCAAATTAAGAAGTATCAGCCTTAGTCTTGTTTGAAGACAGTGCCTCCATAAGACATAGGTGCAGAAGTAGGCCATTTGGCCCATCGAGTCTGCACCACCATTCAATGAGATCATGGCTAATTTGATAATCCTCAACTCCACCTTCCTGCCTTTTCCCCATGACCCTTGATTCCCTTACCAATTAAAAATCTGTCTATCCCAGCCTTGAGTATATTTAATGACCAAGCCTCTACAGCCCTCTGTGGTAAAGAACTCCACAGATCCACTACCCTCTGAGAGAAGAAATTACTCATCATCTTCATCTTAAATGGGTGACCCCTTACCCTGAGATTATGCCCTCTGATCCTAGGCTCTCTCACAAGGGGAAACAACCTCTCAGCATCTACCCTGTCAAGCCCCCTAAGAATCTTATATGTTTCAATAAGGTCGCCTCTTATTCTTCTAAACTCCAACGAGTACAGGCCCAACCTATTCAACCTCTCCTCATAAAAAAATCCCTCCATACCCGGAATCAACCTAGTGAACCTTCTCTGGACTGCCTCCAATGCCAGTATATCTTTCCTTAGTTAAGCGGACAAAAACTGTTCACAGTATTCTAGGTGTTGCCTAGCAGTGCCTTGTATAGTTTTAGCAAGATTTCCCTATTTTTATACTCCATTCCCTTTGAAATAAAGGCTGCCATTCTATTTGCTTTCCCTATTACTTGCTGAACCTGAATGCTAGCTTTTAGTGATTCATGCACGAGGGCCCCCAAATCCCTCTGTGCTGCAGCTTTCTGCAGTCTTTCTCCATTTAAATAATATTCAGCTCCTCTATTCTTCCTTCCAAAGTGCATAACCTCACATTTTCCCACATTATATTCCATCTGCCAATTTTTTGCCCACTCACTTAACCTGCCTATATCCCTCTGTAGACTCTTTGTGTCATCCTCATTGCTTGCCTTCCCGATTATTTTTGTGTCCGCAAACTTGGCGATAGTACATTCACTTCCCTCATCCAAGTTATTAATATATATTTGAAATAATTGTCGCCCCAGCACTGATACCTGCGGCACTCCACTAGTTACAGGTTCCTATCCTGAAAATGCTCCCTTTATCCCAACTCTCTGTCTTCTATTGCCAATCCTCTATCCATGCTAATATGCTACCCCTAACACAATGGGCTCATATCTTATTAGGTATCTTTATGTGCGATACCTTATCGAATGCCTTTTGGAAATCCAAATATATTACATCTACTGGTTCCCCTTTATCTATCCTGCTTGTTGCCTCCTCCAAGAAATCTAATAAATTTGTCAGGCATGATTTCCCCTTCATGAAGCCATGCTGACTCTGCTTGATTATATTATGCATTTCTAAATTCTCTGCTATTACATCCTTTGTAATAGACTAACATTTTCCCAATGACAGATGTTGAGCTAACTGGCCTATAGTTACCTGTTTTTTGTCTCCCTCCCTTTTTGAATAAGGGTGTGACATTGGCAGTTTTCCAATCCTCTAGGACTTTTCCAGAATCTGAGGATTCTTGGAAGATTACTACCAGTGCATCCAATATCTGTGTAGCTACTTCCTTTAATATCCTAGGGTGCAACCCATCAGGTCGAGGGGACTTGTTGGCTTTTAGCCCCATTAGTTTCCCTAGTACATTTTCTCTAGTGGTAGTTATTGTATTTATTGCCCCCGCCTCCCCCCACCCCCGCCCCCCAACACCACTTTTGCCCCTTGATTATTTAATATTTTTGGAATGCTATTAGTGTCTTCTACTGTGAAGACTGAAGCAAAGTATTTATTCAACTCCTCTGTCATTTCCTGGTTACCCATTATTATTTCCTCAGCCTCATTCTCTAAGGGGCCTATGTTTACTTTGGCCTCTCTCTTCCTTTTTATATATTTAAAGAAGCTCTTACTATCCATTTTTATGTTACTTGCTAGTTTACCCTCAACGTTTATTTTCTCCCTCTTTATTATTTTTTGGTCATCTTTTGTTTTTAAAACTTTCCCAATCCTCAGGTTTATCGCTAATCTTTGCCACTTTGTATGTTTTTTCTTTCAATTTGATACTATCCTTGACTTCCTTGGTTAACCATGGTTGGTTTAGTACCTTCCTAGAATCCTTCTTTCTCAATCTTTGTTGTGAATCATGAACTATTTTCTTAAATGTCCGCCATTATTCATCAACCACCTTTTCTGCTAAACCCCTATCCCAGTCCACTCCAGCCAACTCTGCCCTCATTCCATTGTAATTACCCTTATTTAAGTTCAGCACAGTTGTTTCCGATTCAAGTTTCTCACTCTCAAACTGAATGCTAAATTCTAACATGTTATGGTCACTGTTGCCTAGGGGATCTTTTGCTCTGAGATAATTTATTAAACCTGCCTCATTACACATTACCAGATCCAAAAGAGCCTTGTCCCTGGATGGATCCACAACATATTCTTCTAGGAAACTGTCCCAAATACATTCTATGAATTCTTGCTCGTGGCTATCTCTGCCAATTTGATTTTCCCAATCTACACGAAGATTAAAGTCACCCATGATTAATGTACTGCCTTTTTTACATGCCCTCATTACATCCTGATTTATTCTCTGTCCTACAGCATAGCTACTGTTAGGGGTCCTATGAACTGCTCCAACCAGTGTCTTCTTCCCATTCTTATTTCTTACCTCCATCCATATGGTATCTACATCTTCCGATCCAAGATCATTTCTTGCTATCGTACTTATTCCAAATCTTACTAACAAAGCTACCCCACCACCCTTTCCTTCCTGCCTGTCCTTTCAATAAGTCACATACACCTGAATATTTCATTCCCAGCTTTAATCTCCTTGTAACCATGGGCAGAATTTTTCAGTTGCCGTGCAGGGGCGGGCCCGACAAGCATAAAATGACACGTGATGACGCCGGGCGTGCGTTCCGACGTCATTGTGCTGAGTTGCGATGTTTCATTCAGCGGGCACGCACTGGAGTTGGCTGTGTGCCCACCGATATGTAAACGGCCCATTAAGGCCATTAAGGATCTAATCAAGGTTATTGTAATCGCTGCCTGTCCAACCTTAAGATTGGCGGGCAGGCGAAAAGGCCAATCGGCCTTCGCGTTTTTTAGGAAACCACGAGCGGGATGAGGTTTCCTAAAGTCTTCATTGAAAAATTAAAAATTTGTCACATAAATAAAAACATGTCCCATCTCATGTGACACAGTCACATGAGGGGACATGTTTAAATAAATTTATAAGCCTTTTATTTAAAATTTTCAGAAGCCCTTCAAACTCTCTGAGGCAGCTCCGTGCCTCAGGGAGATTGAAGCGCTCTTTAGCGCGCATGCGCAAAAGAGCAATGGCCCTGACTCTCCCTCCTCTCCCCACCTGCACAGGTCACGCTGAGCGCTACCAGTCGCGTCTTACGCCGGGCGGGCCTTAATTGGCCTGCCCGTGTAAAATGGCAGCGCGGAGACGATCGCGGGCAGCAATCGACTCTGTGACCACCCCGCCCGCTCCCGCCTAGCCTGCCCGCCAACTGAAAAATTCAGGCCCATGTCTCCATAATGGATATAAGATCATACCCATTAACCTCTATTTGTGCTATTAATTTATTTATCTTGTTCTGAATACTACGTGCATTTAAATAAAGAGCCATTAATTTTGTCTCTTTACCATTTTTTTCCCCCTTTGACCCTATTTGCTGCTGTTTTATTATGTTTGTACACTCTGTCCCTTCCTGTCACATTCTGGGTAACATTACCTAAATAGCTGCCCTGTAAGGCTGCCATATCCTTTTGCTTTGTATGCCTACGTATCCCCTCTCCAGAACCGCCCACCCCCCACTCTATTTAGCTTAAAGCCCCTCTCCACAGCCCTAGTTATTCAATTTGCCAGGACACTGGTCCCAGCATGGTTCAAGTGAAGCCCAACCCACCAGAACAGCTCCCTTCTACCCCAGTACTGGTGCCAGTGCCCCATGAATTGAAACCTATTCCTCCCACACCAATCTCTGAGCCACACATTTAACTCCTTGACTTTATTTATTCTATGCCAGTTTGCCCGTGGCTCAGGTAGTAATCCAGAGATTATTACCTTGGAGGTTCTGTTTTTTAATTTAGTTCCTAATTGTTCAAACCTGCTTTCTAGTCCTAAGAATGTTGTTGGTACCAACGTGGACGATGACAACTGGATCCCTCCCCTCCCACTCCAAGTTCCTCTCAGCCCTGAGGAGATGTCCTTAACCCTGGCACCAGGCAGGCAACACAGCCTTCAGGACTCATGGCTGCAAAGAACAGTATCTATCCCCCTAATTATGCTGTCTACTACATTCCTCTTTCCTCCCCCCACTTGAATGGCTCCCTGTACTACAGTGCCGTGGTCAGTTCGCTCATCCTCTCTGCAGTCCCCGCTCTCATCCACACAGCTTGCAAGAACCTAGTAACTGTTGGAAAGTTGCAGGGACTGAGGCTCCTCGAACGCTACCCCCCGGGTCCCCATACCTGCTTCACCTGCAGCCACAACCTCCTGTCCCTGATCACAGGCCAAATTTGAAATGCCTAATCCGAGGGGAGCAAAGTGTCCGGGTAACTTTCCCCCTCACTGATGTAGCGCAGGGTCTGCAGCTCGGACTCCAGCTCCCCAACTCGGATCCGAAATTCCCTGAGCTGCAAACACTTACTACAGATGTGTTGTACTGCAGCAACACATCACCCATCCTGCCATCACTATCGTATTTAATTTAATTTATTTATTAATTACTCTAGTATCCCTGCTCTTTACACTTTATTGTAATTTTTTTTACACCAGTATCAATCTTATACTCAACAAGCTATTTTTAAGAAAAAGAGAAAAAAAGACTATTTATTAAATAGTTCTAGAAATGGTAGTTGCTGGGGTGAAGTGCGTTACCTGTGGGATGTGGGAAATCTGTGACGCTTCAAGTGTCCCGGACAACTACATCTGCAGGGAGTGTACCCAATTGCAGCTCCTCACAGACCCGCATGGATCGGTTGGAGCAGCAGTTGGATACACTTAGGAGCATTCAGGTGGCGGAAAGCGTCATTGACAAGAGTTTTACAGACGTGGTCACACCCAAGGTACAGACAGATAGATGGGTGACCACTAGAAGGGGCAGGCAGTCAGTGCAGAAATCCCCTGTGGCTGTCCCACTCTCTAACAGGTATACCGCTTTGGATACTGTTGGGGGGGGATGGCCTATCAGGGGTAAACAACAGCAGTAGCCAGAGCAGTGGCACCACGGCTGTCTCTGTTGTTCAGCAGGGGGGGGGTCAAAGCACAGAAGAGCAATTGTCATAGGGGACTCTATAGTCAGGGGCTCAGATAGGCACTTCTGTGGTCGTGAAAGAGACACCAGGATGGTATGTTGCCTCCCTGGTGCCAGGATCCAGGATGTCTCTGAGCGGGTATGGGACATTCTGAAGGGGGAGGGAGAACAGCCAGAGGTCGTGGTACACATTGGTACTAACGACATAGGCAGGAAGAGTGATGAGGTCCTGCAGCGGGAGTTCAGGGAGTTAGGCAGAAAGTTAAAAAACAGGACCTCTAGGGTTGTAATCTCAGAATTACACCCTGTGCCACGTGCCAGTGAGGCTAGAAATAGGAAGATAGTGCAGCTGAACACATGGCTGAACAGATGGTGTAGGAGGGAGGGTTTCCGATATCTGGACCAGTGGGATTTCTTCTGGGGCAGGTGGGACCTGTACAAGAAGGACAGGTTGCATCTAAACTGGAGGGGCACCAATATCCTGGCTGCAAGGTTTGCTAGTGTCACTCGGGAGGGTTTAAACTAGTATGGCAGGGGGGATGGGAACCGGAGCAATAGGTCAGCAGGGGAAATAAATGACTGGGAACCAGTGAATATGGCCAGTAGGACTAAGAAGAAGGGCAGGCAGGGAGAAGTTACTGAACACAGTGGGACTGGGGGTCTGAAATGCATTTGTTTCAATGCGAGAAGTATAACAGGCAAGGCAGATGAGCTTAGAGCTTGGATTAGTACTTGGGACTATGATGTTATTGCTATTACAGAGACTTAGTTGAAGGATGGAAAGGATTGGCAGATAAACGTTCCAGGATTTAGATGTTTCAGGCAGGATAGAGAGGGATGTAGAAGAGGTGGGGGAGTTGCACTGCTGGTTAAGGGGAATATCACAGCTGTACGACAGGAGGACACCTCGGTGGGCTCATGCAGCAAGGCAATATGGGTAGAGCTCCGGAATAGGAAGGCTGCAGTCACAATGTTGGGGGTTTATTATAGGCTCCCAGTTGCCAGCGGGAGATTGAGGAACAGTTATGTAGGCAGATTTTGGAAAGATGTAAAAGCAATAGAGTTGTTGTGGTGGGTGATTTTAACTGTCCCTATATTGACTGGGAATCACTTAGTGCTAGGGGTTTGGATGGTGCAGAATTTGTAAGGTGCATCCAGGAGGGCTTCCTGAGACAATATGTAGATAGTCCAACTAGGGAAGGGGCAATACTGGACCTGGTATTAAGGAATGAACCTGGCCAGGTGGTCAAAGTTTCAGTAGGGGAGCATTTCGGGAGAAGTGACCATAATTCAGTAAGTTTCAAGGAAAGGTGGATAAGGATAACAGGAGTCCTCAGGTTAAGGTGCTTAATTGGGGGAAGGCTAATTATAACAATATTAGGCAGGAACTGAGGAATCTAGACTGGAGGCGGATGTTTGAGGGCAAATCAACAACTGACATGTGGGGGACTTTCAAACGTCAGTTGATAAGAATTCAGGATCGGCATGTTCCTGCTAGGATGAAGGATAAGCATGGCAAGTTTCAGGAACCTTGGATAACGAAGGATATTGCGAGATTAGTCAAAGAGAAAAGGGAAGCATTCGTAAGGGCTAGAAGGCTGGGAACAGATGAAGCCCGTGGAGAATACAAAGAAAGTAGGAAGAAACTTAAGCAAGGAGTCAGGAGGGTTAAAAGGGGTCATGAAAAGTCACTGGCAACCAGGATTAAGGAAAATCTCAAGGCCTTTTATACATATGTAAAAAGCAAGAGGGTAGCCAGGGAAAGGGTAGGTCCACTCAGGGACAGAGGTGGGAATCTGTGTGTGGAGCCAGAAGAAATGGGAGAGATACTAAATGAATACTTCTCATCAGTATTCACCAAAGAGAAGGATTAGCGGTCGATTTGTCTAGGGAAGAGTATGTAGATAGCCTGGATCATGTTGAGATCAAAAAAGAGGTGTTAGGCGTCTTGAGGAATATTAAGGTGGATAAGTCCCCAGGACCAGATGGGATCTACCCCAGAGTACTGAGGGAGGCAAGGGAGGAGATTGCTGGGGCCTTGACAGAAATCTTTGCATCCTCACTGGCTACAGGTCAGGTCCCAGGGGACTGGAGAATGGTCAATGTTGTTCCATTGTTTAAGAAGGGTAGCAGGGATAATCCAGGAAATTACAGGCCGGTGAGCCTTACGTCAGTGGTAGGGAAATTATTGGAGAAGATTCTTCGTGACAGGATTTACTACCATTTGGAAGCAAATGGGCGTATTAGTGAGAGGCAGCATGGTTTTGTGAAGGGGAGGTCATGTCTCACTAACTTGATCGAGTTTTTCGAGGAAGTGACAAAGATGATCGACGATGGAAGGGCAGTGGATGTTATATACATGGATTTCAGTAAGGCCTTTGACAAGGTCCCTCATGGCAGACTGGTACAGAAGGTAAAGTCGCATGGGATCAGAGGTGAGCTGGCAAGATGGATACAGAATTGGCTTGGTCATGGAAGACAGAGGGTAGCAGTGGAAGGGTGCTTTTCTGAATGGAGAGCTGTGACTAGTGGAGTTCTGCAGGGATCAGTGCTGGGACCTTTGCTGTTTGTAGTATACATAAATGATTTGGAGGAAAATGTAACTGGGCTAATTAGTAGGTTTGCAGACGACACTAAGGTTGGAGGAGCTGCAGATAGTGAAGAGGATTGTCAAAGGATACAACGGGATATAGATTGTTTGGAGACTTGGGCGGAGAAATGGCAGATGGAGTTTAATCCGGACAAATGCGAGGTAATATATTTTGGAACGACTAATTCAGGCAGTAATTATACAGTAAATGGCAGAACCCTTAAGTGCATTGACGGGCAGAGGGATCTGGGTGTACAGGTCCACAGGTCACTGAAAGTGGCAACGCAGGTGGATAAGGTAGTCAGGAAGGCATATGGCATGCTTGCCTTCATTGGCAGGGGTATTGAGTATAAAAGCTGGGAAGTCATGCTGCAGCTGTATAGAACCTTGGTTAGGCCACACTTGGAATATTGCGTGCAATTCTGGTCGCCACATTACCAGAAGGATATGGAGGCGTTGGAGAGGGTGCAGAGGAGGTTTACCAGGATGCTGCCTGGTCTGGAGGTTATTAGCCATGAGGAGAGGTTGGAGAAACTCAGATTGTTCTCACTAGAGCGACGGAGATTGAGGGGCGACTTGATAGAAGTTTACAAAATTATGAGTGGCATGGACAGAGTAGATAGTCAGAAGCTTTTTCCCAGGGTGGAAGAGTCAATTACTAGGGGACATAGATTTAAGGTGAGAGGAGAAAACTATTGAGGAGATGTGCGGGGCAAGTGTTTTACGCAGAGGGTAGTGAGTGTCTGGAATTCACTGCCAGAGGAGGTGGTGGAAGCAGGTACGATATTGGTGTTTAAGAGGCAGCTTGACAAATACATGAATAGGATGGGAATAGAGGGATACGGACCCTGGAAGTGCAAAATGTTTTAGTTGACGGGCAATATGATCGGCGCAGGCTTGGAGGGCCGAAGGGCCTGTTCCTGTGCTGTACTTTTCTTTGTTCTTTGTTCTTTGTTCTAGCCCTAAACACAAACTAAAGACCTTACTTTTACTTTAAAGACTAGAAATACTCACCAATCATTCTGCAGGTGTTGCACCTGTCATAGTGTGGGGGGTCTTTTCTGTTGTGAAATAGGAAACAAGCAAGTTTAGTTTCCAATGATTCACCTGTTAACTTTTTTATTCCCACCTTAAAACTGCTCTTTCCGCCAGTCCATTAGATGACGGATGGTCTGGTGTAGTCTTCACGTGGTCGATACCATTCAGGCTGACGAACATTTGAAATTCAGAGCTAGTAAGTGCCATTACCTGAGATGATTACTTCTGGCAATCCATGGAGAGCAAAGCTTTGGCGCAGTTTTTCTATAGTAGCACCTGATGTTAGTGACTTATCCTCATAAACGTCTAACCACTTGGAATGAGCATCTATAAACAGTACAAACATGGTTCCAAGAAAAGAACTGACGTAATCTATGTGCAATCTCACCTAGGTTCTACCCGGCCACTCCCATGGGTGCAATGGGGCTGCCACCGGCAACTTTTGTAGCTGCTGACATTGCTCACAGTGTTTTACCACCTTCTCAATATCGCTGTCCATTCCCACCACCAAAGATAACTTTGTGCTATAATCTTCATTTGTGAGATTCCTGGATGGGCACTGTGTAGCTCTACTAAGAGTGGTTCCCTTTCTTGTGAAGGAACCACGACTCATGCACCCCATAATAGAATACCAACTTGACTGCTGATCTCGTGTCTTCGGTTGAAAAATGGCTTTGAATCATCAGAGACTGGTTCCTGGGACCAACCCTGTAACACTTGGTCTTTCACTCGAGACAGGACAGGATCATGATTCTTCCAGCTTCTTATCTGCCACAGGCTGGTGAGGAATCCAGGAAATTCATCACTCATACAAGCTCTTGGGGACTTGGGACATGGTCATTGTTCTCTTGCAAAGGAAGGTGACTTAGGGCATCAGCATTGGCTATGTGAATCCCTGGTCTATGCACAAAGGTATGCTGACAAAATTAGGGCCCATCTTTGAATTCGTGCAGAAACTATGGAGGGATAGGCTTTATCCCACCAAACAGACCTAAAAGAGCTTTGTGGTCAGATACTATCGTGAAATGTTGTCCATGCAATTTTTTTTTAATTCATTCTCAGGATGTGGACTTCGCTGTCTGGGCCAGCATTTATTGCCCATCCCTAGTTGCCCTTCAGAAGGCGGTGGTAAGCTGCCTTTCTCAACCGCTGCAGTCCACGTGGTGTAGGTACACCCACAGTGCTGTTCAGAAGGAAGTTCCAGGATTTTGACCCAGTGACAGTGAAGGAATGGCGATATATTTCCAAGTCAAGATGATGTGTGACTTGGAAGGGACCTTGGTGGTGTTCCATCTATCTGCTGCCCTTGTCCTTCTAGATGGTAGTGGTCGTGGGTTTGGAAGGTGCTGTCTAAGGACCTTTGGAGAATTTCTGCAGTGCATCTTGCAGATGGTACACACTGCTGCTACTGTGCATCGGCGGTAGAGGGCGTGAATGTTTGTGGATGTGGTGCCAATCAAGTGTGCTGCTTTGTCCTGGATGGTGTCAAGCTTCTTGAGTGTTGTGGGAGTTGCGCTCATCCAGGCAAGTGGAGAATATTCCATCACACTCCCAACTTGTGCCTTGTAGATGATGGACAGGCTTCGGGGAGTCAGGAGGTGAGTTACTCGTCGCACAATTCCTAGCCTCTGACCTGCTATTGTGGCCATAGTATTTATATGGCTAATCCAGTTCAGTTTATGGTCAATGGTAATCCCCAGGACGTTGATAATGGGGAATTCAGTGATGGTAATGCCATTAAACATCAAGGGGCGATGTTTGGATTCTCTCTTGTTGGAGATGGTCATTGCCTGGCACTTGCGTGGCATGCATGCTACTTGCCAATTGACAACCCAAGTCTGGATATTGTCCAGGACTTGCTGCATTTGGACATGGACTGCTTCCGTATCTGAGGAGTCGCGAATGGTGCTGAACATTGTGCAATCATTATCGAACATCCCCACTTCTGACCTTATCATGGGAGGAAGGTCATTGTAGAAGCAGCTGAAGATGGTTGGGCCAAGGACACTACCCTGAGGAACTCCTGCAGTGATCTCCTGGAACTGAGAGGACTGACCTCCAACAACCACAACCATTTTCCTTTGTGCTAGGTATGACTCCAACCAGCAGAGAGTTTTCCCCCTGATTACCATTGATTCCAGTTTTGCTAGGGCTCCTTGATGCCACACTCAGTGAAATGCTGCCTTGATGTCAAGGGCAGTCACTCTCACCTCACCTCGGGAGTTCAGCTCTTTGGTCCATGTTCGAACCAAGGCTGTAATGAGGTCAGGATCTAAGTGGCCCTGGGCATCAGTGAGCAGGCTATTGCTAAAGCTGATGTCACTTGATAGCATTGTTGATGACCCCTTCCATCACTTTACTTAAGATCGAGAGTAGACTGATGGGGCAGTAATTGGCCAGGCTGGATTTGTCCTGCTTTTGTGTAGAGGACATACCTGGGCAATTTTCCACATAGCCGGGTAGTTGCCAGCATTGTAGCTGTACTGGAACAGCTTGACTACAGGTGTGGCAAGTTCAGGAGCACAAGTCTTCAGTACTATCGCCGAAATATTGTCAGGTCCGAAAGCCTTTGCAGTATCTAGTGCCTTCAGCTGTTTCTAGATATCACGTGGACTGAATCAAATTGGCTGAAGACTGGCAGCTGTGATGCTGGGAACCTCTGGAGGAGGCCAAGATGGATCATCCACTTGGCACTTCTGGCTGAAGACTGTTGCGAAACCTTCAGCCTTATCCTTTGCACTGAAGTGCTGAGCTCCTCCATCATTGCGGACGGGGATATTTGTGGAGCCTCCTCCTCCAGTGAGTTGTTTAATTGTCCACCACTATTCACGACAGGATGTGGCAGGACTGCAGAGCTTAGATCTGATCCGTTAGTTGTGGGATCGTTTAGCCCTGTCTATCACTTGCTGCTTTCACTGTTTGGAACGCAAGCAGTCCTGTGATATAGCTTCACCAGGTTGACACCTCATTTTTAGGTATACCTGGTATTGCTCCTGGCATGCCCTCCTGCACTCTTCATTGAACCAGGGTTGACCTCCTGGCTTGATGGTAATGGTAGAGTGGTAGATATGCCAGGCCATGAGGTTACAGATTGTGTTTGAGTACAATTCTGCTGCTGCTGATGGCCCACAGCGCCTCATGGATGTCCAGTCTTGAGTTGATAGATCTGTTCGAAATCTATCCCATTTAGCACGGTGGTAGTGCCACACAACATGATAGAGGGAATCCTCAGCGTGAAGGCAGGACTTCATCTCCACAACAACCGTGTAGTGGTCACTCCTACCGATTTTGTCATAGACAGGTGCATCTGCAGCAGGTAGGTTGGTGAGGATGAGGATCAAGTATGTTTTTCCCTCTTGTTGGTTCCCTCACCACCTGCTGCAGACCCAGTCTAGCAACTATGTCATTTAGGACTCGGCCAGCTCGGTCAGTAGTGGTGCTACCGAGCCACTCTTGGTGATGGACATTGAGGTCCCCCACCCAGAGTACATTCTGTGCCCTTTCCATCTTCAGTGCTTCCTCCAAGTGGTGTTCAACATGGAGGAGCACTGATTCATCAGCTGAGGGAGGGCAGTACATGGTAATCAGCAGGAGGTTCCCTTGCCCATGTTTGACCTGATGTCATGAGACTTCATGGGGTCCGGAGTTAATGTTGAGGACTCGCAGGGCAACTCCCTCTCGACTGTATACCACTGTGCCACCACCTCTGCTGGGCCTGTCCTGTCGGTGGGACAGAACATACCCAGTGATGGTGGTGTCTGGGACATTATCTGTAAAGTATGATTCCGTGAGGATGACTATGTCAGGCTGTTGCTTGACTAGTCTGTGAGACAGCTCTCCCAATTTTGACACTAGCCCCCAGATGTTAGTCAGGAGGACTTTGCAGAGTAGACAAGGCTGAGTTTGTATTTGTCGTTTCTGGTGCCTAGGTCGATGGCAGATGGTCTGTCCGGTTTCATTCCTTCTTTGTGACTTTGTAATGGTTTGTTATAACTGAGTGGCTTGCTAAACCATTTCAGAGGGCGTTTAAGAGTCAACCACATTGCTGTGGGTCTGGAGTCACGTGCAGGCCAAACCAGGTAAAGATGACAGATTTCCTTCCCTAAAGGGCATTAGTGAACCAGAAGTGGTTCACCAGAACTGGAAGATTTTGGACGAGCTTAATTTAACCTCTTTCAACCATTCACGACCTAGAAGGCTTGTTCCTTCACCTTCTACCACCATCACTGGTAGTTGTGCTGTTTGGTGTCTATAATGAACAGTTACTCGGGTGATAGCTTTTACCTGGATTTCTTCACCTGTGTATGTTTACAACTTGGCAGAAGTTTGTTCCAAATGTAATTGTTCAGCACTTTTATTTAAATATCCTAAAGTGAGTTCTCCTACTATAGTGGTAGAAGCACCCGTCTCTACTTCCATTTTAAGGGTTTACAATTCACTGGCAATGTGACAGTGATTGCCTCTGTCTTTCCCGCTTTCATGTTGAATAAGGAACAAATGTCAGAATTGGTGGTTTTTGGTTCTTCCACACTATATACTTCCTTGGACTTTGTTTGTTGCCTGGCAACAATCTCACTTTGCAATGTTTCAACTTTGTCCACTTTTGTGACAAAAATAATACTCCACCTTTTTAAATTGCCAATCGTTAGGCGTATGATTGTTCCCACATCGATAAAAGTTAGTTTTTGAATTTGCTGCTACGCTGTTTCCTCTAAATTTTCGTTAGCTGGGGCTATTTCCTGCTTCACGGCAGAATCCAGGCTTTTCGCGCCACTTTCAGCTGACTGTTCCCGCCCAACTGGGGAAACGGTGCCGTTTTGCACACCTTGAATCACTTGTGAATCCCTTACAGCGCTTTCCATCGCAAGTGCCTTTTCTAACACTTTCTTAAATCAAGATCCACTTCAGCCAGCGATCTTCACTGAATAGTATCCTCTTGCACGCCAGAGACCAAATGATCCATGAGCATATCATTCAGGGTTTCATCGAAATCACAATATTCCGTTAGTTGTTTTAATTTCCTCACATAGGTAGCAATGGCCTCCCCCAGGGCTCTATTCCATGAATTGAAACTGAACCTCTGCATTGTGACTGAGGGCTTGGGTTGGAAATGTTGCTTAACGTGGTCTACTAATTCACTGAAGGTCTTCGAATCAGGGGCACAGGGGGCCATCGCGCTTCAAATTAAGCTGTAGATCTTGCTCCCACAAAAACTCAGGAGAATTGCTCTCCTCTTTTCCTCCCCCACGCTTTTGTTGGCTTGAAGTAGAACTCAAGATGTTCTATATATTGAGACCAATCATCTGTGGCTGGCTCAAAGGGATCAATTCTGCCAAACTGTGGCATCTTGGATGAGTATATCTTCCTTTCTTTTTAACAAACTTAGATACGCACAACCACTGGGCGAGGGACAGTACCGGATCTGATTTATCCTTGTCGCCAGTTTGTTATGGAGTTGATTTTCCAGTCAACTTTTCTTGGTGGAAACATTGAACTTTATTTACAAGACGGCAGCAGCAACTACCTGTGTGCATCAAACTCTATGGCCAGGATTTCCCGGTCGGGGAGCGGGGGGCGGGGCCCGCTCGCCGACGTGTAAAATGACGCAGGATGATGTCGGGCGGAACTCCCGACGTCACCCACCTCATTTCAATTTTCAGGTCGGCGGGGGCTCAGCCGAATCAGCTGTATGCCTGCCGACCTGTCAATGGCCTATTGAGACCATTGACAAAGTAATTAAAGTAATTAGTGGATCTGCCCGTCCAACCTTAAGGTTGGCGGGCAGGCCGGGAGCCCTGGCAGGCATTGGAAAAAGCACGAAACCTCATCCACAGGCAGGATGAGGTTTCATGTAGGTTTTTAAAAATTTAATAAAAGTGTAACTAAAAGTGATGGCCATGTCCCAACTCATGTGACAGTGTCACGAGGGGACATGTCGGGGAAATTTTTTTTTTCTGTTTTTAACAGTTTTTAATGTGGAGTCGATCTCCCTGAGGCAGCACTTAGCCTCAGGGAGATGAATGTGCTCTTTCACGCACTGGGCGGGCCTTAATTGGCCCGTTAATGTAAAATGGCGGCACCCCCCCCTCCCCAATTGGGGGCGCCGATTGGAGGCGCGTCCACCCCTGAAAATTCTGCCCTATAACTAAAGAAGAACTCTCTTCTCGAGGTTCCGTGTGCTGCTAACCCATTGGTTTACACAGATCATGTGATCTTACAAGGCAGGATTATTCTTAAAGCTACAGTCCTACATTTATCAAAACTATAGTTACTCCAGCAACCCAACCTGTTAAATTTCAGGTGTTGTCGATATTGGTTTAGTCATATTATATTTTAGGAAATTATGTACATGTACCATTTTACCTTTGAATGCAAAAGTTGTTTTTTTTAAGTGAAGAGGGAATGTAAAATGTAATGTTGTATTAGGCAATAATGTTGTATTTACCCTCTCTGCTGCCCTCTCTGTTGGGGTGGTGTAAATAAAGTTGTTCAATAATGGCTGTGTGCTGCAAATCTACATGCTAATCTTTTCACAGCGCAATACACAACAGATAGATTCACCTAGAGATCTCTTGATACCCCACTTCAAGTTACTTTAAATGTAACATTAGCTGGGCACTCTTACGACATCAATTTGATGTTGCCATTTTCTGTGTCAGTAAGATCTTTCTGATTGAGCTGCCAATTAGGCACAAAAATAATGCCAAGTTCCAGTTTCGCCTCTCTCCTTCCAGCAGATGATATTGGTATTGCCAAGAACTGACCAATTCACTTATCTCAGCAGACAAAGTCAAGTGATAAGCAGCACTGAACCTCAAACTGCAGGCAGTAATGCAACTTAATATCATTAGGGTAAATTTAGTGATTCAATGCTGCCTGCAGGGAACAGCATCTGAAGGAAATGCAGGTCAGCAAATCAGCACTACAGTGCTGAAGCTCTATTTCCAACCTATACTTCTTCCCAGAGCCCACTCTTTTGAGATTTGACAATACTGGGAACACATAAAGACTTGGAGAAATTGTGCAGGAGTATCACCAGGTAACTCATATATTTCACACGCCTAATGCATAAACTTGCTTCAGAAATGATGGCAACTTGCATATCAACTTTCAAGTGATGAAACTGTCTGTAATTGTGTGCAGGATAATTCCCTCCACTTCCCTACTTGCCCTCGATTCCATGATATTTGATTTTTCTATTTACTAATGCTGCTAAACAAAAAAGGTGAATTCGGATCCTTCACTTTATTCATAGAGGAATAGAGTACAAAAGCAAGGAGGTTATGCTAAACCTTTACTGATTACTAAACCACTGTTTAGTTCTCAGCTGGAGTATTGTGTTCAGTTCTGGGCACCACACTTTAGGAAGGATGTCAAGGCCTCAGAGAGGGGACAGAAGTGGTTTACTAGAGTGGTACCAGGGATGAGGGACTTCAGTTATGTGGAGAGACTAGAAAATCTGGGGCTGTTCTCCTTGCAGCAGGGAAGTTAAGAAATTTGCTGGAGGTGTTCAAAATCATGAACAGTTTTTATAGCGTGAATGAAGAGAAACTATTCCCAGCAGCAGAGGTGCCAATATCCAGAGGAGTGGCAAAATAACCAGAGGCAGCAGGAATGCACCGCCTGAAAGGGTGGTGGAAGCAAATTCAAAAGTAACTTTCAAAAGGAGATTGGATGAATACTTGAAGGGAAAAAAAATGATGTCTGTTGGCAAAAAGTAGGATTAATTGCTGTTCACCCATCAACGCTGTGCTTGCTGACCTACACTGGTTCCCAGGTAAACAATGCCTCGATTTTAAAATTCGCTTCCTTGTTTTCAAATCCCTCCATAGCCTGGTCTCTCCTTATCTCTGTAATCTCCTCCATTCATCTGCATTCATCTAATTCTGGCCTTTTGTGCATCCACAATTTTAATTGCTCCACCATTGGTGGCCTAGGGCATAAGCTCTGAAATTCCATCCCTAAACCTCTCTACCTCCCTTTCCCTCCCTAAGACACTCCTTAAAAGCTACTTCTTTGATGAGGCTTTTGGCCATCTGCCCTAATATCTCCTTATATGGCTCGGTGTCGTATTTTGTTTTATAGGACCTCTGCAAAGGACCTTGTGACCTTATGTTAAAAGTACTATATGAATACAAGTCATTGTTGTTGCTGTTGTGTAGGGAGGGTAGTATAGTGGTGCCAACCTTGGCTCAATGGAACACCCTCGCCGCCAAGTGAGAGGTGGTTTAAGTTCCAGTCCAGAAATTTGAGCACATATGTCTAGGCTGATATTTCAGTTCAGTACTGAGGGAATACTTACTGAACTATGGGCATGAAAACTAAATTAGAAAAGCACAAAGATTTAAGATTTAAAAATGACTTTTCTACAGAAAAGTAAATAAGTGGATTAAACTCCCCAAAAAACTAATACTATGCCAATTAAAAAGCACATCAATTAACACCTAAAATAGTATTGAAAGGCATGAGATGCATGTAATCGAATACTCTATGGTTCTGTCCTTTGTGTCTATAAATACATAATCTAATTCTCAATGCCTAGGATATGAGCTCAGGGTAAATTAAGCTGGAAGAAACAAAGGATAGATTAATACACAGTAAATTTAAAATGTTCATTAGGAAATATAACTTTACTCAGAGTGCAACAAATTATTGGAAAACTAGAGTAACAGACAAAATGACATTGTGCAGCACTTAGCAATTATGGAAAGGTCAAGAAATGAAGGCACAGCTTAGGCTACAAAGATATGTTGGAATTTGGACTCTATGGCCCAGATTTTTGCCTCCAGGTCAGGTGGGCAGAGAGGGGAGAATTCCCAGCTCTGTGAACCCAACCTTTAAAAGTGGCAGCCTGCAGTTCCAATTTTCGTTTGGGGGGGGCTGCTGGATTAGAACTTGGGCCTGCCCTCCCAGAACAAGTGCCCAAGCTGCCGGGTGCGGAAATGGGCTGGCTGGTAGGCCTGCCTCTGTACTCCAGCACTTTGTTGAATTCAATTAAAACAATGATTAAAACAAAAAACAGCCCTCACAACCCTCACCCTCACACATCTCCCATGCTCCATCCATGCCAGCCTATGCCAACATATCTCTCCCACTAATCCCCATCCCCTCATATCCCCTGTGCCAACCCCCATGCCCCTCTACCCACCCACCCCCATGATCACTTTTGCCCCTTATGTTCCCCACATCCCCGTGGCACTTTATAGACCCTATGGCAACTTACTGCCAACCCATGTTCCCCACCCACCAGCCTTTGCCCGTAGCCCTCCATGCTACATCACCTAGTATCCACCATGGGCAAACTTCAGGAGCCATGTTGACACAAAATAAAGTTTTGTGTCCATTGATGAAGTCACTATTTTCTACAAAAAAACACTCTCATTGATTTTTAAAAGAATTCAATACGTAGAAATTCCTTCAACTAATCTCTTATGAACACAAACATTTCTATGCTATAACCACTAGGAGCTCTCAATCAAACTGCTCTCATAACAGGCAACCCACTCTGATAATGCTTGTTTGTAAAATCAGACATTGCAGCACAAATCCTATCATGATAACCCCAAGATTTATGTCAACAGACAGAATAAAATATCAAGCACTGATTTTTCTTGAACACTAGACTTTTTCAAAATTTAAATCCCAGTAGAGTTAACTCTATTGACAGCTTTGACAGTTCCAATGGCTTTTGACAGTTCCAATAAGTTTTGACAGTTCTTTGACAGCTTGACAGTTCATTGACAGCTTGACCATTCCTTGACAGCGTGACACTTCTTTGACAGCTTCAGCAGTTCCAATGAGCTTAGGCACTTTTTACACACGTCTACATCTAACAATCCAAAGGGTACCTTACCTTTACAAAGGCTATCCAAATGAATCCACCAAGTTCAGACCTGCTCTTACCTGGTCTAATCTGCACAGACCGGGTTTCACACTCCTGGCCTACCAAAATCTTACTTCAGTGAAGCCAACTAATGATCTGATTGGCCAGCTGCCTCCGTATAATGTGCAAGCACGAACCCAAGCCCCGACTCCAGTCCTGTCCCCACGAAAATAGAAGACTTAAGATTTTCGGCAATTTCCACTATTTTCGCCATGACAGAGAGCCTCTCCATCATGGTGAAAATCTGGGCCCATGTCAATAGTTGGCCCTGATGGAGAGCAGCAGCAAAGGGGGCTGTTAGGGTGGGTGAGGGAGGGGGACGCTTTCAACCAAAAAAGAAGAAATGGGTGAATATTCTCTTCCTGTTCCCCTGAGCTGTCATATACCATCTGGTCGGCAAGGGTTCGGCAGGTAGGCCACACTTGGAAATGAAGTGGGATTCAGCCCCTCCCTCCCATTCCATGTAGCCCAGCCCAATCTGTGCCTGGTACAAGCCATGACCACAATCCACCACCATCCCCTGGACCCCCCGACCCCCCCCCCGCAACCCCACCAATCCCACCCCCTTCTTCATCGACATCCCTACCCCTGGAAAAACTCTAGAGCTGTATACGCCATGTCTCTGTTTCTTTTCTTTGTCCATTGTGTGTGGGGAAGTGGGTGTTCCCTGGGAGTAAGGGTCAGGAAAATTGGATCTAATATATTCACTACTTTCATTGTAATTCTCCACAATGTGTACTTCATTTTTAAAAAATTTGTTCTTGGGATGTGGAACAACACTTGCACTGCAATGTTTATTGCTTATCTCCCGTTAACCCGAGAACATTATGTGGCAATGTCACAGTGTGGAACTGGAGTCACATGTAAGCCAGACCCATTAGGGCTGGCAGGTCATTTTCCTATACGGTGTTAGTGAATACATTTGATTTTTACAAGTCAACATTTGTGTGATGGCAATCAGTAAATTGGACTTGAACTCACAACTCACAGACGGGTTGCTAGACTTATTAATATGGAGTCAGGTGGGTTAGATTTGTGTGTTTCTTTCTATTATTAACCAGGATGAACAGCCACCTTCCCAGCCCTTTTCATTGCAAAACTCCAGAATGTCAAGATGTTAAACCTGCATACGTTAGAACCGGCCCAGCCTGGAGATTTTTCTTGAAGATTTTAAGTGTGCCGATTTTAATTTTCAGCGTCATCATCATCGCAGCATTTGTCCATCAATTAAGGTTAATTTGTCATGTTTCCTTATAGCTTAATAGGTAGCTACACTGCGTGTTCTGGCAGTCACCCAGTCAGATCAGGAAATCCCCAGGTTTGCGTGCTGGTCTGTACCATGTTAGCTTAGTCCACCAAAAAAAACGAGCGCTTATCATGCGGTTCTAGTGTCCTTGAGTAAGGGATGGAGAAATTAGTGAGGATTCCTGCTGCTGATTGTTCTACAGTAATTCACGTCGACCATGCACAATGAATAAGTGCGTGATGAGGACGTGGTCACACACAGATGGGAGAATTCTCATTGAAAGTAGCACATCAGGTTCCTCATACAGACATGATGAATGCCTACCTGGAAAGTTGCTAAATGACCATGAAGGAAAAAAAGATCAGAGAGATAAAGAAAGCTTGGTAAAGAAATGCAAAGCGCAAGCAGAAACTTTTCTACTCACTAGGTAACTTGTTCTCAACCTGCAGGGAGAGCCCCATCTTTCCCTGGCTCTCCTCAAGTACCACAGCTGATACCGAGAAGTCAGTAGGGTAGGAATGTGAATCAGTGCATAGGCACCATGAAGGAGATCGTGGACTGCCCGCCTCATTCCAGCAGGAAGGTCAGACAGCAGTCAATTCACCAAGTTTGCTGCCTCCAATGTTTTAAACATGATTCAAATCCAATATACATATTTATGGTTAAATCTGGGTTGTTACAGCAGTTAAAACAGTTAATAACCACCATAGATAAAAAGCAAAATACTGCAGATGCTAGGAATCTGAAACAAAAATAGAAAATGCTAGAAAAACTCAGCAGGTCTAATAGCATCTGTGGAGAGAAATAAAGCAGAGTTAACGTATCGAGTCAATATGACTCTTCTTTAGAGCTAAAGGGAAGAATTCTCCCCCCATCGGGGGGGAAGTGCAGGAGCGCGCGTGGGTTAGGGCACCTCAGATCGGCGCCCGCAATCGGGGGCGCGCTGCCATTTTACGTGGGCAGGCCAATTAAAGCCCGCACAGCGCGAGGTCCACCAGGAAGTGCTATGCGCTCCCTGTGCGGGCGGAGGGGATTCCCTCAGCCGAGCGTGCGCTTTTTCGCACATGCACATGAAAGAGCGCATTCATCTCCCTGAGGCTAAGTGCTGCCTCAGGGAGATCGGCTCCAAATGTAAAAATGGTAAAGGTGCGAAAACAAAATTTCCCTGACATATCCCCTTATGTGACACTGTCACATGAGTTGGGACGTGTCCATCACTTTAAATCAAACATTTATAAAATTTTCAAAAACCCTCATAAAACCTCATCCCGCCCGTGGATGAGGTTTCGTGCTTTTTCTGAAGCCCGCCAGGGCTCCTGGCCTGCCTGCCAACCCTAAGGTTGGACGGGCAGGTCCATTAATGAGGTTAATGACTTTGTCAATGGCCTCAATTGGCCGTTGACAGGTCGGTGGGCGCACAGCTGATTCGGCTGCACCCCCGCCAACCTGAAAGTTGAAATATCGGGAGCTCCGCCCAATGTCATCCCACGTCATCTTATACGTCGGCAAGCAGGCCCCGCCCCCGACTTGCCGACCTAAAGATCCTGCCCAAAGAGAAGTAAATGTGATGAAATTTATACTGTTTAAGGACAGTGGGCCAGGTGAAGCTGGATAGAAGGCCAGTGACAGATGGAGGCAAAGGAGAGATTGCCAGAGATGTCACCTTGGATGGTGAGGAGGGAGGAGGTAAAGGGGCAGGTGTTACACCTTATGCTATTGCATCGGAAGGTGCCATGGGAGGAGGATGAGCTGTTGGGGGTGATGGAGGAGTGGACCAGGGTGTCCCGGAGGGAATGGTCCCTATGAAATGCCGACGAGGGGGGGTTTGGGTGAAGGGAAGATGTGTTTGGTGGTGGCATCATGCTGGAGTTGGTGGAAGTGGCGGAGGATGATCCTTTGAATGTGGAGGCTGGTGGGGTGAAAAGTGAGGACAAGGGGGACCCTATCATGGTTCTGCGAGGGAGAGGAAGGTGTAAGGGCAGAAGCAGGGGAGATGGGTCGGACATGGTTGAGGGCCCTGTCAACCACTGTGGATGGGAAACCTCGGTTAAGGACGAAGGAAGATTGGCCGAGTAGTGGATGGTGTAGAGGATAGCCATAATCTCCAAAACGATATAGATGGGTTGGTGGAGTGGGCGGTAAAGTGGCAGATGGATCTTAACATAGAGAAGTGTGAGGTCATACATTTAGGGAGGTCAAACAGTTACAGGGATTACACAATAAATGGGAATATACTAAGAGGGGTAGATGAAGTGAGAGATCTTGGCGTACAAGTACACAGGTCCCTGAAGGCAGCAGTTCAAGTAGACAAGGTTGTAAAGAAGGCATATGGAATGTTCTCCTTCATTGGCAGAGGTATAGAATATAAAAGTAAGGATATAATGTTGGAATTGTATAAAACACTGGTGAAGCCACAACTGGAGTATTGTGTGCAGTTCTGGTCACCACATTACAGGAAGGACGTAATAGCTCTGGAGAGAGTGCAGAGGAGGTTTACAAGAATGTTGCCAGAGTTAGAAAAGTGTAGCTATAAGGATAGATTGGATAGGTTGGAGTTATTCTCCTTAGAACAAAGAAGGCTGAGAGGTGACTTGATTGAGGCGTACAAAATTATGAGGGGAATAGATAGAGTGGGCAGGATAAAATTGTTTCCCTTGATGGAGAATTCTAGAACCAGGGGACATAGGTTCAAGATAAGTAGCAGAAGGTGTAGGGGGGACATGAGGAAGAACTTTTTTACACAGAGGGAAGTGGGTGTCTGGAATTCGCTGCCCAAGTTGGTGGTAGAGGCAGAAACTTTAAACTCTTTTAAAAAGTACCTGGATCTGCACCTTAAGCGCTGTAAGCTGCAGGGCTATGGGCCGGGTGCAGGAAGGTGGAATTAGAAAGGACACCTGGGTGTCCTCAGGCTGGCATGGACAAGATGGGCCAAATGGCCTCCTTCTGTGCTGTAACTTTTCTATGGTTCTATGGTTCTATGTCAGAAGCGCCGTTTTGGAAAGTGGCATCATCAGAACAGATGCGACGGGGGCGAAGGAACTGAGAGAATGGGCTGGAGTCCTTACAGGAAGGAGGGTGTGAGGAGCTGTAGTCAAGGTAGCTGCGGGAGTTGGTGGGCTGGTAGTGAATATTGATGAACAGTCTATCACCAGAAATTGAGACAGAGGTCAAGGAAGGGAAAAGAGATGGACCATGTGAAGGTGATGGAGGGGTGGAAATGGGAAGCAAAATTGATAAATTTTTCCAGGTCCAGACGAGAGCATGAAGCAGCACCGAAACAGTCATCGATGTACCAGAGAAAGAGTTGTGGGAGGGGGCCTGAGTAGGACTGGAACAAGGAATGTTCCACATACCCCATAAAGAGACAGGTATAACTGGGGCCCATGCGGGTACCCATAACCACACCTTTTATTTGGAGGAAGTGAGACAATTTTAAGGAGAAATTGTTCAGTAAGAGAACAAGTTCAGCCAGACGGAGAGTGGTGGTGGATGGGGATTGTTTGGGCCTCTGTTCAAGGAAGAAGCGGAGAGCCCTCAGGCCATCTTGGTGGGGGATGAAGGTGTAGAGGGATTGGACATTCATAGTGAAGAGGAGGCGGTTGGGGCCAGGGAATTGGAAATTGTTGATATGATGTAGGGCATCAGAGGAATCACGGATGTAGGTGAGAAGAGACTAGACAAGGGGAGAGAGAACGGAGTCAAGATAGGAAGAAGTGAGTTCTGTGGGGCAGGAACAGGCTGACACGATCGGTCTACCAGGACAGTCCTGTTTGTGGATTTTGGGGACCTTTTTCCAGCATTTTCTGTTTTTGTAATAACCATTGTATCAGGTTGCTGAGTATTTCCAGCATTTTCTATGTTTACTTCTAATTTCCAGCATCTGCCATATTTTGCTTTAGTATTAGCACCCTTTTTCCATGCAGTACAAATTGTTGTTCCCTTTGAAAATCTGTCCTGATGAGTACAAGATGAAAAGCTTTGACAGCATGTCTCTTTTGTCAGCAATACTCATTGAATAATTAATGTTAATGAAAGCAGGAAATGCTGGGAAAACTCAGCAGGTCTGGCAGTATCTGTGGAGAGAGAAACAGAGTAAACATTGCAAGTCCATGGGCAGAATTTTCCCCACGTCGCTCCGATCAGGGGCGCGCCGCCATTTTACATGGGCGAGCCAATTAAGGTCCACCCAGTGTGACGTCCGCCAGGAAGCGCTATGCGCTCCCTGTGCGGGCGGGAGGGGGGTGGTATTCCCTAAGCCGAGAGTATGCTCTTTCATGCACGCTAAATGCTGCCTCAGGGAGATCGGCGCCAAATTCAAAAATGTTAAATATAGAAACATAACATTTCCCTGACATGTCAGAGTTGGGACGTGTCCATCACTTTTAATTAAACTTTTATTAAATTTTTTAAAACCTACATGAAACCTTATCCTGCCCGTAGATGAGGTTTCATGCTTTTTCTGAAGCCCGCCAGGGCTCCCGGCCTCTCCCGCCAACCTTAAGGTCGGACGGGCAGGTCCTTTAACGAGTTCAATTACTTTTTATATGGCCTCAGTTGGCCGTTGACAGGTCGGTGGGCGCACAGCTGATTCGGCTGCGCCCCCCGCCAACCTGAAAATGGAAATGACGCGAGGTGAGGTCAGGAGTTCCGCCCGATGTCATCCTTCGCCATTTTACGCGTCGGCGAACGAGCCCCACCCCCCCCGCCATTCGCCAACCTCAATATCCTGCCCCACACGCTTATCTCTCCACAGATGCTGCCAGACCTAGCTGAGTTTTTCCAGCATTTACTGTTTATATTTCAGATTTCCAGCTTCTGCAGCATTTTGCCTTTATCTCATTGGATAATTAGATAATTAGGATATCTAATTGGTTAAGTTCAGAATCACCCATCCAGCAGGCTTTTCCATGGAGACAGGAGGAGACAGAGAACTAATTGAGTTTTGACAAATAGAGAAAACTTTAATGAGGTGAAGGAGGTACCTTTCCCTGGGGTACATGTACTGGTTCAGTAAAAATTCTTATTTTTATGTAGGGTTTCACTGACATTGAGCATTCTAACATTTGCCACATGCACTGCACTCCGATTGTTTTTAGCTAGCAGCTGCAGAACATCTGGAAGCAGACACACAAGGCAAATGGTTCTTTGAGTTTGTGAGCAGTTAATTTGATGCCACACATGGTTGCATTCATGTCATATTGAAGAAGGAAATTTGGATTTAATCGTGACCCATTGAGATTAGGAAGAACATCTTCATAGTGACAGAAAACCTAACAACAGCTTGCAAACCTCTAAACATGTAAAATTGACAGGCAGGGAAGGACCAGCTGGTTAAGCCTATCCACAGTTCATGATGGCAGGGGTCTCCTGCCAGGATACTTCCCAACCCAGGCAGCCATATAACCTCCTGGGAAAGGTAGAAAAGGAAGGTAAAACAAACCAGCTGCAATAATAATAACAACAAGTTGAATTTAGATTAAGCCTTCAACGTAGTAAACCATCCCATGGTGTTTCAAAGGAGCATTATCAAACAAAGTTTGACACCAAGCCACATAGGAGATATTCAGATAGGTGACCAAAAGGTTGGTCGAAGAGTTAGGTTTTAAGTAACATTTTAAAGGATGAGAGAGAGGGGGAGAGATTTGGGAAGGGAATTCTAGAGCTTAGGGCCAAGGGAGCTGAAGGCATGGCCGCCAATGTTGAAGCAAAGAATATCTGGGTTGCACAAGAGGTCAGAATTGGAGGAATGTAGAGATCTCAGATGGTTGTAGGGCTTGAAGATGTCAAAGGGATCAAAGATTAGGACCCATGGGATTGGTGGTAATGCATTAGCATAGATTAAGGATTGCTTAATGGACAGAATGCCTACCAAACTGAAAGTCTATAGATCGATATTCCTGCCTACTCTACTCTATGAATGCGAGACATGGACTGTGTAACAGTGTCATGCCAAGAAACTCAACCACTTTCACTTGAGCTTCCTTCAGAAGCTCCTGAAGATCAAAAATGGCAGGAGAAAATACCAGATACTGAGATGCTCTCCCAAGCTGGCATCCACACCACATTGAGACAATCACAATGCAATTCGACTGGTCATGTAGCCAGAGTGCCAGACACTCGCTTACCAAAGTGAATCTTTTATGGAGAGCTTGAGTTTGGGTGTGCTCTCATGGTGGTCAAAGGAAGTGTTACAAGGATACTGTAAAGGCTTCAGTTAGGAGTTTTGATATCGACTCAAAATTCTGGGAGAAGCTTGCCCGGGATTGCTGCACCTGGTGCAACCAAATAAAAAGCAGTGCGGCTACCTTCGAACGCAAGCACTTATCAGAAGCAAAGAGAAAATGCAAAGAGAGTAAATCTCGAGCCAACAATTCATCCAAAACACAAACATATCCTGTCTTATTTGCATCAGAACCTTCGAGGCAAAGATCAACCTTAGCAATCATCCACGTCCCCACCGAACCCTACCAAACACTCCACCTGATGAACATGGTCATCTTCACTTGAAGGATGAACAACACAATGGACAGAATACAGAAAGCAGGAATTAACGGAACATTTTCAGGTTGGCAGGCAGGGGGAATCTGCAAGGACCAGTACTTGAACTGCAGCTATTTACAATCTACGTTGATGACTTAGATGAGTATAAAGTATCCAAGTTTGCTGACCGATGCAAAGTTAGGTGGCAAGTAAACAGCGGAGAGGACACAAAGAGGCTGCAGAGGGATACAGATGGGTTGGGTGAGTGGAAAAGAACGTGGCAGATGGTATACTACGTGATGAAGTAGAAACTAGTGCTTTGGTAAGGAAAATAAAAAAAGATACTTTTTGAATGGTGAGAGATTGAGAAGCGTTTGCATTCAGAGCGTGTCCTTGTACAAGACTCACAAAAAGTTAGCCTGGAGATACAGCAAGCAATTAAAAAGGCAAACAGTGTGTTAGCTTTTGTTAAAAAGGGATTGGAGTATAAAAGTAAAGAAATCTTACTACAATTATATAGGGCTTTGATGAGGCCACACCTGGAGCAGTGTGTGTAGTTTTGGTCTCCTTACCTCAGGAAGGATGTGTTTGCATGAGAGGGAGCACAACAAAGTTAGCTAGACTGGTTCCTGAGATGAGGGGATTGTCCTATGAGAAGAGATTAAGCAGATTAGGTCTATATTACCCGGAGTTTGGAAGAATGAGAGTTGATCTAATTAAAACATATAAAATTCTTAAAAGGCTTGACAGGGTAGATGCTGAGAAAATGCTTCCCTTGCTGAGGAGTCTAGAACATGGGGTCACAGTCTCAGAGCAAGGAGCTGGCCATTTAGCACTCAGATGAGGGGAAATTTCTTCACTCAAAAGGTTGTGAATCTTTGCAATTCTCTACCCCGGGGAGCTCTGGTTGCTCAGCCATTAAGCATATTCAAAACAGAGGTCAATTTTTGGGTTCAGAGGGAACTAAGGGTTTTGGGGATAGTATGTGAAGGTGGAGTTGAGGTAGATCAGCCATAACCTTGTTGAATGGTGGAGCAGGCTCGAAGAACCAAGTGGTCTATTCTGGCTCCTATTTCTTTTGAAGAAAAAAATTACTCTGGAAAATTCCCCTCCCATCCCTTCAGATGATAAAGACTAATTCAAGAGATCACATGAATTAAAGGTTATTGATAAATTCAGTTACCTTCTACTGGTGCAATTCCAGTCAAGGACCAATCCAGCCCCTTCTTGAAGGTACGCAGAGTGTCAACATGCACCACACCAGCCGGCAACCTCTTCCACAAGCTTTATGACCCATCATATTACCAGAAAACTTAAAGGTCAGGTGACAGGCTGGTAATATTTTTGATCTTCCCCTGACCTTCTTGACCCCACCAAGCCTACAATTCTTGAAGACCGAGGCAAGTTAGAAATCTGGGTACAGAGGTCAGCCTTGGCTCAGTGGGTAGCGCACGACCTGAAAAGTTGTAGATTTGAGTCCTACTCCCGAAACTTATGCACATAATCTAAGCAGACACCATAAAAGATCCCCTGGCACTATTTTGAAGAAGAGGGGAGTTCTGGCCAATATTAATCCCTCGGCCAATGTCACTAAAAAAGTAGATTATTTGATCGTTATTTCATTGGTGTTTGGGGGAGATAGCTGTGTATCCTACATAACAACAGTGACTATATTGCACAAGTATCTCATTGGTTGTAAAGTGCTAACTCCTTCCCCTCTTCCTACTTTTCCCATGTTACTTGGGGTCACCACAATGCTGGTTGATCGCCTCCATTTCAATCATAATTTTTTTTTTAAAAAAGGATTTCACAGGTGGCTTTACAGCCATATGCCTTTCCTGCTACTGACCTTCCACATTTTTGTTTCAGGCTGGGGGGGCCACTAGCACTGATATACATTGGCTCACCTGCACCAGTGGCTGGATTCTTTCATAGCCAACAAGTTGGGATTATGAACCTGGGATCTTCCAGCTCAGAAGTGGAGAGCTACCCACTGAGCTACTCCAGCTCTACAAGCTGTTTCCTCTCTATCATGGTAAAAATGGGCTACCTGCAGGTGGACAATCTAGCCACCATAAGCAATCTCTGATGACCAACAAGTGGTACGTCACATGTAAGGCTCCTAGTCCAGTACAAGATGCACTAAGAGGTTTTTTTATAGCCATAATTATGCAGAATAATGTTCAAATTATCTATCAAAGTGAATCTTCGTACAAGTCTATTTTCAATGTTACTCCTACAGTACTGCCTTGGACCTGAAACACTTTTTTTTTGAAGAAATTTCAGTTTTTACAATGTCCTACTCAATCAACCCTCCTTCACGGCAGTATTGAGCTAATTCATCTAAATAAAAAGTAATCCTGCACTGTTACAAATTTTGCTGCAGTAATACTCCTCCAGTTCTTGTAGGATTGAGAAACTAAAGGTTTATGATTCCTTTGTTGAGTTTGGCTGCAATACCCCAGATACTCAAATATCTCTTTCTCTCCAAATATTACAAAGTTATTGGGAAGGATTTGCATTGCATTTTGTGGATCTCACCACCAACATCTGAGTCAAAACTAATGTGCTTTTAATTCACTGCTTGAAGATTAATATGTTAAAAAAAATACAAATCATAAGTCCTTCTTATACAATGTAACATCACTGATAATTTACACCTATTGCTTTTGAGTTTCCCAATGCAGATATCTGTAAATATTGAATATATCCCTCATTATTTTTTAAAATTACACTATGATTTAAAACAGTCTTGTTGATTATTTTACCATTTCCAATGAAAATGTTAGTATTAACCACTCCTTGTACTTGACTGTGTTAAATTATCCCAGGGACAGCAACTGCTGGAACATTAAACCCCTCCTAACACACCCTCCAACTAATACAGTCGCTGCCTCAATGCCACAAAATTATATGAAAAGAGTCTCCATTAATCCACTGAATAAACACAGAAAAGGAGCTGTGATCTTACAGGAGCTGCAGAGAGGGCATGTGTAAAAAGCTGCCTTGTGGGATTTCACTGAAACCAGACTTCACAAACGACCTGTAAACAAAACACACCAATTAAAATGTCAGAATTCTGCACCCTTTCAATCAATCAAATCACGTACATTTGTTGACTGTCTACACGTCCGTCAACATTTGACAGCAACATCGAAATACTCCACAACACCATTAACAATTCGGCAATCTGCATTCGCAGTGGTCTATTTTTAGATGCTGTGACACAAGGGTGTAACATAGGTGAGATGCTTTCAGCAGCCATGCAACATTATATAATAAACACAGCCTAGCTTCTCTGCTCCCATTAATGTCAAATGACAGTAAAATTATATGCCACAGATACAGTACTTACAAGGAAACTACACCGGGAGGAAAATTGTGAGGGATGGATTTCCTATTTTCACATAAAGCGTTATCCTTGGAGCAAGTGCATCCGGCAGGACATCTCATCTGCTTAGATGTCTTTGCTTCAATTAAAAGCAACAGATACATAATCCACAACAGCAAGCAGAATCTTTTTGTAGCATTTTCCATTCTCCCGTACACTTCTTGTGCGATCAATGCAAAGAATGCCCCAGAACTGGTTGATGCTTTAATCCTGCGTCTGAAAAGCCAAACTCTGTTTCTCAAATGCCTACAACAGCATTTCAACTGATTTATATTTCACTAGTGCAGCAGAGCTCCTCATACACTGGTCTGTCTCCATTCCACCAACATGAGGGTGAACCCAAGAAATGATTTCTTATCGATGGCAATACAAAAACCTCTAGCCCCTTTTATTTATTTTTATGTATATTTTTTTTTAAATCTCTGTAACCTTGCATTACCTTTATTGAGTCAGTTTTTACCCCCCCCAGTTATTTATCCACATTTTACATTTTTGCAAAATGTCATGTGGACCCTTTGGAATAAAATGGTATATTCTGAAATCCTCTGGGAATTTATTAAAGGAAATGTTATGGATGGATCTTCAATCCCAATACACTGTTCATCGACTGTATGTGTGGAGGTGCAGTGGGGAAAATTAAATAGAGCATACTGTAATACAATGGTAACCATGGAAAGCATACTGCACCATTAATACTGTTAGTGCGGAAGCCTTTTCAATAAAAACTGATTCTGTTTACAGAGCATCCTGAGAAATTGTGTCATTACGAAGCCTACAAATAAATTCATGCGCAATATTTAATATTATGCTAAATATATATTGTCATTCCCAAGTAATGACAATTGATTTGAAATCTAAACTTAAAGATTACAGCTGCAGTACCTGTAAAAATCCAATTCTGTACTTCAGCTCTTTACACCTGCAAAGCTATATTTTGCTTTGAATAGAGAAAGCTCAGACTAATTTAATGTGTTGCTGCTTGCAAAGCTAAATGTAATGCATCATATTGTGAGTTGCATGGATATGACACATATGCAAAGTAATTTCTATTTTTAGCTACAGTGTTAACAGTGTGATACAGAAGATGCTGTGCTGACAAGCAGAACAAGCGAGGGTTCACGTTGCTGATTTCCCACTTGAGTCACTGAGCAGAAGGAACAAGCGAGAGGCGAGCGAAGCTCAGAGGTATGCAAGAGCAGAAGAGTCTCACCTACTTCTTATGGAACAGCTCAAGATCAGCATTGGCTGAGATGTGACAGCAGGCTATACACTAAGTCAATACATTCCAAAAATAATTCATTGAGCGAAGCATTTTGAGACATTTTGATATAATATGACGTAAAAACCTACTTAAAAATACAAAGAAGGAGTTGCAAACGCAGACTGGGTGACCGCTTTGCGGAACACCTTCGGTCTGTCTGCAAGCATGACCCAGACCTCCCTGTCACTTGCCATTTCAACACTCCACCCTGCTCTCATGCCCACATGTCCGTCCTTGGCCTGCTGCATTGTTCCAGTGAAGCTCAACGCAAACTGGAGGAACAGAACCTCATCTTCCAACTAGGCACTTTACAGTCTTCCAGACTGAATATTGAGTTCGACAATTTTAGATCATGAACTCCCTCCTCCGTCCCCACCCCCTTTCCGATCCCCCTTTTTTTTCCAATAATTTATATAGATTTTTCTTTCCCCACCTATTTCCATTATTTTTAAATGTATTTCCATCCATTGTTTTATCTCTACTTTTTAGCCTATTTCGGTCCCTTCCCTCCACCCCACCCCCACTAGGGCTATCTGTCTCTTGATCGTCCTGCTTTCTACCCTTAATGGCACCTATTAGCACATTCCTTAAATAATATCACCACCGTCAACACCTCTTTGTCCTTTCGTCTGTGACATCTTTTGGTTATCTCCACCTATCACTGGCCCTCTATCCAGCTCTACTTGTACCACCCCCACCCCCCCTAAACCAGCTTATATTTCACCTCTTTTCTATTTTTCCTTAGTTCTGTTGAAGGGTCATTCGGACTCGAAACGTTAACTGTGTTCCTCTCCGCAGATGCTGTCAGACCTGCTGAGTTTTTCCAGGTATTTTTATTTTTGTTTTGCACTTCTATGTTGCCTTTCACAACCTCAGGACATCCTAAACCACTTTACAGCCAATGAAGTACTCTTTGAAGGGTAGTCGCTGTTGCCGTAGAGCGATAGCGCAGAATTTTACGTCCCAAGGTTGGGCGGGCGCCCGACCCAGTCGGGCACAAAGTAACGCGCGATGACATCAGGTGAGCGTCCCGACGTCATTGCGCAGTCACGCGATATTTCGGTCGGCGGGTGAGGGCGGGTGCCGGAGCCGTGCCCGCCGTTAATTAAGAGGCCACTTAAGGCCATTAAAAAGCCAATTGATGCCGGTTTTTCATTGCCCGTGCGATTTCGTGCTCGTCGCACTGGCAAAGTGGGCAGGTGGCAAGCCGACATTTTCAAAGACCTCATCCACGGGCAGAATAAAAAGGGTGAGCAGCATTGCCAGTGTCAGTTTGGTAGATAGTTTCCTACTGGTGACTTATTGGTACTTGGCAGCTTCATCTCTGTTCGGGGCTTCATTCTTAGCATTTCCCGGCTTCATTTCAGGTCTCCTTGGTGTCCCCAAGGCCCCCAGGGGATTAGACCGTGTGGACCCTTCCAGGTATCAGACAGCCTTCCGTTACCCTGGTAATGGGGATTGTGGTCTCCGCTGGAGGCACCTCCTCTGAGGAGGAAGAGAGGGGCAGAAGGGAGAGGGGGCCAGGTGTCCCAATGCAGCTTCCATGGGAGCGATCGGTGGGAGGAGAGGCGCAGGCACAAGGGGTGCAGGGCCAGCAGGTATTCCAAGGTGGAAGAGGCCACAGAAGATGCATTATCCTGCTGCCAGGGTTTACAGGCAGCGATGCAGCTACCTCAATGTGTCAGAGGTGCAATGCCGCTGGAGTCTCCACCTCTCAAGGGAGACCGTGACCTCCATTTGGTCAGATGATTGGACCTGAGATCAGCTCCGACTATGTGGGTGGACTCCCCATGTCAGTGGCTCTGAAGGTCACAGTGGCCCTCAACTTCTATGTCTCCGGCTCTTTCCAGGCCTCAGTGGGGGATCTGTGGGGAGTGTCCCAATCAGCTGTCCATAGTTGCGTCAAGCTGGTAACAGAAGCTCTGTTCAGGCGGGTAATGACATTTATTCTTTACCATACAGACGAGGCCAGCCAGAATGAACAAGCCAGAGACTTTGCAGCAATTGCTGGGTTTCCCCGCATCCAGGGTGCAATTGACTTCACACATGTGGCCATCAAGGCGCCAGCAGGTGAGCCCGGTGCCTTCGTCAACAGGAAGGGATTCCACTCCATGAACGTGCAGATAGTGTGTGATCACAGGATGCAGATTCTGCAAGTCTGTGCAAGGTACCCAGGCAGCTCCCACGACACTTATATCCGGAGACACTCCCAGATGCCGAGGCTCTTCAGTGCTCCAGCCCGGCTGGATGGATGGTTCCTGGGTGACAAGGGCTATCCATTAAAGAGGTGGCTCATGACGCCTCTCTGCCACCCAAGAACAGAGGCAGAGCAGTATTACAATACGAGTCAGACCTCCACAAGGGTGGTGATAGAGAGGACCATAAGTCTTCTAAAGATGCACTTCCGATGCCTGGACCGTTCAGGGGGTACACTACAGTACCCTCCCCAGAGCAGGTGTCACTGATAGTGGTTGCATGCTGCGCTCTCCACAATCTGGCACCGGTAAGGGGGGACCCACTGGAGGAAGAGGATCTTGGCCCAGCTGCAGAGGCCACAGAGGATGAGTCCAGTAGTGAGTCAGAAGAGGAGCACGGTGAGGAGAATGCTGTGGGCATGGAGGCGGCTTCAGTAACCTCCAGGGAGTCAGGGATGCCTTGATCCAACGCTCCTTCAGCTAGGCTACTAAAGATCAGCTTCAACTGCATACCAGGGCTGCTGTCTCCATCCTGGATGTCTGAAATTACCCTTTCATTTGAACCTAAAGTCCACTCAGTGCCTATGCAATAAAATGTAGAGCCACTCATGTCCAGCATTACATACTGGCCTACCCTGCACCAAAAATATAAAAAGGTGAAGCATACTCGGACCATTACGACAATCTTTATCGCATTTTGACAAACCAAAAAAATTTACATAACCTTTTCTGGTCTTTGTTCCCAGACCAGTTAAGATAAACTAAACATAAATGAACAGAAAATCACCCTTGAACTGTCCCTCTTCTGCTCATGGTGCCTTTAACTTACGTTTATGAATGCTACGTCTTGGTGCTCCCCGAGTTGCTGGCATTTGCATTGGAGACAGGCTGCTGACTCTGCAGTCCTATTGGTCTTGATGACCTTGGTGAGCGTCCTCTGGTCAGTGGAGCCTGTGCTGGCCCCGCCTGGGAGGGAGCTGCCAGTTCCACAGCTGGTATCTCCCCAGTCGCCGCAGCCTCATCAGATGTCACGGTCACTGGTGGAGGAGTGGAGGAACTGCTGCCATCATCCAGAGCACCCTGAGAGGAGTCCACAGAGATGACAAGCAGCTCGAGCGCCAATATGAGGTTGCTCTGGGTCTCCACCGAGGTGCTGGTATCTGCGCCGGTGCCTGCTTCAGACAGAGGGTGTGACACAGGTGCAAGTGAAGCCCAGTGTTCCTCCTGAGTCAGGGATGGCCCCTCGGGGTCCACAGAGTGAACACCTGCTGGTGAACCTAAAAGGGAGAAGAAGGACATGTGTCATTAGTTAAAGTCACTACACTGTCACTGTGCATGTCAGGGACCCTGGTGAGACAATGGAGATCTGCATCATGGTGCCATCGTCTCTCAATGATCAATGGGGACTCCAGGTTTGAGGCTCCCATCAATGAAGGGACTACACTAGAAAGGATGCACAGTCCAAAATTCTCACCTCTGTGTGCATGGCATTCTAACATTCGTCTGGCACCCCCACCTGTCTACGCCCGGTTGCACAGGGAGCGTGCCGGCTCTTGAGCCTGAGGCCATCCTGCTCGAACCTGGTCAGCAGCAGCAGGTTGGGCAGGGCCTGTACACGACCTCTCTGACTGGTTATGGCTCATCTTCTCCTGAAAGGACAGAGGAGCATTGATTAGTCCCCTCTCTACCTGCAGCGCCATTGCAGCCTGGCCGACCCCAGCTGAGGAACATCTCCAAGGGCACATCCAGGTCATGCCCCTCGAGCCGCAAGGCACTCAGTCCAAGCAGCCAGGGCTTGTCCCCTTGGCCAGCTCCGGCGTCATTAACAGTTGGCACTCAGACTCTAACGCTCCTGAGGTCCACGGGGGGATGGCCGCACCTTAACACTTCTGCACACTGACCAGTGCCAACAGGGTACACACCCTTCCTGAGCTCAGCAGGTCGTTGAACCGCATCCGGCACTGCACCCATTTGCGCCGCACCATATCATGGCCGCTCACCAGTGCAGTCACCTCCCCCGTGCCCTTTTGGCGAGGTACAGGGGCCTCCTCCTCCCATCTCAGGGGACAAGAGTGTCCCTCCTGACAGCCACCTCCTCCAGCAGGGCAGCGAGACACTCATTTGAAAAGCGGGGGGGTCCAAGTGCCCACCCGACCTGCCCTCCCGCCTGGCGTCTCCAGCCGCACTCGACTCCATAACTTGAAAGTTGAAGACTATGAAAAGACGTCCTTCCATGGCAGCCTTCCAGGGGCTGCCTGGGCCATTTGTAAACCAGCCTCCGGGTCGCCATTGGACCCGGCGGCCAACAGGCACCTTCCCCCACTCAGCCTTTCCAGACCAGTGACAAGCCATGTTTCACACCTGAAATCGCGGTCAGGGGCCGATCGCTGCTGGCGGACTGTTCCCTGGCTGCTCCTGAGCCCGCCCACCACACCTGCCCGACAATCTCAAACTCCTGTCCATAGGGTGGAATTTTCTGTGCCCACTGGCGTCGGGTGTCATGGCGGACGTGAGTGGACAATATGGCAGGAAGGCCAAAAATTGGTTTCACGCCATATGAACATACAAACAAGGAGCAGGAGAAGGCCATTCAGCCCTTCAAACCTGCTCCACCATTTAGTAAGATCATGGCTGATCTGATAGTAACCTGAAATCTGCATCCCACCTACCCACGATAACCTATCACCCCCTTCCTTACCAAGAATCTATCCACCTCTGTCTTAAAAATATTCAAAGACTCTGCTTCCACCGCCTTTTCAGGAAGAGAGTTCCAAAGACTCACGACACACTGAGTGAAAAAATGTCGCCTCATCTCTGTTTTATATGAGCGACCCCTTATTTTTTTAAACAGTGACCCCTAGTTCTAGATTCTTCCACAAAAGGAAACATCGTCTCCACATCCACCCTGTCAAGAACCCTCAGGATCTCATATGTTTCAATCAAGTCACCTCTTACTCTTCTAAACTCCAGCAGATACAAGCCTAGTCTGTCCAACCTTTCCTCATAACAACCCACCCATTACAGGTATTAAGTCTGATAAACCTTCCCTGAACTGCTTCCAATGCATTAACATCCTCCCTTAAATATGGTGACCAAAGCTGAACACAGTACCCCAAATGTGGTCTCACCAGTGCCCTGTACAACTGAAGCATAACCTCCCTACTTTTGTATTCAATTTCCCTCACAATAAATGATAACATTCTATTAGCTTTCCTAATGACTTGCTGTCCCTGCACACTAGCCTTTTGTGATTCATGCACTAGGACACCCAGATCCCACTTTACCTCAGAGCTCTGCAATCTCTCACCATTTAGATAATATGCTTCTCTTTTATTCTTCCTTCCGAAATGGCCAATTTCACATTTTCACACATGATACTCCACTTGCCAGATCTTGGCACACTCACTTAACCTGCCTATATCTTTTTGTAGCCTCCTTATGTCCTCTTCACAATGTACTTTCCTACCTATCTTTGTGTCATCAGCAAATTTAGCAACCATCCCTTTAATCCCTTCATCCAAGTCATTTATATAAATTGTAAACATTGGAGGTCCCAGCACTGATCCCTGTGGCACGCTACTCATTACATCTTACCAACCTGAAAAAGACCCAATTACACCTGCTCTCTGCTTCCCGTTAGCCAGCCAATCTTCTATCCATGCCATCATGAAACCAATCGTCCACTCTGCCTGTCGCCAGACATCGGGAACGTCATTATAATACATCTACATATCACAATAAGCCCAGCTCACCGGAATCAGCCCCCACTCTGGATCATCCTATCACACCGGCGCGATTGCACACCGACGTGTTTCACAACAGCATTTATAAGGCGTGCACCTGGCGAGCTGCACCTCGAGGGGAACTCAGGGGTGAGTGCACAGTAACGTTATGCAGCACTCGCCAGGGTCGCCTGTTCGACTTCAAGGTTGAGGTGCCACGCATTCAGGCGAGGGCACAGGCAAGTGCCCTTTTCCCGGTTGTCTGACAGTGCAGTACAGGGGCAAGGGCTGCCCTGCAGTTGATGGTAGCTAGTGCACAAGGAAATGTTTGGGGGCGGGGGGGTGGGGGGGGGGGAGTGGCCATTCCTCCATAGCTGAGACAGTTCAGACACAACCACGTTGACATGCTTGGAGTCAGACCTCTAGCTCATCTGCCCACTGAAGCAGCCCATAGGCATGAAAGTGGCGCCAAGTGCTTCAGAGCTTTTCACCCCTCAGTCACAGACTGAAAACTAATGAGCATTTTAAGGGGGCTGCAGAACAATTGGACACCTGCACACGTTGTACAATCTCCTTGTGAAAGCTGACAATGGAGCAGTCTCTGGTGGAGGTGCACACAGCCCCTTGCAATGTCAGCATCTCAGTTTGGACCAGTCTCCCCCATGGTTCAAGCTAACAGTGTAGCCTTGCAGTGTGAGTTAGGAGAAGCCTGCACCTGAGCTGAGAGCACAGCATGCAGTCCAGTGGGCAAAGCTGCTGCCAATCAGTCGGGTGGAGTGAGGCAGAGGTGGGTGGGGTATTTTTCGGGCAGCCATGCAGCGCACTAAACTCTGGCCATCCAAGTGGTGGCCAGCAATCTCTGGGATGTGTTAAGGAGCCTTCAGACTTAACCAAGAAAGGCTCTTAGAACACACAAGCTAACCCACAAGTTTCTCTCTTTCATCCTGCTGGAGGAGTACATCAGGAGCATGGAGCCTGCTGACCTAGCTGTGTGCCTCATGGGGTACAGAGAGTGAAGAGCTGTGGAGGCTCCTGACTGGGCAGAGGGAGGAGCAGCACCCTCAAGAAGGAGGGGCGGCTGGGGTTCCTGTGCATCTTGCTGAATAGCCATTGTTCGTAGGTGCCCAACTAGATCCAGGGTCTATAGACAGCGCATGTCATTCCTGCAAATGACTGAAAACCAGTGTCGCCTAAGACTGCGCATGTCCAGGGAACTGGTCAGTCACATCTGCCAGCTACTGCAGGACTTGGCACCACGGGGACTTGGAAGGCATCCCCTGCCAGTGGCCATGAAAGTAAATATGGCGCTCAATTTTTACGTCAGTGGCTCCTTTCAGGGATCCACAGGTGACCTCTGTGGGATATCACAAGCCTCCACACACAAATGCATCCATGAAGTCATGGACGCCAGCTTCACAAAGGCACACAGCTTTGTGCATTTCACCCAAGATCAGGAAAGCCAGGGAGCAGGAGCGCTGGGATTTGCCCAGATCTCAGGGGCCATTGACCACTCATGTGGCGCTCAGATCTCCATGGCGACAAGCAATCAGCTACGTCAATCGCAAGGGCTTCCAATCGCTGAATGTTCAACTGGTGTGTGACCACCACAAACACATCCTACAGGTCTGCACACAGTTCCCACAGAGTGTCCACGACTCTAATATCCTTAGCAGGTCTCAGATCCCTGACGTCTTCCAGGGTGCACAGAGGCTGCCTGGTTGGCTCCTCGGGGACAAGGGCTACCCACAGAGGATGTGGCTGATGACACCTGTGTGGCAGCCTCAGTGCGCAGCAGGGAGAAGGCACAATGAGGCTCCTGCCTAAGTGCGGTGCAAACTCCTGCTACAATGTGCACCTTGGCAGAGCAAACAATTGGAATATTGAAAGTGAGGTTCCGGTGTCTGGACCAGTCTGGTGGAGCCCTGCAATGCAGGCCACAAGATCGATGTCCTGGACCAAGGTCTCCATGGTGGTCACCATCTTACCAGTGTTGACCCCAGTGCATTGCCATGCCAGTGCCATCACCCCAGACTGAAGGCGGGCGGACTCCTCCATCGTGCCTTGCAATCTGAGGAGTGCAGCGGACATCCCTTCCTGATGTTCCCAAGCTTGCCTTTGCAGCTCCAGCAACTGAGGTATGACCATCCAGAGACTCCTCATCTGACTCAGACTCTGAATATTTCTGGCCTCCAGCAGTTCCTCCGAGTGCTGGAGACCCGGGAAGTCCCTGTTTCCGCCTGCTGTGGATCAGACAGTGCGATGTGCTCACCAGATTGTGACCCCGAAGCTACTCTAAAACTTGGTCCCACCGAAGTGTGTGTCCCTGCGCAGGTGGAGGGTGTGGGTGAGCGCTGTGACAGGACTTCAATGAGGGTTTCAGTAGATTCCTCTTCTGAGGTGTCTTCATGGCTTGAGTCGAGGACCTGGATCGTGGACTCCCTCAGCTGTTTCCCAGATGTGCCTGCGAAAGCAAGGGGAGATAATTAGTGCATGGCAGTGGCCTGTGAAACAAGACACATCACTCACAGCACGGTTGTCTGATGGATGTTGCAGTGCAGGAACCTCACTTGGTTGAGCACCACCGACCTCACCGTCAGCACAGGAATGGTTCAGATCCTCGCCGGCCAGCTGGATGGCTCTGTTTTCAAAGTCGGTGAGGGCCCTGATATCAGGATTTCCTCCACCAGCCTGTGACCTCTCCCTCTGGCGATGTGCCAGCTTGTCCTGTATGAATACAGATCACATCCCATGAACGTATAAAAAAAAACTGGCTGTGTGTGAGATCCCTGTGGATTTGTGATGGGTTTGTGAGTGTGCGAATTGAGAGTGATGAGATGAGAGGAGTTCATTCATCCTATTTCGGCACTGGGTGGCTGTCCTCTTTTGCAGGGTGTTGGCACTGACCACCGCTGCCACTGCCTCCCAAGCTGGATTGGTGATGTTGCTGCCCCTCCTGCCTGGGGGGTAGAGGACATCAAGGCGGGCCTCCACGCCGTCCAAAAGGCGTTACAGGGACACGTCACTGAATCGGGGGGGGGCTGCAGTCTTCTTGCCTTTCGGGGCCATATCTCCTGTGCAGCAATCCTGGGCTGGGAGCACTGAGAGGTATGCATGCAACTGCACTTTAAGTATGGTGCCCGGCGTGATAAAGCAGTGAGGTGATGGGTGTGGCAGGCGAATGAGAGGCCGCCTCCCAGCTACCCGGCCTGTTTCCCGAGAATGCATGATTGACGAGGCGGGATTGGGACGATACGGTGTGAAAAGCTGCTACTGCTGCCGGCGGGTAAAATGTTCTTTTTCCCTCCCGCTACCGTACTTAGTGCAAATCTGGGATGATTCCACCCGTAGATTCATAGAATCATTTACAGCACAGAGGGAGGCCATTTGGCCCATTGGGTCCATTCTGGTGCTCTGCAGAGCAATCCAGTCAGTCCCACTCCCCTGCTCGATCCGTGTAGTCCTGCAGGTTTGTTACGCTCAACTGGCCATCCAATTTTCTTTTGAAATTATTGATTGTTTCTGATTCCACCACCTTCAAGGTCAGCAAATTCCAGGTCATTATCACTTACTAGGGTAAAAAACGTTCTTCTTCACATTAATTTGGGGGCTGCATCTCTTACCCAAAACCTTAAATCCATATCCTCTAGCCCTTGTACCATCAGCTAATGGAAACAGTTTTCCTTTGTCCACCTTATCAAAACCCATCATAATCTTGCACACCTCTATCAAATCTCCCTTCAAACTCCTTTGCTTTAAAGAGAACCATCCCAGCTTCTCCAGCCTAACCTTGTATCTAAAATCTTTCAACCCTACAACAATTTTGGTAAATCTCCTCTGCATCCTCATATGGATCCTCATATCCATCCTAAAGTGTGGTGATCAGAACTGGGATGCAATGCTCTAGTCAGGGCCTAAACAGAACTTTATAAAGGATCAGCCTAACCTCCCTGTTTTTGTACTCAAATGCTCTATTTATGAAGCCCAAGATACCATGTGCTTTGCTAACCATCCCTTAATGTGTCCTGCACCGTCAAAAATTGATACACTTGCACCCCCAGGTCCCACTGTTCCTGCACACTCTTTAGAACTGTGCCATTAAGTGTATATTGCCTCTTCCTAAAACTTCTGCCAAAATGTGGTATACAGTCAGCAGGGGGTTGCCCTGGGAGTCTTCAACATTGACTCCAGACCCCATAAAGTTTCATGGCATCAAGTCAAACATGGGCAAGGAAATCTCCTTCTGGTTACCACGTACTGCTACGCAAGAAGCTCAACACCATCCAGGACAAAGCAACCCATTTGATTGGCACCCCACCTTAAACATTCACTCCCTCCACCACCAACGCACAGTGGCAGCAGTGTGTACCATCTGCAAGATGCACTGCAGCAACTCACCAAGGCTCCTTCAACAGCACTTTCCAAACCCATGACCTCTACCACCTAAATGGACAAGGGCAGCAGATACATGGGAACACTGCCTCCAGCAAGCTCCCCTCCAAGCCACACACCATCCTGACTTGGAACAATATCACCATTCCTTCACTGTCGCTCAGTCAAAATCCTAGAATTCGCTCCTTAACAGCACTGTGGGTGTACCTACACCACAGGGACTGCAGCAGTTCAAGAAGGCAGCTCACCACCACCATCTCAAGGGCAATTAGGAATAGGCAATAAATGCTGGCCTAGTCAGTGACACCCACATCCCATGAACGAATAAAAAAAGGCAATTTGTATCATCCTCACTGTTTATCACTTCTCAAAATTTGGTATCACTGGCAAATTTTGAAATTCTACCCTGTATTCCAAGATCCAAGTCATTAATATATAGCAAAAAAAAAACAGTGGTCCAAGAACTGATCCTTGGGGAACACCACCATCCTCCAGTCTGAAAAATAACATCTACCACAACTTACTGTTTTCTGTCCTTAAGCCAATTTTTTATCCAATTGGACACTGACTGTCCTATTCCATGAGCCACAATTTTGTTAACCAGCCTCTTCTTCATCAAAAAAATCGATTAGGCTAGTCAAACATGATCTGCCTTTTACAAATCCGTGCTGGCTCTCCTTAATTAACTCAAACCTCTCCAAGTGCCTGTTGATCCTTTCCCCTGATTATTGTTTCATTACCCTTCACTGATGTTAAACTAACTGGCTGGTAGTTGCTGGGGCAGTTCTTGCATCCTTTCTTGAATCAGGTTCTCACATTTGACAATCGCCAACCCTCTGGCATCTCCCCGACATCTAGGAAAGACTAGATGATTGTGGCAAGCCTTTCTGCTATCTCCATTCTCATTTCCTTTAGCAACCTGGGATGCAAGTCATCTAGGCCACTCGAAGCATAGCCAGCCTTTCCAGTACCTCCTCCTCCTTTTCAATTTTCACACTATGCCTCCACTATCTCCACTTCTACCGATAATTTGTCAGATTCCTCTTCCTTAGTAAACATGAATACACAGAAGTTATTAAGTATTCTAGCCTTATCCTGTGCCTCTAAGCATATATCATCCTCTCTGTCCTTAATAGAAACGACTCCACCTCTTGCTACCCACTTACAATTTACATGCTGATAGAAGATTTTTGGGTTCCCTTTTATGCTGACTTCCATTCTCTTTTCAAATTCCCTCTTCACCAGTCTTACTTTTCTCTTCACCTCCCCTCTCAACTTATTGTCTTTATACGGGCTCGCACGTGGAGACAGTGGCATAGAGGTAATGTCAGTAGACTAGCAATCCCAAAGGTCCAAGCTAATGCATTGGGTTCAAAACCCCCATAGCAACTTACTTAATAAATGTGAATATAAAGCTCATTTCAGTAATGGTGATCAAGAAACTATCATTGATTGCTGTAAAAGCCCATCTGGTTTGCTCATGTCCTTTAGAGAAGGAAATCCGCTGTCCTTACCTGGTCTGGCCTACAAGTGACTCCAGACCCACAGCAATAACTACCTTAACTGCCCTCTGAAATGGCATAGCAAATTGTTTCGTGCAAGGGCAATTAGGTATGGGCAACACATGCTGGTCTTGCCAATGGTGCTCATGTCCCTTGAACAAATAAAAAAAAGAATCAACTCTTTAACCTTTAAGCTTTCGGTTACCTCTCTTAATATCTTCTTAGGTGGTTCCGAGTTAGATTTTTGTTGGTAACTCTCCTGTGAGGTGGCTTGGGATGTTTTACTATGCTAAAGATGCTATATAAATGCAAATTATTGTTGCATCATCCGTAGAGCCGCTGGATTTTCTCCGTCCCCCTGGATCAGCAATTTCCTTGCTGTAAATCCCTTCCTATTCCTCCGTTCTTATCTGGTCAGGCACAGGCACACGTTCCTTCATTGAGAAAACAAGTTACGCCATTGTCAGGTGGTTTGCAGATGCACAATCTCGTTCTTTAAGCAGAAGGCAGAAAACACCTTTATTAATCCTTGTCCAGCTAAGCTCCAGTCACAAGGCTGTCCATTTTACATTTTTCAGTTAGTTCAACCACCCTTTGTCCGCCTCTGCAATCAAGACTGCCAAGCGCCATTCACAAGTATGAGAATCGTATCTAAAGCACTCCATCTACAAGCATAAGTAAAAATTAGATTAAAAGAAAACTTGGGTTAAAAATGGGATTACAAAAAACTTAAAAAAACAGGAGTTGGCCGTAAGTCTTACACAGCCAGGGCTGAGAAGCTTGCCATCTATGTTTTAAAGAGACCCAAACCATGAAAATGGTTCGAGCCCCCTGATGGATTCATGCAACCACATACACACCACCAACCTCATGTCTACTTTGGCCAAAAATTCTAAACCACCTAAGATATATCTACACGTATATTTTACCTGAACTATTACAGACAAACCTACACACCGCATAACTCATGTGGCAAAGCAACTGCTATCCACTGAGCAAGCAGGTATCTGACACCCAATGATGGGTGGCTAACACCCAGCAGATGCCTCAATTGACCAGAACTCAGGCACCCTGAAGCTAGCCAGTCAAGCAGACTCAAATAGAAGGATAGGAATTGAACACTGGCCAGTCCAACTGAACTCTGTAGCTCAAAAATAAGGAATTTACTCTATCGGCACAAAGATGCCTGGCTAAAAGAGGATTGTGCAGATCATAATTTTCTTGTTTTATGAGAGGTAAAGCAGGAGTGATAACTTTACAAAGAATTACAAAGAATTTACAGCACAGAAACAGGACATTGCGTCCAATTGGTCTAGACCAGCCTTTATGTTCCACATGAGCCTCTTCATCTGGCCCTATCAGCATTATATTTCTACCTCTTCCTTCCTCTAAATCCTTCTATACAAATTCTTCTATACAATTTGCATCAACCGCTCCTTACGGTAGCGATTTTAACATCGTAACAATTCGCGGGATAAAGGCATTCCTCCTGAATCCCCAATTGGATTTATTGGTGACTGTCTTATGTTTATGGCCTTTAGTTTTGTTCTTCCCTACAGGTAAAAACAGTGGGTGGAATCTTGTGCCCTCACCTGTGGCGAGTTTGGTGGGAGGGATGAATTTAATTCGGCTAAATCGGGTATTTAATCTGGTGGGACACTGCTACCTTTCCACCTCCACCCCAATTAAGTCCGTGGCAGGAAGGCCTGTAGACAGCCTTCCTGATCCGCCACCATTGAGGCTCTTAAGTGTGAAATTAATGCCCACTTAAAGGCCTCATCCTGCCACCACTGGTATTAACCCTCGCGGGGAGCATGATAAGCAAACCCTCGCATGTTTCCTTGCAGGCTCCCAGAGTGGGTCCCTCATTCAAAAGCACTCAGTGCCTGATTGAGGGACCTGGCATCAGGAAGGGGGCACCTGCTAAAAGCCACCCCCCTGCATTTGCTGCCAAACCCCCGCACCGCCGCTCCCCCTCGACTCCCACCCCACGATACACCTCCCATCATCACTCACCTGTGCCTGGGACCCTCCTAGACCACAGGTGGGTGTCGTACTTGCCCGGTTGTGTTGATGAATACAGAAGAGTTGCTGGCCTCTGATTGGCCAGAAGCTCTCATCACGTAGGACTTCCGCCTCCAGGTCCTTGATCCAGGGGGGAAGGCCCACCACTGGCCACAGGCCTCCTCAAAAAGAGGCAATAGGGGTCTCGCTGGCTCTCCAGCTGGCGGCCAAGACCCCTGTTGCCTCCACAAAATTCCACCCACTGTTTCTCTGTCTACTCTATCAAAACCTTTCATAATTTTAAAGACCTCTATTAGTCGACGACCAGCCTTCTCCATGACAGACTTAAAAGCTCCAGAATGTTCAGTTTTTCCTGATAGCTGTAACTCCTCAGTTGTAGTATTGGTTAAATTCTGCTTAATGTGAATTTAGCTCAGACAAATATAATCTTTATGATCATAGATGCGTCTTCAGCGGAGATGCTGTGCTTTATGCTCACTGCCATATTGAGGGATCTGGGTCAAGGCCCTTGAGGTCTGGGAATCTCTGAAAGGAACTCTATTATCCAACAAATGCACAATTTGCCAGGATTCTACACAGCAGAGTTAATCAAAAATATAAGAGTCAGAGCCATGAAAAATGCTTGTTTTGAAACTCAGCTCCTAGATCATACACCACACAAACAATACACTTTACTGCATCCAAGTCAAGTGTGTTACTCTCTCAATGTGGGCTGAGTGCTTTACTGAAATTATCATAGGTGCAGTTCATGCCCTTGGGATGTAACATGCCGCAGTATATGTAACTTATATCAGAAATAAAAAACCGAATGGTAGAAATAAGAACTAAGATAATTGCTAACACTTTAATAGAAAATTAATCATAGAATTCACAGGCGTAGGCCATTCGACCCATCTTGCCTGTGTTGGCTCTGTGGAATAGACATCCAATTACCTGCAGTCCTACTTCCCTGCTCTTTCCCCCATAGCCCTGATTTTTTGTTTCCATTTTAAGTAGATATTCAATTTTCTTTTGAAAGTTATAATTGAACCTGCTTCTACTTTCCTTTCAGGCAATGCATTTCGGATCATAGCAGCCTGCTGTGTTATAAAAAAATCTTCTTATCTCCCCTCTTTTTATTTTTTGCCAGTGATCTTAAATCTGTCTCCTCTGGTTACTGGCCCTCCTACCAGTGGAAACAGTTTCTCATTATTTACTCTATCGAAACTCTTCCTGTTTTTGAACACCTCCACTAAATCTCCCCACAACCTTCACTGCCCTGAGCACAATCACAGCTTCTCTAGTCTGTCCATGTAATTGAAGTCCCTCTTCCTTGGTATTCTGTGGGAAAACCTCCTCTGCTCCCTCTCCAAGGCTTTGACATCCTACCCAGAACTGGATGTGATGCTCCAGTGAGGACTAATCAGTGATTTATAAATGTTTAGCATAACTTTCTTGGCTTTGGAAGGCTGTAAAATAGCTTTCTCCAAGGGAATTCTTTCAGATTTATTTGTTGGGAGAGAAGATAACCCAGCAGGAATCAAAGGATACTCCCTTCACAAGGGTGAGGATTTAGATCCTCACACAGATATCGCAGGATGTGTAGCCCCAGCAAATGGTTCCTCGATATATCCATGGAATTATGTGTCAGGAGGCCTTGGTGTTCTGTGGATATGTGTGCAGATGGTTCCAAGACCTGTCACTTTGTGGAGAAGCTCCACAAATAATGACATTGAAACCCCTACTGCCCTGCCCATCTGCCGCACAGCTTCTGCGAGTCTTCCATGTGGTTCTGTGGCTCTACAAGTGTTGCCTTTTCATAGATCTGTGAAGATCCTCAAAATGCACAAATGACACAGTCTTGCATTTCCTCAGCCCCCAGGAACATTACTCAACTCCCAAAACCATCTCCTGGCTTCCCAATGAGTTGTGAATCATCCTGTATCAATCACTCATCTAGAGTATCTGTATCACCCCAATTTAACCAAACTTGGCTGGTGAGTACAAACAGGCTGGACCAATGTCCACTGGCAGTGCCGTGAGTTGAGGTTATGCCATTGGATCATTTCCATCTCTCTCTGCAGAAAGTTTCTTGTTTCCAGATATTTCCCAAGTGAGGAGAGCAAGAAATGTAGTGACATTCCTGCTAATTACTGTTAGCCTCAAGTAAAGGTCTCCTCAAAGTATAAGCCCCAAGAAAGAGAAATCTTGTCTGACCTCTTTGGCTATCAGCAATTGGCACAAGTATGTGGAAGCAGGCATCTTGCGCCTCTCCATCCTCCTGTAGCATTAACTTAGCGATTGCCAGGAGTTCCATTGCTTCCTCATTGAAGACAAACTTTCCCAGGAACTGTGCACAATCTTTCCCTGCAAGAATGCTTGTTACTGTCAGACTTGCTCAACTTGACAACTATTTGAGAAGATCACCTCTTCTCGTGTGGAATTCCCACAGCAATAGGAAAGCTTCACGGCATCACAGTGGGCATACATTGCAGGATGCTGCATCCACCGAATTGAAAGCTCTCTTCTGCCGGTGTCTCTGCAGATCATTTAATGTACTTATATTTTGGAGTGTGCTTTTAGGATAAATATAGGTCCACTGCCTGAATCATCAAAATTATACATTGTCTGCAGCCTTCAAACCAACCTCTTGTTCTCCTTATATAGTCCTTAAATGTAACCCTGCATTAGAGAGAGATCCTGAAGTTTAGGGTTAGGGTTGGGGATTTGCTGTTCAAAACTCATGCTACTTTCTTTCACAAGATCTTCAGTGCTTTATTGGCATTTCTTTTGCCAACTCGTCTCAGTATTCTACTCACTTGCCCCGTGGAACTCTCAGTTAAAAGAGCAATAAGGAGCGATGAGGGAGTAGTGATAATATCATTGAACCTATAATCTAGGGACCCATACTAGTGAAATGGGTTCAAGTCTCATCATAGCAACTGGTGGAATTTAAATGCAGTTCATAAAACCTGGAATTGAAAGCTAGTCTCAGTAATGGTGACAATGACAGCTATCGTTTTTTTTAAACAGAAAATACTGGAAAAATTCAGCAGGTCTAACAGCACATGTGGAGAGAAAGACAGGGTTAATGTTTCGAGTCCGTAGGACTCTTCTTCAGAGCTAAAGAGAAGTAAAAATGTGATGAAATTTATACTGTTTAAGGGGAGGTGAAGCTGGATAGAAGGCCAGCGATAGGTGGATGCAAAGGAGAGATTGCCAAAGATGTCATGAACAAAAGGACAAAGGGGTGTTAATGGTAGTGGTACGGGCTAAAGGAGGTGCTGGTGGTGGCATTAAGGTCGGAAAGCAGAATGTGATAATAGCAGGATAAGGGTAAGCACTCTGGAAAGAACAACATGAACAAGTGACAGATGGCCCTTGTGGGGGTGGGGTGGGGGGAGGGGACGGTGGTGAGGAAAAAGATTGAAAATAGGATAAAAAGCGGGGATAAAACAATGAATAAAAATGAAAATAGATAAAAAATAAAAATAAGTGGATAAAAAATAAAAAAATAAAAATTAATATTGAAAAAAGGGGTGAGGATGGAGGGTAGAGTTCAGGGTCTGAAGTTGTTGAACTCAATGTTAAGTCCGGAAGGCTGTAAGGTGCCTAATTGGAAGATGAGGTGCTGTTCCTCCAGTTTGCGTTGGGCTTCACTGGAACATTGCAGCAGGCCAAGGACACTCAAGAAGCTTGACACCATCCAGGACAAAGCAGCCCACTTGATTGGTAACCTCCTCCATAAACATTCACTCCCTCCACCACCAATGCACACTTGCAGCAGTGTGTACCATCTATAAGATGCACTGCAGGAATTCACCAAGCCTCCATAAACAGCACCTTCCAAACCCACGACCACTACCATCTAGAAGGACGAGGGCAGCAGATGCTTGGGAACACCACCACCTGCAAGTTCCCCTCCAAGTCACTCACCATCCTGACTTGGAAATATATCGCCATTTCATCACTGTTGATTGGTCAAAATCCTGGAACTCCCTTCCTAACAGCATTTTAACAGCTGTCCAATATGGCAGCTCACTACCACCTTCTCAAGAGCAATTAGGGATGGGCAATAAATCTTGGTCTGCATCCCATGAATGAATAAAAAATATGTCTGAGGGAACAATACCACAATATTCATACAACACACTACCAAAAGTCAATTCTAGGGGTGTGCAGCACTGGTCCAGCCTTCCCATTTCATGTTGTCACAATTAAGCATTAAAGTGGCTTAAACCCCCAGGTTGGAAAATTTTGTTTTAAAATGTTTTCTGTTACCTTTCATCTTGCAACAATTCAATGGAACTTACGCCAAATTTATTTAGATGGTAGTAAAGCTTGGGTCTAACTCAAAATAATCTGTTTCGCACAAGCATCTAGAACCTTCCACTTCTAATGGAAGCCCAGCTGAATCCAGAATATCTTAAACCCCAACAGTGAGAAACTCACTTAATATTTTATACAAGAATCTTGTTGAAACACTTAGGTTAAGACTTTAACCTTGCTTTGGTCATAAAGAGATAACTTCCTGCATGATGCCCAATCAGTTCATGTGATGTATAATCACACGGCAGTTCATATTGATTAAACATTTGAAGCTATCATTTAGCAACAAAGCAAATATGTTTTTTTTTCCTGGGGAGTCTGGAATTCAGGCTTAAAACCTAAGCAGATAACATCATTGTTCGTTCAATTAGCTTATCATAAATAATTCAATTAAAGCCTACTTAACAGCTAGCCATAAAATTTAAGCTGGCTAAATCTTTCTTCAAATCCCTATGGCAGCTTCCTATACAAAATCTAATGGGGATATTTTATCTAAACCAGGCTCATTCTTATAAATTAGCAAAGAAGTAAAAAGAAAGTTGTGCATTTATGTAACATCATTCATGACCACTAGAGCTCCCAAAGCACTTTACTCCCAACCAAGTACTCTTGAAGTAGAGTCACTGTTGTAATGTAAGAATAGAGAGAAAAAAAAATTGTATTGGATGGTCCACAGGTAAAAACAACTTGTATTTATATAACACCTTTCACATAGTAAAATGTCCGAAGGTGCTTCACAGTTGCTTTCCCCAAAAAATATACTTTATTCATAAAATTTATAAAAGTACATTACAAAACGTCTTTAAAAATCACAGAAAGTGCAATAAAATTCATACAACATTCAATAATTCAATTGAACTTACACCAAATTTATTTGGATGGCAATAAAGCTTGGGCCTAACTCAAAATAATCTGTTTCGCAGAAGTATCTAGAACCTTCCACTTCTAATGGAAGCCCAGCTGAATCCAGAATATCTTAAACCCCGACAGCTCACTACCACCTTCTCAAGAGCAATTAGGGATGGGTAATAAATCCTGGCCTGCATCCCATGAATGAATAAAAAGTATGTCTGAGGGAACAATACCTCAATATCCATACAACACACTACCAAAAGTCAATTCTAAGGGTGTGTAGCACTGGTCCACTCTCCGCATTTCATGTTGTCACAATTAAGTATTAAAATAGCTTAAATCCTCAGGTTGGAAAATTTTATTTTAAAATGTTTTCTGTTACATTTCCTCTTGCAACAATTCAATTGAATTTACACCAAATTTATTTGGATGGTAATAAAACTTGGGTCAAACTCAAAATAATCTGCTTCGCACAGGTAACTAGATATCCATACAGCATGTTCCACTTTGAGGTGCTTCAATACGATTGTAATACACTTGATATTTACAATATACATTCCATGTTAGGCACACAGCCTGAAGGGAAAACATTTCAAATTGAAGATTACAGAGAGTACAAAAGAATTTAACTTTTCTTCATACAGCATGTTGCACTCTGAGATGCCTCGATTTGATTCCAAAACTCTTGATATTAATAATATACATTCCTTGTGAGGCATACAGTCATGGGGTCCCATACAGTTTCTGGGTGTACAATAACTGAAAGAAAAAGAAAAATAGCTGGAAAAACTCAGCAGGTCTGACAGCATCTGCGGAGAGGAATACAGCTAACCTTTCGAGTCCGTATGACTCTTCTTCATAACTGAAAGGCCTTAGACAGCGACCTTTCCCCATTCACCAAGCAAAATTTAACACCAAGCCTCCAAAAATTCAACACGGAGATATTCGGCAGATAACCAGAAGCTTAGTTAAAGAAGTCAGTTTTAAGGAGTGTCTTACAGGAAAAGAGAGGTAGAGATGTTTAGGGTCTTGGCAGCTGAAGACCAGGCCGCCAATGGAGGAGTGATTAAAATTGGAGCTGCTCAAGAGGCCAGAATTGGAGAAGCACAGAGATCTTGGAGGATTGTGGGGCTGGGTCAGGAGAGGCAGGGCAGGGAAGGATTTAAAAACAAAGACAAGAATTTTGAAATGGAGGTATTTCTTGACCAAGAACCAATATGGGTCAGCAAACACAGCAGGGGTTGATGGGTGAACAGGATTTGGTTCAAGTATGCACATGGTCAGCAGAGTTTCAGATGACCCCCAGGTTACAGAGGGTAGAATATAGGAGACTGTCCAGGACTGCGTTGGAATCGTTAAACCTAGGGACAACAAATACATAGTTGAGAGCTTCAGCAGCAGAACAGCTGAGGTAGCAGGGTCACGTGACTATAAAAGTTTAACGTAACTTTGTTTTGAACATGAGTTTTTACAAAATGTACATTACTCATAGAATTTCTTAACGTACCTCATGTAAAAGTTCAAAGTTGGTGTGATGCAAATTGCAGAACAGTTGTTTCTTCCAGATATTACACCATTCTGAGGTGCCTCACTATACTTATAATTACAGCTTATATTTTCAATATTAATTTCATGTCAAACAAACATACAGTTTTACGGTTTCCTGCCCAGTTTGTACTATGGTGGGAGTGCCTCTACCAGTGGACCTTTGACCCTTTGTGACGGCTGCCCTAAGCTTTGGTGCCTCCCTCAGCGGATAATCTTGAACCTTGGAACGTGCCAGTCTGTAACGGTTTTGAACATCACAAGCTGCTGGTTCAATATGAGTTTAGCATAACTTCCTTTTTTCCCCCAAAAATATATTTTATTCATAAAATTTCTAAAAGTACGTTACGAAACATCTTGATTTTAAAAAATCACAAGAAGTGCAATAAAATTCAACTTGCCTCCATATAGCATGTTCCACTTTATGAGATGCTTCAATACAATTGTAATACTCTTGATATTTACCATATACATTACATATTAGGAATGCAGCCTGAAGGGAAAACGTTTCAAATTGAAGGTTACAGAGTACAAAAGAATTTAACTTTTCTTCATAACAGCATGTTGCACTCTGAGATGCCTCAATACAATTTCAAAACTCTTGATATTTACAATATACATTCCCTGTCAGGCATACAGCCATTGGGTCCCATATATTTTCTTTGTGTACAATGACTGAAAGGCCTTACACAGCGACCTTTCCCCATTCTGCCTCAGTTTAGCATAACTTCCCTGCTTTTGACCTTGCTGAACATGATGGCTGTTTTTTATTTTTTATTATTTTTCATTATTATTATGATGGCTTTTTTTTTCCTGCGTAGTTGGACTTCCTTAGTTGGACTACGTCTTTCACATTCAACCAACTAACAGGTAACAAAGTGGTAAAACCACTAAAATAACATCTTTAAACAGCAACATTAGAAGGACATGAAGCCAACATGGGCAGTAAACACGTGGAGCCAGTAATGGGGGAGGTATGGGTTCCCGGCGCGGAGCTTTCTAGGAATTGTAGTCCCTCCGTCCGGTGACGCCATTGCCCCGGCGGGTGATGTACTACAATTCCCAGAGTTCCCCACGCCGGACCTGACGCTGGGCGCTAGCTCGCAGCAGAGGCGGCTCCGAGTGGAGGCGCAGGCGCAGGTTGCGGCCTCGGGGTGGGGGGGAGACGCAAGTAAACAAGACTCCCCTCACCCAAGCGACCGCACCCCAGGACGGTTCGAATACCGGGGTGAGAAAGGCGGGCGAGAAGGTTAGTGGCTGATCAGGAGCTGAAGGAGTAACCGAAGCCCGAGTGAGGCAGCCGGGTCCGGACCGCCTCTGCAGCGCGGTTAGGCGGGGAGGGGGAGGGGTGGGGGGTGGGGGAGAGAGGGGGGGGGGCGGGAGGGGGGGAGAGAGAGGGGGAGGGGGGGAGAGAGAGGGGGAAGGGGGGAGAGAGAGGGGGAAGGGGAGAGAGGGGGAGGGGGGGAGAGAGAGGGGGAAGGGGGGAGAGAGAGGGGGAAGGGGGGAGAGGGGGGGGAAGGGGGGAGAGGGGGGGGAAGGGGGGAGAGGGGGGGGAAGGGGGGAGAGGGGGGGGAAGGGGGGAGAGAGGGAGGGAGGGGGAGAGGGCGGGAGAGAGGGAGGGAGGGGGAGAGGGCGGGAGAGAGGGAGAGGGGGGGAGGGGGGGAGAGGGGGAGGGGGGGGAGGGCGGGAGAGGGGGGGAGGGGGGGAGGGGGGAGGGGGGAGGGGGGGAGGGGGAGGGCGGGAGAGAGGGGGAGGGGGGGGAGGGGGAGGGCGGGGGAGGGGGAGGGCGGGGGAGGGGAGGGCGGGAGAGAGGGGGGGGAGGGGGGAGGAGGGGGGGGAGAGGGGGGGAGGGGGGAGAGGAGGGCGGGAGAGAGGGGGGGGAGGGGGGAGGAAGGGGGGGAGAGGGGGGGAGGGGGGAGAGGAGGGGGGGGAGAGGGGGAGGGAGAGGGGGAGGGAGAGGAGAGAGGGGGGGAGGGGGGAGGGAGAGAGGGGGGGAGGGGGGAGAGAGAGAAGGGGGGGGAGGGAGAGGAGAGAGGGGGGGGAGGGAGAGGAGAGAGGGGGGGGAGGGAGAGAGGGGGGGGGGAGGGAGAGAGGGGGGGGGAGGGAGAGAGGGGGGGGAGGGAGAGGGGGGGGGAGGGAGAGAGGGAGGTGGGAGGGAGAGAGGGGGGGGAGGGAGAGAGGGAGGTGGGGGGGAGGGAGAGGGAGGTGGGGGGGGAGGAGGAGGGGAGGGTGGGGGGAGAGGAGGGGGAGGAGGAGGAGGAGGGGGAGGGGGAGGAGGAGGAGGGGGGAGGAGGAGGAGGGGGGGAGGGGGAGAGGAGGGGGGGAGGGGGAGAGAGGGGGGGGAGGGGGAGAGAGGGGGGGGAGGGGGAGAGAGAGGGGGGTGGAGAGGGGGGAGGGGAGAGGGGGGGGGGGAGAGAGAGGGGGTGGAGAGGGGGGGAGGGGAGGGGGGG